>NC_056738.1:9168732-9423732 GCF_019279795.1 Protopterus annectens | reverse complement strand
AGTATTCACAGACAGGTAATTTTATAAGTCAGTACAATTTCAGCATGTAGTTTAGATAAGCTTAGAGAATGGACAAACTGTACATTAAACCCTGACAGGACAATATACAGGCAATGCCCACTGAAAAATGAGTCTGAAGCTTCACAGCAGTATATTAAGCTGCCGTGTAGCTTGGACTGTAAGGAACAGCCACAGCTTTTGCTGTTTAGTGAGTATAAAATTAAAGCAAACAGAAAATTTAAACAATTTGAAACGTGTGCATGTGTTTGCATGTGTATGTTTGCGTGTGTGTGTGTGCATGTGCGTGTGTGTGTATGTGCGTATATTTGTGTGTATGTGTCTTTATGTTTCTATCTATGTGTGAGGGCATTGCATGCTTGCATGCATGAAAGCAGGTGTGTGTGCGTGTGTGTGTGTGTGTGTGTGTGTGTGTGTGTGTGTGTGTGTGTGTGTGTGTGTGTGTGTGTGTGTGTGTGTGTGAGAAAGAGTGGCAGCAGTTAAAATTGAGAAGTGTGCATACCTCTCAGCCTCTTAGCTCAAGAAGTCTAGATAAAGACTAAAATGAAGGAGGGACAAAGGCTCAAAAATAGAAACAGATTCTAAACATTGAGGTTATAACATTAGAAAGTTGCTAGAGTAAATGGATTTGTTTTAGCATGTGTTTTCTGAAAGTCTAAAACTCAGTTACATGCCATTATTTAGTGACTTCAGTCCCTGATGATTTGACAGCAAAACACAAATTTCATGAATAACAAATAAAAAAAATGAAGTAAAAAGTTGTACTTTCTTTGAAAATTGTACATTTTGGATGTAAAATACTTCCTACAACACCATTTGCATATACTACAACAAGTCTGAAACATTAGGTGGAGAGTCTATTTTACATCAAAAAGATAAAAAAGTAATAGTATAGTAATAAAAAATAAATAAAATAAGTAAAACAAAACAATTTTACAGACAGCCCATTTTCTAAATGAATAATGTCATCTAGGGTATGTGTTACTGTGTAGATAGCACCCTTCCAGGGGTTTAGAACAATCCTTGATGGGTTTTATTTACACAGTAACAGACACCCTGCTGGGCATTATTGCTAGCTTAAAGCATCATAGAGCCATACCTTGGCTAAACATCTTCAGTCACAGAGCATGTACCTGAAAAATGGAAAAACACTACTGTTACCTCCCCCCTTCGTAAGGGTAACTCCTCCTTTGAAAAGTCATTAAAGTCCTAGATGAAAAACTTCTCAGTTACACTGTTTATCCAGACCTAAACAAAGTATTTATCATTCCCCATTTGGATATCATCAATACCAACCCTTTTTATAATTGCCAGATTGCTTACTGGCTGCCAAACACAACACATTTGATGTGATAGTTCTTTCTTCTAAAAGCAAAATGTTAATAATAACATTCCTCAGGGTTCTAACTAGGCACTCTCTTCATTGAAATCCATTTCTGTAAAGTACAGAAAAATACTAAATTGGCTAATGAAATTTGCAGATGACTGCGAGCTAGGAATCATCCTAAATTGCCCCTCAGATTTTACAAATATACCAAAAAGATCTTGATAACACTGATAGCTGGTTACCACCAAGCTGTCTACACCTGGTGCACCCTTCTCAGGAAATACTTCAGGTGGCATACTTACTAGCTGTTCAAACGACCACTCCTCTCAACCCAGGGGAGCAGTGATTCCACTCTAAATTCCTGGATTTGCAGATAAATACAAATCATTTCAGACACTATCCAAACAGTGTAACCATAGATGGGGATGGAGAAATCAATATGAGCTTCAACATATTACTTAGCTTTGAATTCATCAGCATAGCATCAGTACTCAGCTAGTATTGCCTGGAAGGCTTAATTTTAGACTCGAACACTTCACCCATTACTGGTGCTCTCCAGCCAGTCCTTTGGTTTCCAGTAAGATAAACATCGGTCACCTTTAGACTATAGCTGCCTGCTACTACCTTCTATACTGAGATCTGGAACAGGGTCCATTTAGACTCTGCTGCCATGGCATCCTCTGATATATGGTAACAATTATTCTGTTGGTAGGAATTGAAATCGTTCATTGCTGGACCTTCTCAGCATTCTCAAAATACCCTCACTGTCTGCTTAGGTAATCATGTGCCAGTCCAGCCACCCATCTCCAGCAGTCTATCTCAGCTAAACATCAAGTGGTGATCAGGTGACAGCTGACAAGTGCTTAAAAAGTACTGGATATGGTTTTATCTTCAGCAGTGATAATAAATGATGAAGAGATATATTTTAAACTATGACAGGGCTCCCTACCCAGTTGTGTGAACATTGGCTCTAGATGATATGGCACCCCGTCCTCATGTGCAAAATGGGAATATGAGGCTATGGATGGTTGGATGGATAGATATATTTCAATTGTAAATCAGCAGTAAAAATAAAGAAAAGCATTTTGTTTATTAAAGTAACTACAAAAGTACTGTGGTCCATCACCTTGTCAGCAATTGTTAAAAAGTAATTAGTGGGAAGTGTCACTTGTTTGGTTTGGATAAACGGACAAACAATTGTGGGTTCGGTTCAAGCAGCTGTATTATATACAAACACATCAGGATTGAGGCTAAGTAACTTAGATAAACATATAAACAGATTGACTACTGCACTCATACATGTTAACACTCTGTCTGTTCTCTCAAAATGGCACTGCTGCCTGCACGTGTTCTCTGCTTATATGCATGTGGCCTCACTTTGAAATGCTTCTTAAAATTACAACACATGCTCTGTTCTACATCCTCCTTCTTTGAGAAACAAGACATGCACTGAAAAGGACAACATTCATTGACATGCAATTGTACAGAAATGATCCTTTGACATGCAATTATACAGAAATCATTATTTGACATGCACTCATGCAGAACTAATTACAAATAAAACAATCATGCCCAGGTTGCTATGTATTTTACACTAGGTCTAGAAATATGACCTGATCATGTAACATAAAAATTAGAACTGAGTTTGGCAACAGGGACTGTCTTTAACGAATGTTCAACTTCAGGGACATCTGGGACATCATCAGGAATGGGAGTAGGTAGCGAGACATGTCCTTCAACAGGAACATCATCTGGGTTGCTCTGAGATATAGAGTCTGTATCACAGGTACATTGCTGCAATATCGATTCAGACACCAGAAGAACATGCCTGTGATTTCTTCTGTATTCTGTACCCTCAGATTCCACTAAGTAGGATCTCGGCTCGGTACATATACCTCTCACTTGACCAATTCGATCAATACCTTTCGCCATTTGCATCCTCACTTCTCTCCTTCTTTCAATGGATGAAGAAATCTGTCCATTTTATCATAGCTGGACTTCTGAAAGGAATGCTTTTTAAATAGTTGGGCTTTGAATGCTGTGGTGTTTTTAGCATTAGGCACCAACAAACTGGGATTGATAGGCAAGGTTGTTCTGGTTTGCCTAAATAGAAGTCTCTGAGCAAGTGAGCCAAGTAAGTTGTCACGGGGTATATTTCTGAGATTAAGCAAATTCAAGAAGATATCAGTATTGTCACGCTTTGATCTCTCTAGTAATTGCTTTGCACTTTGTACTGCATGTTCAGCCAGGCCATTTGACTGTGAGTATTCCGGACTGCTCACTCTTTTGCAAATTTCTGAAATAACTGACTGATAAACTGGGCACTATTGTCAGAAATAACTTTGTGTGAACTACCATGGACTGAGAAGTGATGTTTCAACTTAGTAATAGCAGTAATGGATAGGTAGCAGATTAATCTCAAAGCAGTTTGAATAAGAGTCTACCAACACTAAGTAATGTTGACAGTCAGTGACAACTGTTGACCAAGGTAGTTCAAGAATCTGGCTTAGCTGAAGTGGTTCTGTTTGCAAATGCAGTTTAGTACTATTGCATACTGAACAAGATGATAGTACTTTTATCAATGTCTTTTGATAGAGAAGGCCAAAATAGCTTCGGAACCTAGGTGGCCATGATGCAAAATCTGGATGTACTCATGTTATAAGGAAGTAGGAACAATAACTTTAGGACCTTTGAAAATGATACCATCTTCACATCTCATCTCTATAAGGAAAATAAAGTTGCACTTCTGTTGGTACACAAGATTGCTTTGATGGCCATCCAACACTGATGAAGTGGTTGAGCTTTTGCAAAACTGGATCAGCCTTTGTATGATCTCTGAGCTCATCAGGTCTTGTGGTCAAAAAATTACGCACCTGCATGACATTGAAGTCAAAATTTTCTGCATCAAACTTTTTTGTGCTATTTTTGAGTGATCTGGATAAGGTATTAGCCAGATAAAGAAGTTTTCCTTTTGTATAGACCATTTTGAAGTTATACTTTTGTAATTTGAGCATCATTATTTGTAGTCTTGCTGGAGCTGTATGCATAGGCTTCTTTAAAATAGTGACTAGGGATTGATGATCAGTCTTGATCTGGATAGCTTGGCCATAAATATAATCATGGAACTTCGAACACAATTGCTAAAAGTTCCTTCTCAATTTGAGCATACTGCATCTCAGTTTGGGTAAGAGTTCTAGACATGTAGACTACTGGTCTGCCTTATTGAAGAATAACTTCTCCAAGACCGAACACTGAAGCATCGCAGGAAAGAATTCCTGGTTTGTGGACATCATAGTATCTCAATGTAGGTGGACTGGCAATTTTCTGTTTAAGGTCATCAAATGCTCTCTAGTGTTGTTCCAACCATGACCAGGCAACATTGTTGCATGTCAGCTCTCATAAGGCTGCTGATAATTCACTGTAGTCTGGTATAAACTTGCCCAAATAGTTAACCATACCAAGGAAACACTGTAAGGCTTGGACACTATCTGGAGCTGGCATCTCAAGAATGGCTGTTTGTTTGGAAGGGTCTGGTTGTAAGCCTGTACTGGTAAATAAATGACCTACATAAGTGACTTCTGGTTGCCTGAATTTACATTTCAGAGGATTGAGCTTTAAATTCACTTCACATGCTCTGTCCAGAATATTCCTGAGTTTTCTGTCATGCTCTGCTTCACCATTGCCTCCAAGTAGAAAATCATCTACTATTATAGCACACGGTTAACCTCAAAAAGTTTGCTTCATTGCACACTGAAAGACTTCACTGGCAGAATTTATTCTAAAAGGCATCCTGAGGAATCTGTGTCTACTAAATGAGGTACTGAATGTAGTTAGTAGTGAAGATTTGCAATCAAGTAGTATTTGCCAAAATTAAGTCTTTGCATCTAAGACAGAAAAAACAATGGCATTTGGCATGAGGGTAGCAACTTCCTTTACTGTATGCATAGGATGGTGGGGTCTATTTAATGTTTTAAGTCTCTTAGGTCTATACATATTCTGATTTCATCTGACCTTTTCTTATGAGAAGCTACCATGGAAGATGCCCATTTAGCTGGTTCTGTGACTGGACAAATCACACCTTGTTGCACCATTTTATCTAACTGGACCTTGACTTTGTCCTGCATAGCTATCAGAACTTTTCTCGCTGGTCTGAACACTGGAATGACCTCTGGTCTAATTTCATGTAGTACGTAACTGGAAGTTTGCCTAGCTTGCCTTCGAAAACATCATCATACTCTGAGAAAATAGCATAGGTGAAACTGGAACTAGGACATGTGCTTACTAGGACATGTGCTTATGTGATGGACTTCTTTGTTAAAAGAAAGCAGTTTCATTCTTAAACTGTCTCTGAGACCTAATAATGGCTGCACAGGTCTTCTGACTATGTAGTTGTTCCAAGCTGAATAGCATAAAAGCACTACTGAGCCTTTGGTTTGAATCTCTTCACCTCCATAAGCAAAAAGCTTCACACAATTGGCCAATTTAAGCTGTTCACTGGCTCTTACTCTAGCAAATGCTTCTAATGATATAACATTGCACTTTGAACCAGTGTCTACTTTGAGCTCTGTGAGTTTACCATTGATCCGGACAGTATGAAACACTTTGTTTGTACCAACAAATCTACTGCATAAACCTTTTCACTGACCACTGATATACCATCTACATCGAAGTAGAGTTGCAGCTTTCTATATTATTAACTTGCTTTCTTTTTTTTTTTCACTAAATATTTTTTTTATTATTTCAAATAAGATGTCTTAAACATTACATGAAATAAAGATAAATAACATATTTACAATTCTAAAACATTACTAACTTCAAACCATTATATAACTATTTACATTGGTGTCTATGCAAATAACATTGAAATTCTATATTATATAAAGTTAGAAACATAAGATGATATATCTTCTTTGATATTTTCAAGTATTTCCAGTACTTTCATCCAAGAGTAATAGTAAGAAGTAAATCTTTTAGTTCTGTTCTTCACTGTTAATATTTCCATGTGAGCAACTGTTGTTGTTAAAGTCTCAAATTCCTTGAACGTAGGCGAAGCCTTATTTTTCCAGTGTATAGTTATGATTTTACGTGAAATTGCCAATAGTGACCATAGAATTTTAGTGTCTTTTTTTGGTACACAGTTTGGAATAGGACAGTTGAATAAAATTAAAGACTTTGTTAATTGAAAATTATCATTATAAATAGTCTGAAAAAAATAATTAATGGATTTCCAGTACATATTGAGACATATACATTCATAAAAAACATGCTGCCAATCTGCTTTTATCTTGGTATGGCATCTCCAACATTGATCTTCAATAGAATACATTTTGGCTAACCTATGTGGTGTATAGAAACTTCTATGTAGATATCTCCAAGTGAATAATTGCCAGTATTTTGATAATGTAGAAAATTTGGAAGATTTTAGAATATTACTTTTTTCTTCTTCAACTGGAGGATGGTTGTTTATTAAAGTATAATAATCCCAGTATGATTTTTCATGATAGTATTTTGGTTTTTTAACAATTTTATAGATATTAGACAAATAACCTGTACCCTGATAAGGCTGTTTTGTGATAAGAATAAGGTATTCAATGAGTTTTGGAGCTTCATGTCTAACTGAAGGTTGCATTTGTTCTATTTTATTTATAAGAAAATGCCTTAGATTTTGTAAAAACAGCCAATTGTCATTATTTATATTATAATTATAAATTATCTGTACCTTTGTTAGAATTTTGCCTTTCTCTATAAGTTGATGCCAAAAGAGTGATGTTTCTTCTTTAAGTATATTTATTTTAGATATTTGGAATGTATCTAGAATATTTGGTGTAAAAGCTATAGGAAAATAAGAAAAATCCAAGAATTAATATTTGGTATTTTGTTTATATATGTTCTGAACACTGAAAGTGTAGAGCTTACATAGTTTGATGGCAATTTATTAATATTATTTCTTTTCCCTAAAAAAATAATCTTTTAACATCCATATAAGGGGTGATGGTATTACTGTTAAGTTGTCTTGTATGTGATTATAATTGATTTCTATGTAAATCTGCTCATGGGCTTGTTTCCATATAGGTGTGTATGAATTATTTAACCATAGTGTTATGTTTTTAATAACAGATGAGGTAATATATAAATCAATATCCGGTAAATTAATTCCACCATCTTCCCAATCTGGCAAATGTTTATTTAAGGCTATACGAGTTTATTTGGAAACCATAGAAAATTTAAAATTAGTTTATTGTATCTTTGAATAATATATTTGGGAGGTGGCAATGAAAAATGTTGTATTAAGTATAATATTTTGGGAAATATGTTTATTTTAATAAGATATAATCTGTCTGCTGTTGAAAAGATATATTTATTCCAGTAACCAATTGTTTGTTCTATTTTGTCTAGTATTTTATTATAGTTAAATATTAGAGAATCTGTTAATTCATTGAGTAGATTTATTCCCAGATATAATAATTTACTTTCTGTTACTATATATTTGGAAAATCTTTTGTTTATATTATTTTTTTTTTTACAATTACATGGCATAATTTTAGTTTTGTTTTCATTAAATTTTAAGCCTGAAATATTTTGAAATTTATTCATGGAGTTAAATAGAGCATTCAAAGACTTATTTGCATCTGAGAGAGTTAATAGTATGTCATCAGCAAAGAGTTGGATTTTAAGGTTTAACATTTTATTAATACAAATGCCCTTTATGTTATTGTTTGATCTGATTTGATTTGCAAAGGGTTCTATGAGTAATGCAAATAACAATGGTGACAAAGGGCAACCTTGTTTAATTCCCTTTTTTATTGTTATAGGGCCTGATCTATATGATCCCAGTTTAACATATGCAGTAGATTTTTCATATAGTATTTGGATAAGATTATTAAAATTAGAAGGAAAGTTATATTCTTTTAAAACTAGTGAAAGAAAGTTCCAGTTAACCGAATCAAAAGCTTTATTAATATCTAATGAGATTACATTTAAATTTAGGACTTTATGTTTGCTATAATCTATTAATGTTAGTATTCTTTTAATATTATCTGAAGTATTTCTTCCTTTAATAAAACCTGTTTGATCTTTGTGAATTAAGAAAGGAAGAAAGTGTTTGATCCTATCTCATGATATAGCCATAAACATCTTGTAGTCTATATTGAGTAATGATATTGGCCTATATGAGGAACACTGTTTTTCATCTTTATCTGGTTTGATAATTGGGGATATCAATGAATATTTCCAAGAGGGTGGTATATTCAAATCTTTATTGGCTATATCATATACTTTTAATAATAAAGATATGGCTTGATTGGGTATTAATTTATACATTTCTGGTAGCATATTGTCTGGGCCAGGTGCTTTATTTGTCTTGAGCTTTTTAATTTGTGATTTTAATTCTGTCATATTGATTGGTTTGTTTATAATATCTATTTGTTCTTGTGTTAATTTAATATGAATATTGTTTTCTAAGTATTTTTTATATCCTTAGTAGGTGTATCTTGAGTATTTATGGAATTATCAATGTTAAATTGGAGTCTGAAGGCTTCTAAAATATCATTTAGTTCCGTAACTCTTTTGTTAGTATTGGGAATAAATATTTTTTTTATTTGCTTAGATTTAATTATTTTTTGTTCTATTAGTTAAGTATCTCAGGTGTGCTGAATTAGTAGAGTATGAGTTTATTTTTATCTTTTCTAAGTTAATCATAATCTTATGGTGTAGCAATTCTGTATACTTCTTATTGATTTGTGTAAGTTCTTGAACTTGAGTAGCATTACCCTTTTGTATTTCCAGTTTCAATTTATCTGCTTTGTTTTGTAAGTCTAGCATATCTTTATTCCATAACTTCCTTTTATTTATGTACCAGGATAATATCTTCCCATATGTAACTGCTTTTAATGAATCCCAGACATATATTTCTGAAATATCTTCTGTGTAATTTATTTCTAGAAAGTTTTTGATTGTTTCTTCATAAAATTCTTTGAAATCTCTCAATTTTGTGATATAGGAAGGTATCCTAGTAATGGGATTTGAATAAAATGGTGTAAGCTCTATCTCAAAGACTATGGCATTATGATCAGATAAAGGACAATTTATGATTTTGACTTTGTCAATTTTTGTTGTTAGGTCATTGGCAACATATATTCTATCAATTCTAGAGTTAGTTTTATATCTATGAGAATAAAATGTGAAGATTAGTGAGTCTGGTTCTGCAAATTCATTTATATCTTTTAAATACAATGTATCTATAAATTTTGATAGTGCTTTAGAGATGGGTTTTTTCTTCTTTTGGATTTAGAATCTGTATCTTTTTCATTCATTATACAGTTGAACTCTCCTGCCAATATCAGGCTACCCTTAGTTAAATGAATTATCTCTTCAAAATGCTGTTTAACTGTTTTTAATCCTAGTCCTGGGATCCAATATAGATTTACTAACGTATAGATTCTCTTATTTAACTCTATTGAAACTAGACAAAACATACCTGATGTATCTTGATGAGTAGTAATTATTTTAGGTGTTATAGTTGAGTTGCAAAGTAGTATAGCTACTCCTCTTTTTTTTTGTTTTGCATTGAGAGTTTATTAGTACTGTGTAATTATTAATATTTAAGTTGTGTATATCTCTATCTAATAAGTGTGTCTCTTGTAAAAAGACTATTTGTGGTTTATGTAAGTTTATGTACTTGAATAGGCTTCTCCTTTTATTACTATTATTTAGACCATTAACATTTATGGATAAACATTTCATTTCCTAGTTTTGAGTTTGTTTTATGTGTGAGTTTATGTAAATATTGTTTATTCTTAGTTCCATCTTGGATACAGTATTCAAAAAGTTTTTCTTGTATGATTTTTGCATGTTTCTGAGTGACACCAAAGTGATAGAATAAAAAAAAGCAAAGAACTTCCAAACTTGTAATTCTTAACCTTAAAACCATTCCCTATTGCTATGAGGTAATATACCTCTTCGTTTGGTTAGTGAATCTAACCAAACAAACTTTCTACCCTCACAAATAATATTTGGATCAGTTTCTCTTATCCTCTTAGTTTTAAATAAAGATAATTGAATAATATATTAAGATAATCTAATCAGCTAAAATATATACATATATTCTTTACTCATCTTATTGTAATTCAATAATACTTACTTCTAAGCAGGTTTCAAAAGGTACAAATATTTAGATTAAGGTAGTATCATTTCAAAATAATTTAGGGTATTAATAAACATCATGTTAAAATCTATAACTGTATATTTCATACATCTGTTGAAAACTATTTACTGACATTACTGTATAATACAGTACCATTGTTGTGCAATTATTTTAGACTACTCAAGTCCGAAACCAGTGTTTAAATTAATATTTGCAAAGTCATATTGGAATAAAAACATGAATAGTTCTGAAACCACATCATATTTCATGTTTAACATAAACTGAAATGCGATACAATATATAAGTATATTAATATTTCTTTAGTAGACATTAAATATGTTCCTCTGATTGCATTTTTCAGCTTTTCAATGACAATTCCCATGGCTGGAGACAACAAGATCACAATTTAGACAGCTCCCTTATCCAAGAGACCACTCATAATGTTGTTACCTGATTGAGTGTCTTGTTGCCAACACTTCCATCAACCCTCAGAGGGACCCTGCACAATGAAAACTGAAACAGTACAGAGGTAAAACTGCAGCGCACTTGACCACACCCTCAAAGCAAACATCTATGTATATCACACATCAACTCCCACAGCTTTGACTGACACCCAACCAGTGCGTCTATCTGCTGACAACAAGTGCTGGAGATACAATCCTGACCTACTCAACACCAGTAATTCAATCCTATGACTGAACAAAAGTATACTGGAGAACACATCAAAACAATGGAAGCTGCCAAGATTCAAACCACCATGTACGAAAATATTACAGGCCAAAATTCCCAACCCATTTTGCAGCAAAGAGACAAAACGTATTCAAACCATGGGGTAACACCTATACCACATCAAAAAGGTGTCCAAGAAGCTTGTTTTTCCTCCAACATCGGAGGACAGCCACGATGATCCATGCACTGCAAGAGTACCATTTTATCCTGGCAATTGCTTCACGACTGTATATAGAAACATTTAATCCAAATCATTAACTGGCACCACAACAATATTTCTCAGAAAAGTTGTTTTACAGCCAATGACCAGACAGAACGCATCATTGAGAGGATACATTTATCAAATGTCAAGTGCCCCAGCCATAATACAAGTGTCTCCTCAAATCAATCCCCAACGAATCTACTGCCCACCAAACTTGCAGACCAATACTGGCATCCTTTCATGCAGTCACATTGAAACACAAAAATACAGGTCCGCTGATCAGGAACAACCAGGCTCTCAACTGCCAGACAACACACCCGTCTGCAGAAAGGTCCAAGAATCATAGTTGCATTGTCAAGCATCCTTGTCCACACTAACAGTAACATGATATACCCACATACACTAGTATTGTGTCATTCTTGATAATGTAAAAGCCAGGCAATATTATAAGAAGGGTGAAGCCACAGCCAGGCAACATAACAAGAAGAGCACAGCCGCAGTCACCATTCAGATGAGCAAACGGGAACAGCATGAGCCATCTAAGGATGGATGGCCCGTTGAGTACCTGCCACAATGCATGCCCATAATGCATGGCAACCCAGTAACAAATTAGGGTGTGGGCTAAGCCTCTCCCCTTCCACTCAAATCAGATCCAACACAATATGTGTGTAGAACACAGATGCTTCGACAAAGCCCAAAGCCACATGGGATATAAACATTGTATAATTGACACACGGGTCAAATCCACTGTTGTTATGTTACTCATTATAGTTGCCTATACAATCATTGCTTCCACTTTCTCCATCTAGTATACCATACCGCCATCTAAATGTTTGATTTGCCAAATGCACATCCAACCTTCTTGTTGCATCCCAGCTGCCCACCCGAGGGCATACCTTGGCAGCAGGACATCAGTAGTATTCTGCAGGAGCACCAGCGTGGGAAATGGCAACCCTCCCAAAACAAACCTGTCAGTTGCTTGACATTTACTAGTTTCTTTAGAGAATTTATAAAACAGCAGTGATTTTATTTGCTGATGATTAATTTCTGCTTTTAAACTCTGCTGTATAAAACATAGTAAGGGATAGCTAAAATGTCTGGAAATCTAAACTGATAGAAAGACAAGCAGATATATGTCCTTATCTATCAAGGTGCTAGAAGACATCAGTAGCCATAAACTGAAAGTGCTTCAAAAATAAATATCTGTGTATATTTATATGAACCTTTTATATTATTTATGTTTCCTTAGAAGGAATTTAGGTTTCTGTATCTTTAAATGTGAACCTAGCTTATTTTCTGACTAGACATCAATTATAAAGAGTCAGGGGATGGCGTACACAAGTAAATGCGACAAGCAATAAGTAACTCAAGTTTCTAGTGATGTTTGTGGCTGTTAAATTGTCTCGAGAACCAAGCAGGAAAAGGTATGTGTTTTTTCTTTTTTCTTTTCCCTCCTCTTATTTGGTGACAAACTCATGTAGTGTGCACGCGAGCACTCTAGTTTGTGGAGTAGTGTTCACAACTGTCAAACTTTGCATTTTAAACATGCTATGCCTTATTTCTCTACAAAAGAAAAGACAACAGGATATCTAAGCTAGTCACAAGCATCTTTCAACTCCGGATGTCTGGAGCCACAACACACATGACTTATAGCCTCAAAATATCACTTAAAACATATTTTTTCACTGGACTATATCAGTATGTGCATATGGGTCAAAGGCAGAACATCTTTTAAGATTATTTAAAGTAGTCTTATGATACATCCTAACTGAAATACTTCATTTCAAAAGCAACACATTTCTGCCCAGCATTAGCGTTTATCCAAACAGGGACACTTTTAACTTATAAAAGTAATACTATCAGGGATGTAACTAATAATAAGTTATATAGCAGCCATTACTATACCTATTAAGCAATATAACCATATACTGATTAAAGTATTATAAGTTAATGAAGATTTAATAAAAGAAGAGAAAAATAAAACAACAAAACACAAAGAGAGAAAATAAATAAATAAATAAACTATTTGGGAACATTATTATGCATTGATTACTCTGATTAAGAATATGAAAATAATAGATGGATAATAATGAAAAATAGAGTAATGTTTAAATTATGCTTAGTATATTGATGTGATTTGAGATAAATGTATTTACATTTATGCTAATTTTGACATTTAAAATATAATTGAAAACAGTACCTGTTTTGGTGTAACTTGAAGACAGTAAGAACTTTTCTTTTGTTGTTAGTATTATTATTTAGATTTTTACAGAATATAACATATGTAAGATTATTTGTCCTTTAGTTTTTTTTTCTTTTGCTCAACAGTTTTCCAATTATTTACTTCAGCATTTCTCTTCGTGTACTTATTGTCCAGTCCATAGATTCTTCATGTGTTAGGATGTTGTTGTTGGTAAGGTATTTTATTGCTGAATCTACTGTTTCAAAGATTTTTATTCCATTTGGTAGAAAAACTTTCAGTATTGCTGGAAATAAAAGATGGACTTTCAGTTGCTTTTTCTTCAAGGTTTTTTTATTGGTAGAAATTCTTTTCTTTTGAAACCACCTTTGTAGAATAATCATTGTCAAATCTTATTAATGAATCATTGTATTTGATGGGAGAATTTGCCCAAGCATTTCTTAATATAAGATCTTTATCTTGTGTAGAAAAAAGTCTCACAATTATAGATCTCGGCTTGTTCTTACCCGGAGAAGAAGCATTTTCAGAAGCTGCTAGTGATCTATGCGCCCGTTCTATACCATATGAAAGAGCTTCAGGTATTTTTGTTACATCTGGTATCCAGGTGGTAAGAAAGTTTATCATATTGTCCCCTTCAGATTTTTCTGGTAGACCATATATTCTAATATTATTTCTTCTTGTTCGGTTTTCCATATCATCAAGTTTTTCTAGTAAATATGTATTCTGTTGAAGTAAGAATTCAGTTTGTTGTTCTTCTACTTGAACTCTAGTGTCAATGTCACTTAATGACTGTTCAATAAGTGATATCTGTCCTTTCTGCTGTGTAAACATTTCTTGAAGCTGTTCCAGTTGTTGTGAGCACTTTTCTTTAAAAGTATCTATTTTATTGTCCATCTTGTCGATTTTTATTGTAAGTTCCTGTATATTTGTAATGAGAGACTGCAGGTCTTTTTTGAGAGAAGAGTCTTGTGCTGTATTCCTTAGATGACTCATGCTGTAAAGCTGATATTGGTGCTGATTTTCCAATAATTAATTTGACAGGAATTATTCAAGTTCTGACAATAAAATTTTTCTTATAGATGCTCAGAGTTATTAGAAATAAGTTAGTAATAAAAATTTCTTCAAATTAAATATTATTTTGTAAAATTCCTGTCAGGAATTGTATTGAGGTAAGAGAGCTGAAATGAAGTGCAGCTATCAGTTCAGCATCCTAGCCACGCCCCCTATTAACTTGCTTTCTTGAGTGGCTTTTCTTAATAAACGAATGAGGCTTGCTTGATTTACAAAACTTTTGAAAGTAGTTCCATTTTTTACACCTGTGGCATTGCTGACCAAATGCTAAGCACTTTTCTCTTTTAGAATAATGATTGGCACCACAATTGTGACAGTTAACAGTAAGACTTGACTTGGGTTTTGCTGACTCACCCTTGTGCTGCACTGAGCATATCCGTTTTACTGAGCTAGTCTTAGAACTTGCTGGAAAGGTACAGAGTCTCCCTGTGAATCCTGCAGAGGCTGCAGTTGCCATGTGCTTAGGCCTATTTCTGCCAGCAATGTGCTGCATGCTGTCTACATTTGCTCTAGGAGCGCTGAAACCATGCTCTTATCACTTGCAAGCATATTTGTATGCCTTTCTGTAAGCTCATGTATTTGACAAATCTCTATAGCTTTGCTAAATGTTAAATTACTGTCACAAAGCAAAATCTTTCTCACTGCAGCATTATTAACACCACACTCAAGCCTATCTTTTATCAACTCGTCTTCAAATCACCAAATCCTCACATTTTAGCTTTATTTCTCAAGTCAGTAATATAAGCTGCAGACGTTTCTCCTGGCTTTTGGTCTCTTGTATAAAATAGGTGCCTCTTCAATGTAACTTTTGTCTGGGAGTTACACATTTCTCTAAATTTACATTTCAAGCACTCAGGGTCCTCCCTTGACTTAGCTTGTACAACAATATGGCAGTTTTCTCTTCTCCTGCTTATACTGCTGGTGCATACACAAATAAACACTCTTTCTCAATGGTTTCTGACCCCACTAAGTTAAGCAAAATAAATGCAATCATAAGTGCATCTTTATCAGAAAAAGCTGCTTGCATGAAAATATTGTATTCCTGCTCAAATACTCTCCAATTCTATGCAATATTATGATCAAATACAAGTAGACTGGGTCTGCTAAATGCCTCTGCCATATCAACACACAGTAATGAATACCCTTGGAATTATGTATGAATATACAGACATATATGCCAGAAACTTATGCCAGAACTTGTAGTTATGCTCAGCAGCAGAACAGACTCTTTGAAATAACATTACTTTGTAAAATAAGTCTATGTAGCACAAGAACACTTTCAAACCAACATACTTTGTGAAACCACTCATCAGTGTAGGAAACACTTCAAAATTACTGTACTTTTTAAATAAACTGAACACAGCACAAAAACCTTCTCAAATAGCTCTGTACTGTATGCAAAACACTTTGAAGTGACTTCACTTTGCAAATAAAATGTACATAGCACAAGAAACTGTTCAAAATGGCTGTACTTTGCAAAATAACTGTACTTTGCACACAGTAAGCTCTTTGAAATAATTGTACCGTAATAAAGCACACACTCTGCAAACACTTTGCACACTCTGAAATACTTCAAACAAATCTAGTTATGCTTTGAATAACTTTAGTCAATGCAAAATAGCAGCTCATGTCAAAACGTGATCGCTTACTAAAAACATGCAGTTGGCTTGCTTTTTTATGCTTATTATGCCCATTTATTGTACTCATTATGCAACCCAGCTACTGGGGATGCACAAGCCAGTGCATTTCTTCATGCCAGTCCCAAGCCCAGATAAATGGGGAGGGTTGCTTCAGGAAAGGCATCCGGCGTAAAACATTTGCCAAATGAGATATGCGGAAACAATACAGATTTACATACCGGTTCGGTGGAGGCCCGGGTTAACAATGACTGCCACCAGTACTGTTAGCCAACAGAGTGCTGGCAGAAATTGGGCTACTGTTGGCCGAAGGAGGAGAAGGAGAAGAAGAGGGGGAAGGCATGCTCGAATGCAGGAAGAGAGGAGAAAGGTTAGGAGTGTGGTAGTGAGCATAGGAACTTTGAATGTTGGCAGTATGACTGGTATAGGGAGAGAGCTAGCTGATATGATGGACAGAAGGAAGGTTGATATATTGTGTGTGCAAGAGACCAGGTGGAAGGGAAGTAAGGCCAGGTGTATTGGAGGTGGGTTCAAATTGTTCTATCATGGTGTGGATGGGAGGAGAAATGGGGTAGGGGTTATCCTGAAGGAACAGTATACCACAATTGTTTTGGAGGTGAAAAGAGTGTCAGATAGAGTGATGTTTATGAAGCTGGAAATTGATGGTGTAATGATGAATGTTGTTAGTGCATACGGTCCACAAATTGGGTGTGCGATGGATGAGAAAGAAAAATTTTGGAGTGAGATGGATGAAGTGGTGATGACTGTACCCAAGGGTGAGAGAGTGGTGATTGGAGCAGATTTCAATGGGCATGTTGGTGAAGGGAACAGAGAGGATGAGGAAGTGATGGGTAGGTATGATGTTAAGGAAAGGAATGCAGAAGGTCAGATGGTAGTGGATTTTGCAAAAAGGATGGACATGGCTGTGGTGAATACATATTTTAACAAGAGGGAGGAGCATAGGGTTGACATACAAGAGTGGAGGGAGATGCACACAGGTGGATTATATCCTATGCAGGAGAGCCAGTTTGAAGGAAATTGGAGACTGTAGAGTGGTGGCGGGGGAAAGTGTAGTTAGGCAGCATAGAATGGTGGTCTGTAGAATGACATTGGTGATCAAGAAGAGGAGGAGGAGTGTGAGGGCAGCACCAAGGATCAAATGGTGGAAATTGAAAAAGGGTAATTGTGAGGTGGAGTTCAAGGAAGAGTTAAGACAAGCACTGGGTGGCAGTGAAGAGTTACCTAATAGCTGAGTAACTACAGCAGAGCTAGTAAGGAAGACTGCTAGAAAGGTGCTTGGCGTGACATCTGGACAGAGGAAGGAGGACAAGGAGACCTGGTGGTGGAATGAGGAAGTACAGGAGAGTATACAGAGAAAGAAGTTGGTGAAGAAGAAGTGGGATTGTCAGAGAGATGAAGAAAGTAGAAGTATAAGGAGATGAGATGCATGGCAAAGAGAGAGATGTGGCAAAGGCTACGAATAAGGCATATGGAGAGTTGTATGAAAGGATGGACACTAAGGAGGGAGAAAAGGACCTGAACCAATTGGCTAGACAGGGATCGAGCTAGTAAAGATGTGCAGCAGGTAAGGGTGATAAAGGATAATGAGGAAAACATACTCACAAGTGAGGAGAGTGTGTTGAACAGATGTAAAGAGTACTTCAGGGGCTGATGAATGAAGAGAATGAGAGATAGAGAAGGTTATATAATGTGGGGATAGTGAATCAGGAAGTGCAATGGATTAGCAAGGGGGAAGTAAGGATAGCTATGAAGAGGATAAAGAATGGAAAGGCTGTTGGTCCAGATGATATACCTGTGGAAGCTTGGAGGTGTTTAGGATAAATGGCAGTGCAAATTTTAACCAGATTGTTTAATTAAATCTTTTAAAGTGAGAGGATGCCTGAAGAGTGGAGAAAAAGTGTTTTGGTACCGATTTTTAAGAATAAGGGTGATGTGCAGAGCTGTAGTAACTACAGAAGGATACAAATGATCAGTCACAGCATGAAATTATGGGAAAGAGTAGTAGAAGCTAGGTTAAGAAGGGAGGTAATGATTAGTGATCAGCAGTATGGTTGTATGCCAGGAAAGGATACTACAGATGCAATGTTTGCTCTGAGAGTGTTGATGGAGAAGTACAGAGAAGGTCAGAAGGAGTTGCATTGTGTCTTTGTGGACTTAGAGAACGCATATGACAGGGTGCCTAGAGAGGAGTTGTGGTATTGTATGAGGAAGTCATGAGTGGCAGAGAAGTATGTAAGAGTGGTACAGGATATGTACAAGGGTAGTGTTACAGTGGTGAGATCTGCAGTTGGAGTGACAGATGTGTTTTAAGGTGGAGGTGGGATTACATCAAGGATCAGCTCTGAGCCCTTTCTTATTTGCAGTGGTGATGGACAGGTTGTCAGACAAGATCAGACAGGGGTCCCCGTGGACTATGATGTTTGCAGATGACATTGTGATATGTAATGAGAGTAGGGAACAAGTTGAGAAGACCCTGAAGAAGTGGACATATGCTCTAGAGAGGAGAAGAATGAAGGTCAGCAGGACTAAGACAGAATATATGTGTGTGAATGAGATGGAGGATAGAGGAATGGTGAGGATGCAGGGAGTAGAGTTGGTGAAGGTGGATGAGTTTAAATTCTTGAGATCAACAGTTCAGAGTAATGGTGAGTGTGGAAGAGAGGTGAAGAAGAGAGTACATGGAAGGTGGAGTGGGTGGAGAAGAGTGTCAGGAGTGATTTGTGGACAGACGAGTACCAGTAAGAGTGAAAGGGAAGGCCTACAAGAAAGTAGTGAGACCAGCTATGTTATATGGGTTGGAGACAGTGGCATTGACAAAAAGGCAGGAGTCAGAGCTGGATGTGACAGAGTTAAATATGTTAAGATTTGCACTGGGTGTGACAAGGGTCATCAGAATTAGGAATAAGTATATTAGAGGGTCATCCCAGGTTGGACGGTTTGGAGACAAAGCCAGAGAGGTGAGATTGGGTTGGTTTGGACATGTGCTGAGGAGGGATGCTGGGTATATTGGGAAAAGGATGCTAAGGATGAAGCTGCCAGGTAAGAGGAAAAGAGGAAGGCCTAAGATAAGGTTTATGGATGTGCTGAGAGAGGGCATGCAAGTGTTTGGTGTGACACAGCAAGATGCAGAGGACAGGAAGAAATGGAAACAGATGATCCACTGTGGTGACCCCTGATGGGAGCAGCCAAAAGAAGAAGAAAGATTGTACTCATTATGCACATTTGACCTCTTATCATGCTCGTTATACTTTCCTTGTGCTCATTTTACTTTTAGCATGCTCGTTATGCAAATCAGAAGTAACTCTGAAAATCCACGTATTTCTGATAATTCTATTAAATATCATGATTTTGAACATTTCATTTAATCAGTAATGCATTTTTTGCCTTTCATTTGATTATTAATGTGTTTTGTGCTACTTGTTTGATTAGTAATGTGTTTTGTGCTTTGCAAATGCTTTGTATCGTTTTCTTCACAAAATAAATCATTCATGCAAGTTTTGGTTACCTGAAGTTTGTTTCTAACCTTTTTTAAATTGTTTGAGCACTGTACCACCCGACCTGCTCAATGTACCTTCACCATTGACTCTGCACCTCATGGCTTGAAGAAGTACTTTTAATCCCGGTTCTGACACCATGTCACTCATCCGGTCAGGATAAAACAGATGAACAGTTGTGGGTTCATTTCAAGCAACTTTATTATATGCAAACACATCAGGATTGAGGCTTAGTAACTTAAACTTAAACTTATAAACAGACTGACTACTGCACTCACATGTTAACACTCTGGCTGTTCTCTCAAAATGACACTGCTGCCTGCACGTGCTCTCATTTTGAAATGCTTCTTAAAGTTACAACACACGCTCGGTTCTACAGGAGGGTTCATTAATGTCAACATTCTACTTCTCTCTTAAACTCGCAATCCATTTAAGACTAGAATTGTACCCTATAAATTTGAGTTAGGTTTAGTATAAGGCGAGAAATGCACATCTGGAGTCATACAGGCATTTTAATAAATCTGAGATAAAACAAGATGTCTACTTGTCAGCCCTAATGTTTGACACCAGATAGCAACAAAGAATGTTGAACCTAAATGACCACTGACATTTTTCATGGCAGCTAGGCTCACTGTCTCTGGGTTTCTGTGATCTCAGAATTGGTATATTTGTGAGTTTCACACACACAATTTGGAGGCTCGCCAGTTTACCTATTAGCATGTCATTTGGATGTAGAAAGAAGATACTCCTAGGAAAACCCATACAGACACAAGCAGGATAAGCATGCTCCACAGAAAAGCCACCCCAGCTATATAAAATAATATTCATGTACTGAAATAGAAGCAAACTTACTGTTATAAATATATTTTAGGCTGTTAATGCTTTACATATTAAAAAGATGTAGTAGCTTCAAATTTATAATAAAACTGTAATTGGAAATAACTAGTGATACAATTTTTGTGTTTTTGCATTTCTAACCTGCTTTGCATTTTCCTATTAAGAAGCAAGATATAATGTGGTATACAGAAAACATACTTTAAAATGCAAATAGGATTCTGCAAAGCAGGAACAAGCTTGCATCATACATACCTGAAAAGTTTATCTTGTGAACTTTTAGACTGAACCTGGAAATGTTTTCTTGTACAGTGAACGGTTCACCAGATTGTTTTCAAACACCTGTCTTTCTTTTCATATCATATCATATCAGACTCTTCACCTAGATCTAAACAGAAAACAAATGTTTCCATGAAAATGAGAAAAAGGAGCATAACTGCTCAATTACCTTTCCAAGATTCATATGTGTATGCGTGTGTGCATGTGTGCGTGTGCGTGTGTGTGTGTGTGTGTGTGTGTGTGTGTGTGTGTGTGTGTGTGTGTGTGTGTGTGTATAAATCCATGTACATAAGTGGTATGTCTGTGTAAATTTCAATGTCTTCCTTAACATCTGCAACATCTTTGATAACCTAGTGCATTTTGCCTTCTACATTCCAATGTAATCCTTCCTTTCCAACATTAGAAGATAGATCTAAGTAAAATACTTTGCATGACTCTGTTATCATTCTCTGTCAACAGAAAAAAATTCCCAAATCTCTTTCTGGCACTATTAACGAGTCTTGCTGTTCAATGGCAAAATAATATCACAGACTGCATGCTTCACTGTCTAAGTCCCCAGTGGCCGGAGATGATTAAATAATGGTTAAAGTTTCCATGTTTCCTGGAAACATTCAAAATAGAAAAAGGAAAAAATGAAATGAAAGTTTGTGTTGATCTACAGGGACTCTTATAAAGAAATTTGTTCTATAAATACAGGGAACACTGCTAATGACTTATTTAATTTTTGTTTTTCACTTTTGGCTATAAAGAAAAATAAGGTGGATTCCTACCACAGCAGGTATGCATCTGTTTTTTTTTTTATTGACTTTTAGTTTTAGAATTAAGCTCCAGCTTTGGTAAGACCACATATGATACTTAGTGAATGACTGATGTGGACATAGCATGTTTTTACCCCCGCTGTGTTCCAACTCCCCCTTCCCAGATCATGCTATTTCTGTGTGTCCAGCCTTAAAATAGTGCAGACAATGCAGTACTAAGAGACATACTAATGTGAAACAGTCCATATTCCTCAAGTGACATATTACTTAGTCACAGGGGAGGAATCCTGGGATATCAGTTTGTAATATAGTTTTGGACAGAGTGCATTTGCCAACAACACCAGAAGTATGTATTGCATAGCTGCAGCTACAAAATAAAAGGAGCAATAGAGGAACAAAAAATATTTTAGAAAAGACAGATGAAATGAGTAAGCCTTCTAGCACAATTCTGCCAAAACCTCAGCATGTAACCTTATTTTAGAACCACAGCCTTTCTACCATTCATTTGAAAGTGTGGGAAAACAATGAGGCAGTACTTACAGTAAGAAATGCATGGCTCGCCCTGTTCCTAAGGGATGTATGGAAGGAATGCTGCTCTTCAGGCTAGCTGTCACAAAGGAGATAAAATCTGCTAATTATGAATGATATACACACCATGTGACATGTTTAACTGCTGATTGCTTGATACTGTTTCTTAGCCTATAACAAACCTACTGTCCCAACCCATCCTGCGAAAGTCCTTAATATCACCACACACATTTATCTTTCCTTCCTCCAAGATGTAACTATTATCCTGTCTAACCTCATTACTAGTAACTCTCCACCTCCTCACAACACTACCATCTCAAATCCCATAAGCAGTTACACAACAGTAACCTCCAAAACCAATCACCTATCAATCAAAGTAATTTGTCAAACATCTCTCCTCAGTTGTTTCACTATACTATCCCATATATCTTCAGCCCCCTGACTAACCACCATTATCCCCAATAAAGCCTACTTTATAATCCATTCTCCAAAACCAAAAACAAGTTATAACCCTCTCTACACATATCTAACCTTCATTTTCCTTCTAAATGGAGATGTACACCCAAACTCAGGCCCAGCCACAAACACTAATCTTAAAGCTAACCCTAAAAACCTAAACATAATAATACTGAACCTAAGGAGTATGTGAAACAAAATAACCCAGCTGCACACCTGGATATATCAAAACAAACCTGATATACTAGCCCTGTCTGAAATATGGTTAAACCCCAACATAAAAGATATTGAAATAACAACTCCAAATGTTGCCATTACTAGATTAGATGGACCCAAAAAGAAAGAAGGAGGGTGAGCCCTTTTATACCCCTCCATACTCAACATTACATCCTACACAAACAGCATACCCACCTTTTCCACTGCCAAGATACTAATATCCTTCTTGAACCTCAATAAAACCAAAATAATCTGTATCATAATATTATATATTCTACCAGGAAACAATAAATCAGTCCTGGAAGATATACTGTCCTGGACATTCCAAAACAGTCAATCCTGAGACAATAATCCTAGGTGATGTGATCAGCAACTGGCATTCCACTGCAGCCAGCACCTCCTATAATACTATTAATCTCTATGTTTCACAACTAATTAACAGCCCATCTAGGTACAACAAAGGCTTTACTCACCAATCCACACTTGACTGGATCCTAGTATCCCACCCATCTAACTTATCCTCCTTAGGCACACTCCCTGTTTTACTTAGTAACCATCTTCCCACATTCACTATTAGAGCAAACACCTACCTACTGAAAACATACACACTGTAAAATCTGTCAAAAACTCAATACATTTCAGTCAACAAAAACTTAATAATCTCCTCCTAAAAATCAACTGGACACCCCTAAAACTGCTACTTCTCAATGATGTGTTCCTTTACGTTAATAGCACCTTTCTAAAGATACTTGATAGTCTAGTCTCTCTACAGACAAAAAGAATAAAAAAGGACAACCCCATGGATTATCTTATACTGTATTAACATGATGAAACAAAGAGACCAAGCCTGGAAAACATGGAAACAAAATAAAACAGAGCTAAATCTCATCCACTTCAAAACACTCCACAACAACATGACTATACTAGTAACAAAAACAAAAAATCCTACTACTCCCACCTTCAAATGAAACCCACAAATTCTGGCACCCAATATCAACCTTTTTAAACCCAGGGATAAACAAAGAGCATTCCCCATCACCCAACACCCCTCCTTCCCTCATAGCCAAAGAATTCAATAAGCACTTTATAAAATCAGTAGCTGACCTACTTCCAAACAACTCCAACACCGGAACCCCCAACTTACTACCAATCTCAAGCACCATAAACTTCTCATCAACCAGCCCAGACCCTGCCCACAACAACTCACAGAGCCAACACAAAGACAACCACACCTCCTTTTCATTTCAGCCCATACCCGCAGCAACCATAAAAACCACTACTTAAATTAAAACCTTGCTCCACACTAGCAGGAAATCTCCCTCTACATCACTTTAAACTTGCTGCCGACTCAGTCGCCTGTCATATCAGCATCCTAATAAATAGAACACCATCTGAATCTCTAGTTCCTACTATATGCCAACAAGACTGGAAACAAGCTGTTAAATGGTCTAAACAACTTTTTCTCTTTCTTCCTAATCCCATTCTAGGTTCCCTACTATATAATATATTCACAAACAACTTACATACTTTATCCTCCTCTGGAACCCTCATTCAATATGTAGACAGTTCCATTACTAGCTGTACCTCCCCCACCCTACCAGAACTTCTCTCTTACACTTAAAAATTCTTCGCTGCCATTGAATCCTGGCTTACAAATGCTCAAATATTTCTTAATCCCCAAAAAACTAAACGTATAGTCTTTCATCCCAAAAACAGCACCCTAGACTCTGACCAATTTAACATTCACTCAGCTGATAACACAATCATTGAAAGGGTACAGGAAACAAAACTATTAGGTGTCAACAACAAACTTACTTTTTGAAACCTATATCCAACAAAACATAAAGAAAACTCACCAAAAATTAGGACTCCTATACAGAAAGAGACAATTCTTAACCACTACAAACAAGACTACCCTGGCTAAAACTTCTCTGCGCCTCTTCCAGTTCTACTGTGCTTTGATACTCACCAACCTTCAAACTTCCTCTAAATCCAAACTGGAACAATGCTATAATAAGATCCCAAAGTTCACCACAAATGGCAAATACCACACACACCACTGTAAACCACTAAGTGAAATCAGCTGGCTGGAGCTCCCCTATTCATTATGCACAACCTAATTTATAAACCCACAGCCTGTCCCACTCTAGACAAGCTAGTTAAACCCTACATACCTAACAGATGACTAAGATCAGAGGACAAAAAAGTCTGCTAGCAATCATCAAACCCTCAAAGCAACCTGTCCACTGCCTATACTCCTACTTCATCTCAAAACGATGGCATTCCCTCACCCTAGCCATCAGATCAATCCCAGACCTAACACTCTTCAAAGTCTCTGTAAAAGAACACCTAAATAACACATGGCTCTGCACATGTACAACTCCAGGCTAATCTTTCCCACGACTGCCCCCCTTATTTTTTTTTATTTTTCTTTTCTTTCCTTTTTTATCCTTAAGCTCCCACTTCACCCACAAAGTTCTATCACCTACTCTCTTTGTCACCCCAATCTCAATGTATACTGTCTTCTAAACTCGCACTATGTCTGCAATGTTAAAAACTCACACATGCTATTATTTTTTTTTTCAAAACCAATTGGAACTCTTTCTGGCCTCTTTACAGTCACAGTGATCATGACATTCACTTGGATACATGACAAGCCAAGACTTTTCTCAACCACTCTGTGCTGTGAACATAAAACTTAATTTCTGTGTCTCAAACTCCCTCAAACCTTACCATATTTTGACTTAGGCCATGTCTACATATTCCTATCTACATGTTCCAGATAACTATTCATATGCTTCATGAAAACTATTGTACTAAAAACTATCATGTTAACCACGTCGATTTTTTAATGTATTAATGAGCTACTGCACTACTTGTACTAAAAACTCTTACGTTAACGACATGTTGATTTTTAAGTTACTAATTATATGTATATTGTAAAGATCCTTCTAACCATGTTATATGCTGTACCTTTAAACTTGCTGTTAATTCTGTTTACTGGAGTTCATGATATGTCTGTCTGTGGAGCTTTTCTCCTCCGGCCTCACCTAAAAATGGGTTCTGTGACCCAGTCGGACTTTCCCGGTAAACAAATAAAATAAATAAAAAATAAATATGTAATATGCACCAGGCATACATTTTTTTTTTTTTTTTTTACATAAGTAAGTACTGACAGCTTGATAAGTAACTTGCGCAGATGCACTACTTGTTACGTGATATTTCTAAGCAATGGCTGCATGGTATGATGTAACAGTGTATGTACTACTTGATGATGTGGCATATGTACGCAAAGTGGGCTTGATCTGATACATACACAACATTGATGGCTGAGTGTGGGACAATGAAGTACATGAAATTGTAAGCATTCTGGTTAAAAGTACAACATACAAAACTAATGCATTGTTCCATGTCTAGCTTTAATAAGCAGCACAGTTGATACCCCATAGATATAAGAATGTGAAAAAGTGATTACAACAGGACAAATATACTGCTTGCTATCAATACACCTTGTGTAACACAGGATGTTGTGTGCTGTAGGATAACTCTCTTAATTTCTCCCTGTAAACTACCTGGCACACCTTTGTTTTATTTATTACACTTCCTTAACCACTACTCCTATAACTGAGCTCCAGTGCCTGTTGTCATTTGTTTCTAATTTGGTATAAATAGATATGGCCCACCTAACCAACCTTCCCCACCAAAAGAAAGATCAAATGTACAGCAAATAGGCAAGAAATAGACAAAAGTCTAAGGGGAAATGAAATGTGTAAGGAATTATAGCAGATAATAAATTAGAATGTTTGGAAAATTGTGACATGAAAAATAAAAGTCAATAGTATCTGGGGAATCACAGTGAAAAACATCATAACCAGATACAAGGGGAGTGTTCATATGTTTACAAGATATATAAGACCAGCACTTGAATATAGAGATGAAGCTTTTATATGCTGCTACAGGCTTAAAAAACACGACTGTACTCATGTTGAACAAAGATGTACAACAAACCAACTGGCCTTTTTACCATTCCATCAGCTGCCAGATACTGTGTTTTGCACATAGCTGATATATTTAGAATAGGAAAAGAGGCTACAGGAAAAATTAAAACAGAACTAATACTTATTTAGTAGTCAAAAGGTGGTTTTCTCAAGTGTTTGAACACAGATTTCATCAGCTGAAAATACTTTAGATGCAATAATGCTGAAGTTGGGTTGTCTATGGCTTGCACAATTAAAGGTATGATATGGGCTAATATGACAGGCCAGATAATATGTAATTATCTGCCAGGGAAAATAAGTTGAAAAAAAAATAAGAATTTAAAATAGATGTAGTCAAATTTACTAAAAAATAAATTCAACCACATCTGTTTTAAATTCTCTTATAAAAGCCTGCATTTAGCCAGAGTTCTGGAATTAATCTGAACTAAATCCAAGGCATCCACTGTGTTCAACAAAAAAGAAATATATTTGAAGCTTGCACTGCACTTTTTTGAACTGTATTTTGCGTAATTGCTGCTTCATTTTTGCTGTTTTTACTGCTATATCTACTTTTTTCTGCACTTTGAATTTCTAGTACTTCTGAATTTCATAGCATAGACTAATCTAAGCTGTTTGGTATTACTTGAGCACTAAAACCAACCATCCTACATTAAGAACGCTCTCCTGCACCTTTGTGGCAGGTATGTGTAGCCCAGGACCCATCTGAGTCAGAGACTGCTGGAAAAAGGCTCAGTTTTGGGCTTTCCTATTGGTTAATTTGTGTTAAAACTATTAAAGTTCACTTGTGTTTAAGCCCCACATTTCTGCATAGCTGTGCACCACACTATGGGGTTTAGCACTGCTGCATATAGATGCAAATGTTTAGAAACACAATTTTCCCTTGATATCTGCTAGAGAACCCTCCTTATCTCCACTGCCTCACTGTGCGCAATGCAGTTGCACCTTGCTAGCTAGTGAGCAACTCAGTTGTGAATTTTGAGGCATTGACTCATCTTCAACCTTTAACCCTCCACAGAATAGCTGCTTTTGTTGGTCTTACAAGCAAACCCTGGTCCATCTAGCCCACCCCCACAAGTTACTACAATATATACCTGCCATAATGGTTGGACAGTTTACCACCATTTCTCCAGCCAACCTGATTGACATGGGCACTCTGAGGCAATGTAATAATTGCCTCATGTATACTGACAACCACTTTTTCCTAAAGCAAACAAACACAGCATATAAGAGACGTAACTATACCATGAAATTAGAAGCAGTCCTCTCACACAAGATAAGGTCAACAGATAAACCCACATATGTGGAGGTATACTCACTAAGAGCCTACCAAAAGACCAGAGACCTCCTAAGCACAAACAACATACACATACTGGTACATGAACAGAATCCACCAGTACACATAGCAACACACATATCAGTGTCTCAGCAATTAAGACCCTAAGGCAAAACACCTCAAAATCTAATGTTTTGGTCTAGGTAACTCAACAGTGAGGCACACAGATGTCCCCCTCACCAGGTTGAACAAAGAGAAGTCACAGTCAGCTGCCTGTCAGGTGCCAAAATCCATCAAATCATGCATGCACTCAAGTCACTCAGTAATAAATACCTTTATGACTCTGTCATAGTGCATGTTGGTGTGAATGACTTGAGATGTACCTGTCTGGACTATATGAAGAGACACATGACTGAACTCTCAGACTATGTGTCCCAGGCAGGTATGTCCCTAGCCCTAAGCAGCATTCTACCTTCACCCAGGATGATGTCACAATACAGGCAAAAAAGGATTGATTTCAATAATTAGCTTAGCACCTGGTATCACTCCAGGGGGATCCAATATCTGTCTGCCTGGGAAGACATGGTCACAAGTCCACACTGTTTTGCCATGTGCAGCCTTCACCTGTCTCCTCAAGGCTTTCAGATACTGGCAAAGATGCTTACTTCCCCATAGTCCCTTTTTTAGGCAATGTCCAAACAACAAAATGTCCACCATAAAGAAGTCTGCTAAGACAAACTCATGGTCATGATGCTTAATGCTAGGAGCTTAAAAAGTAAACAGCACTCCCTGGAAGCACTCCTCATCTTGAATGATGCTGACATTTGTGCAGTCACTGAGACTTGGTTCAAGGCCACTGAGAGCACCCCGGACATACAAGGCTCAAGTACCATTCACATGTTCAGACCCCAAAAATGAGCATGAAAGAACAAGATATGGAGGTGCATCCATCTTCATTAAATCCAAATACACCTCAAGACAGGTTTGTCTTCCAAAGGCTGCCCAGTCTCTGGAACAGACTTCTCATACATGTCAAACAGAGTACCTCACTGGCCCTATTCAAATGCAATCTTGATGAGTGGATGAGAAACCATAAATTTGTCCCAGGGGTCGACCCTTGTCCCTCATTGACAGGGGCAGCAGGTGCTGGCTGAGGTTTCTTTTTTGAGGATAAACTCTTAGCTAGGCTTGTAAAGGCCCCAGGGCCATTAGCCTAGTAAATTCCTATGACCCTATGATACTATGAAGACTGGTGAAACAGTATGACTCTCTTGAGTTACTCCAGGTCCAGTTAACTATAGGCAAAATCCTCTCCACATCATTGCTAGCTACAGGTCTTCTACTATGAACATGAAGAAGCACACTGTCTACCTGGACTTGCTAGAGTCACTGTGTATACACCCAAACATCTTGGTCATGGGAGACTTCAACTATTCTTCCATCAGTTGGGTGATTTACATGAGCACAGACATGATCACTAGAAGTTTTCTTGACTTTGTTAATTTAATTGGCCTTGGACAGTTGGTCTGCACCCCCACAAGGGGCTCAAATGTCCTGGACCTAGTGCTCACCAACATGGGAGGGGGTCATTGTACCCCCCCCCATGTGCTGCCATTCCTGGTAAGGTCAGACTATAAATCTGTCTAATTTGAAGTAAAGATCAAACCTAACACCCCCACAGGAGTAAAAAAAATGAAAAATGTCTCCAGCAAACTATTGCCTACTAAGCAATGGTATTAAAAGTTTTAAAGCCCCTGACAACATAGCCAACAATTACTCCTGTGCAGTGGAATACCCAAATGCCCTATGCAGTCAATTAAACAAATGCACTGACTCAGATGTACACAGGTCTTCCTGAAAAAAACAAGACACCCTGGTGGACTATAAGTATAAATAAACTATACAACAGAAGAAAGAAACTGATATCTAAGAAGAGGAGGGAAGTTATGCAGCAGAGGAGGAACACCCTCCACAGCTTGAACAAGCAAACCAGGCATCTTGTTCAGTCCTCTAAGGCTAGCTATGAGTCTAAATTAGCGTCACTAGCTAAAGACAATCATAAGACATTCTTTAGCTACATCTGAAATCTAAAAGGGAATACCCAGCTGTGTGCAAAGGGAATACCCAGCTGTGTGCAAAGGGAATACTCAGCTGTGTGCCAAACTTATAGTGGATGGCGCCACTCACACTGAACCTGAGGAAATTGCCGACCTGCTAGCTGAAAGATTCTGCAATAACTTCACCCCTCTGTCCCCAACAGACATACTTCAAAGCATTCCTGACACCGGTCCTCTACCAAGTATCTCCAAAGAGCAGGTCATACAAGCACTCTCCAAGGCCAAAAACATGGCCTCTGTGGGACCAGATAACATCCCGGGCTTACTAAACAATCTAAAACAAGACCTAGTGGAACCACTCAGCACTCTCTTTAACCATAGTCTGAGAACTGGCTTTGTTCCAGCAGAGTGGAGAATAACAACAGTAATCCCATTACACAAAGGGGGTCCATCAGCTGAACCTGGGAACTATCGACCCATAAGTCTAACCAGATTTTTCTGCAAGGCAATGAAAAGAATCATCATGGACCTTATCCACAAGGACATTGGTGACCTTCAAACCCTTGACCTGACCCAGTTTGGTTTCGTATGCGTAGATCTTGATTATTAAATCTAATGGACTTCTTTGAGAATGTAACCAAAGCCCTGGATGAAGGCAAAACAGTACATACTGCCTATCTTGATTAAGTCAAGGTCTTTGACGCAATCCCCCATTCTGATATCATAGAGAAACTCCCCTAGCTGGAGATTAAGCTAAGCTAAGAAAAGAGTTGCTTGACTTAATAGAGCTAGATAGACATATTAAGATCAATGAAAGAAATAGACTGCAGAAGTTCAATAAAACCCAAAAAGTCAGAAGTTTGAAAAAACAAATGAACAAAATAATTAGGAATGTCCATAGAGATCCATGTGATATAACAGAAGTAGGCAGGATATATTACTGTGCAGCTAAATTAATAACTGATAAAGGTCTACCACAAGAGCACAGGGTATTGAGGGTGAGAAAGGGGAGAAATCAAATACCATTATGGAAGTATCAAATAAAGAAAACTATAAAGCAACTAAGACAAGAAGTGTCACTGTTAGAAGAGTATAGAAGAGGGAACAGATCAATGAAAATACTTAGAAAGATAGATGTGGTAAAAGTAACACGCAGTATTAGAACAGATCAGGATCTATCATGCACTATTGCAAATAACAAACTAAAAATCTCAGCACAAGTGGAAAAACTTAAAAGTTACACAGATAAATATAAAGGAAAAGTACAAAATAAGCAATTTATTGATGACCCCAAAAAGTTTTATAGACAATTGGGAAACAAGGTAAAAGGAATTGAAAGACCACAAAAAAAAGAAGAAACAGATACATTTTGGAGAAGTATCTGTGAAGATCCTGTGGAGCAAAGATGCTAAAGGGATAGAAGAAGTAAAAGAATGAATAAAAAGTTTAAAGGTGCAGGATATGAAGTGGGATGATGTAACAGCCATAGAAATTGAAACAAAGTTAAGAAAAGCCTCAGACTGGAAAATCCCAGGCCCAGATGCAGTACCTAACTTTTGGTTAAAAGTATTAACATCTTTGCATGAAGATTTAACCATGAGAAAAAACTATTTATATGTACACTCCAAACAGACACCAACCTGGCTAACAACAGGAAAAACAATGTTCCTACTTAAGAGTGAACCTGCAAGCTACTCTAAAAATTATAGACCAATAACCCTTGCCTTCCGACGACGTATAAACTATACAATGGAATTGATGCTGACAGAGTCTATAGTCATTTAGAAGAAAACTCAATTACGGCAATAGAACAAAAGGGCAGTAAAAGAAAGTCATATGGAACAAAGGATTGTTTGCAGTTAAATAAAGTCATAGTGGAGAAATGTAAAAAGGGGAAGAATTTAAGTATGGCATGGATTGACTTCAAAAAAGCATTTGATAGTACCCCACATTCATGGATAAAAGAGTGCTTAAAAATGCATAAGATACACGACTACATTACAGTGACCATGAAACAATGACAGACCACTTTGCAATTAAGCCATGATAAATGACTAATTATTATTCCAGGGATAAAAATTCAAAGGGGGTTATTCCAGGGTGATTGTCACCGCTGCTATTCTGCCTTGCCCTTAACCCATTAAGCTGCCCACTTAACAGCTTAGGCCATGGCTATATTTTGTCTTCTAGAAAACAACAAAGTGGAAAGACTTCTCATCTTCTCTTTGTCGATGATTTGAAACTGTATAGCTCATCAGATGAGGAACTGAAAATACAACTGTAAGCTGTCAAAACTTTTTCAGATGATATAAGAATGTCATTTAGTCTTGATAAATGTGCAAAAGCAACCTTTAAAGCAGGAAAACTGCAGCACCAAGAAAACAACAGTTTGGGACAACAATGTGATATAAAAGAACTTGAGCAAGAGGGAGTGTATAAATATTTGGGAACTGATGAAGGATCACAAATAAAACATGAACAAATGCGAATAACACTTATTAACAAGTACTTTAGAAGACTTAAATTAATCCTGAAAACAGCACTGACATCTAGGAACAAAATCCAAGCTATAAACCAATTTGCTCTTCCTGTCCTAACATACAGTTTTGGAGTGACTGACTGGCTCCAAAACATGTTGTATAGATTAGATAGGAAAACAAGAAGGATGCTTCATGCTCACCAAATGATTTAAAAAAATTATTGCATACCTACATAAATTATATATATTCCTTGATCCGAAGGAGGGATGGGCCTCATTGAAATTGATTATGTACAAATCTGCAATCGTGGGACTCCACACATATCTGCTGACCTCACAAGACCCAAATGTAGTGAAAGTTTTGAAACATGAGGAGAATAAATCTAAGATGACTTCCCTGCTTAGGCTAGCAGGAGCATATCGGCATCAAGCAGGAATGGAAATCAAACCACAAGTGGATAAAAACCAGGCAGCAACTGAATGTGCCAAAAAACAAAAGAAAGAATATAAGGTGAAGGATCAAATGAGAAGGCAAGAAATGTGGAAAATGTATAAATATAGTTACAAGTATAGAAAACTTCTGGAAGAATCTTATGTTGATCAGTAATGAAAGCAGGAATGGTTAAGGAAAACTGAATTAAAACCAAGAGATGAAAGGTTAACATTGGCAGCACAAGATAGTGGGCTATGTACACGTTGCTTTACAAAGTCCACTGAACATGTGGGAGAAACAGACAAATGTAGGTTTTGTAAAGCAGAACTGGAAACAGTTGCACAACTCGTTGCTGGTTGTGACATACTAATGGCAGAAGGACTGTATATTGAAAGGTATAATAATGTGGTGAGACTGTTGCACTGGGGATTGTGCAAACATTATGTTACTGAAGTGGCTGAAAAACGCTGGAAACATGTGTCAGAAAGCATCATAGAAAATGATGACATCTACGTCACATGGGATTATCCATTGCCAACAGTTGAAAAGACAGATGCTAGAAAACCGGATATAGTGGTCCAAGAAAAGAAGACAAGAGTAGCATTGATCATTGAAGTCTCCACACTCAGTGACTACAGTGTCTTGCGTGCAGAGAGACACAAAGTCATAAAATATCAGGATTTGCAAGCAGAAATGAGAGTAATGTGAAAGAAAGATATCCAAATAGTTCCAATAGTAGTAGGAGCAATGGGTCTTATAAAAAAAAGAGTCTACAATCATATTTAGATATGATACCAATGCATGCAACTTCATATGAATTGCAGAAGGAGTCATTATTGGGCACATTGCAGGTGCAGCAAGAAGCACTTTTGGCTGACATTAAAGACTAAAACAATACTAATTTCATGAACTTTAATTGTACTTTGACTTAGAATGGGGTTGATTCCCATCATGGTATTAGAAACCCAAAACATTTGGAGAAATTAAAAACTGGAGATTAACCCATACATTACTAGATGGGTGGCAAACTGGCTCACCTACAGAATGCACACTTTCAAAGTTGGGGAGTCCACCTCCACCAGTAGATGAGTTACCAGAGGGGTACCACAAGGATCTGTGCTCTACTGTTTGGAATCTACTTCTTTGAAGTCCAGATGAAGGTGGATTGCCTGTGGCTTACCAAGTATGCAGATGACTGTAAACTAGACGCACTCACAGAATACCCCAGTGATGTTAACATATTACAGAAAGGGCTGACAAAGATAAATGATTGATGCCAAACTCACAGACTAAAACTTAATGCAAAAAAATGGCTCATTATCCCCTTTGGCGAAGACGTAGCCCCTGCTAATTATTATATCGATAGCACCCCTCTAAGCTCAGACTCAGTGGTGTGAAACTTGAGAACACAGGTTGATAGCAATCGAAACTTTGATCACCATGTGTCTGTAGTGGTAAGAAAAGCATATATTGTGCATCTCATAAATAAAGCATTGCATCCAAGACTAGGGAGGTTATAGTTCTGCTGTACTCAGCCCTTATCAGATGACTAATTGATTACAATGCTTCCTTCTGTATGTACCTTACCAGACACCTACAGCAACTGGAGAGACCACAGAGGTTTCTAACCAAGAGATTTCAGAGCCTCCAAAACATGACACACATGGAAAGACCGAAAGCACTGTGACTGTACTCTGTATCATACTGGCTGCTGTGAGGTGACTTGTGCCTGGCCTACAGAGCAGTCTCAGACCTTGCCATAATGGAAATGCTGCACATTCACAAATCGAATGGGACAAGAATAACTCTCTCCACAGATCTCAACCTAGCCTGCGAAATTAACAGAACATGCTGGAGAGACAGATATATCTCCCAGCGATTGCTGCTCCTCTAGAATGAGCTCCCACTCCATGTGAAGCAGAGTTCCTCAATGACCCTATTCAAGTGTATCCTTGTCAACTGGATGGGGGGCAGTAAATTCACAGCAAGGGTGGCACCTATGTCCATTATGGACAGGGTCAGTCAGTGCTGATCACAGAATCGCTCTGCTAAAAACAACCATCTAACTATGGTCAATAAGGTAACTTGGGTTATTACACAACTAGGCATGTGAAGGACTAGGGCCATTAGCCTAGACCTGGTCATTACCAACATGGGCAACCAGTGTTCTACACCAGAGGTCAATTCCTCATTGGTCAGACCCGACCACAAGCTAATCACCCTAGACATTCACATCCCATCCCACCCCCATTAGGGAAATTACCATAAAAAAATTCTCCAAAGCCAATTTCACGTTTCTTAAGGCAGAAGTGGCAAACTACATGACATCCATGCTAACGGACAATAGAGGTACGACTGCTGAATCCTACCAAATGCACTTTATAAGCACTTACACAAGTGCATGGATTGTGCAATCCCTAACAGAACAAAGATGACATCCTCCAAAAAAAGGAAGCCAATCTGGTGGTCCCCTGCCATAAACAAACTCTAAAACAGAAGAAAGAAACTGTTGCAAAAAAGAGTAAAATCCCATGATTGGAGGAACTCCCTTGTCAGGCTCAGTAAGAAGCTGAAATCTCACATAAAAGCCTCCAAAGCTAGTTACGAAAACAAAATCACCACTGATTCTAAAGACAACCACAAAGCATTCTATAGCTATGTCAAGAATCTCAATGGCAACACTCACATCTGCTCTTAGTTACAGCACAATGGCACTAAATATACAGAACCAACTGATATTGCCAACATCCTGGCAGATAGGTTCAGTGCTAACATTACCCCCCTCTCACCCCCAAAAGGGCCCATCTCTATACTGGAAGAATGCAAAGTTCCTGTAATCATGGCTGCACAGGTAAAAAACACACTCTCCAAAGCCAAGAACACAGCATCCATGGGACCTGACAACATCGCAGATTGCGTTCTACATGAACTACAGAACGAACTGGCACCCCACCTAAGTACCATGTTCAATCATAGCCTCACCTCAGGCTTTGTGCCAACTGAATGGCACACAGCGAGGGTTATCTCACTCCACAAAGGGGGAGCCATCACGGACCCCGGGAACTACCGCCCCATTAGCCTGACAAGCCTGGTCTGCAAGGCCATGGAATGTATTATCATGGAACTTATAAACAATGACATTGGTAATCTCCAAGCTCTGGACACCACCCAGTTTGGGTTTGTAAAAGGCAGATCATGTCTACTAAACCTCATACACATCTTTGAAGCAGTCACCAAAGCTGTAGATGAGGTTTAGGTGGTTCACACAGCCTCTCTAGATCCCGCCAAGACTTTTGACACCATCCTCCACTCTGGAATTATAGATAAACTCACTAAACTAGGCATAAATCCCTATGTCACAAGATGGGTTGCCAACTGGCTCACTGACAGAACCCACACTGTGAAAGCAGCAGACTCCAAATCCAACTTCAGACCAGTGACAAGTGGAGTACCACAGGGTTCAGTCCTGGGTCCTCTCCTGTTTGGTATCTACTTCTCTGAAGTACATGTTAACATAGAAGGTCTTTGGCTAGCGATGACTGCAAACTAGGAGCCATAATCAAAACTCTTAACGATGTGGACATCCTACAAAAGAGCCTCACTGAGACAGATGCCTGATGTCAAAGCCATGGCCTCAAGCTCAATGCCAAAATGTGCATTGTCATCCCTTTTGGTAAAAACTCTGTACCCATGAACTACCACATAGGCGATAGTCTACTTAACACTGAAAGTGTTATAAGAGACCTTGGGACATAGGTAGGCAGTAGTCTCTCCTTTGATAATCACATCGCCACAGTAGTCAGGAAATACTTCTACATGGCACACATCATTACAAAAGGTTTCTCATCCAGGAAAAAAGAGGTCATTGTTCCCCTCTACTCATCTCTCAGTAGACCCATTATAGAGTACAATGCCCCTTTTGGTATGTACCTCACAAGACATCTACAACAACTGGAAAGGCCACAGAAATACCTCACAAAGAGGGTTACCGGCCTCAAACAGTTGCCCTGTGCAGACCGTCTCAAAAAACTTCAGCTTTACTCTGTCATATGTCACCTACTCAGAGGCAATCTCTGCCTAACATACAAAGCTATGTCAAATCCAGAGCTGTTGGACATGCTCCACTTAAAGAAATCCCAATCCCTCTGAGCTACATGCTCTAGGGACCTAAACCTTGTCACCACAATAAACAGAACATGCTGGAGGGATAGATTCCTGTCTCAAAGACTTCCCATACTCTGGAACAAACTACCTATCTATATCAAGCAAAGCTCGTCATTAGCACTCTTCACGAAAAATCATGATGATTGGATGGGAGATAGGAAATTCACCTCAGGGATCACTCCTGTGGCTCTGCTCGACAGGGGCACAGGAAAATAATTTTCTTGGGTGGTGAAAGCCAGGGTACCTTTTGGCTAGGCTTATATAGGCTCTAGGGCCAATAGCCTAGTACCTACCTATGAACCTATGAACCTAGTAACTGCCTATGAACGTATGAACCTATGAACCAAGAATGAATGCATGAATTCAGACTAAAACACAGATGAAATAAGTCATTCTGCTTTGCAAACTATAGATTCTGATCTGCACTTGCAGTTGACTGACACCATCCAAGTATGATCATACTCATTCTATGTGAATATACAATATGAGATACATTTTTCATATCCTATCAGGTTTAGATGCTTGTAGGTAATAACCAAACACAAGCTCTTTAGCTCCTGAAAACTTTGAACACTGCCATATAAACAGAGCATCAGATGTACTTTTCACTGAACTCATGATCTCCTTAAAAGATCCTATCTGGAGTACTGAAGAACTGGACTTTGGGGAAAGTATCTTGTGCCCACAGCTTTCTAACAAAGGGACATGAAATCTACTGTTGCTTGAAGATCAAACTGGGAAGACAGGTATCTCCTCAAAGACCAAGAACTACTTACAGAATTGAGAAGAACAAACTATGACCTTAATTGACCTTGATTCTTACCTGTGAAATACTTAGAACAGTTTGTTTAAGCATAGCACAGTCCCATCACTGTCTGTTGCATATAAACTGTTGAAAGGCTCCAAGGTATAAACATTACCAGGAAAGAGTAGTACATTACAGTTCTGAGTAGGAAGAGGTGCATTATCACTTTTATGTGGACAGAAACATTATCAGGGCCTTAACGTCAATGTCCCACAAACTGGGGAATACACAACCTTCTTAATCCTGTGGATACTGAGGTATGTGTAGCCTTCACTGGACTTACCATTGTGAACTTTAAGAGACAGAATGGGGACACTTTGGGTTCTGCCTCAAGGATACTGCAGCAGTTTCTTGATGTTATTCTAGCCCATGTGGAAGAGCATATCTTTTCCACTGTAACAACAAGACTGGTGTGAAAGATTGTGCACATACCTCTCAGCTGTCCAGATTTTCACAGAATCTCCAAATTTTTCCCTCATATTTTTGGTCTTTTGTCCATAAAACATTGTTTTTCTCAGAATTTATTGTCAAATTATTGAGGACTGAAGTCTGAAAATAGTGGTAGGCATTTGAGTTGCAAACTTCATACCCTTCAGAAAATTCATGCTAATGAAAAACTGTTATTCTATCGCCTTTTTGAGTTTATATGAGGAATATTTACAAATTGTCTCTATTTTTGGACCTTTGTCTCCCCATTATTTATGGCTTTGTCCAGATTTGTTGCTCTAAAAGGTTGGCAGGTATGATTGCACATGTGTGAATATTGTGGCCTCACCTGGACCACAGGAGTAGAGGTATATATGAATGGTTAGCATTTCATCAGCTGTCAGGTAGTGTGTTTCACACATGGCTGCATCACTAACATACAGGCCCAGCATCCAGACAGTACCCATGACTCCCACATCCGGCACACGTTTATTGTACCACCACATCCTGCATTGCAGTATACGGCATGGATAGCTGGCAGGTAATGGTATCCTAAATGAGTGATTAACCCATAGCAATTTTATATACAGTGATTAATGTGCAATGATTAATCGACCTGTTTCCATCTGCCCCACCTCTATTTATGTTATTCAGGTGATGCAGGATACCCACTGTAACTCTTGGCTAATGACATCTGTCTATAATCCACAGGGAGTTGCAGAGGAGTCCCATTACAAATATATGCATCTGCAGCCTTTCTCCCTGCGCTTTCACTGAAAATGGTTCTGTTCCAGTCAGACTTTCCTGGTAAACAAATGTTAAAATAAAAAAATAGATAAATAAAAAACTATAACACCACTTTTTCCCATACATGGATAGCCACTGAATAGTTGTTGTTTGGCCTCCTAAAAGCCCACTTCTGCTGCCTGGATGAGTCTGGAGGAGGGATGTACTGCATGCAGGATGTTTACTACTTGCTACATTCTGCACTATATATACTGCGGTGGTGGTGCTGCGGTAGCGTTGTTGCCTCACAGTAAGACGTTGTGCTGTTCGATTCTCAGCTAGATCATCTTCTGTGTGGAGACATGCGTGAATGGGCGTACCTTCATTGAAGGTTGTGCATCAGGGCTGGCAACTCGGCACATAAAAATCTACTGCCAATCATTAGCGGACCGGAGTTCCGCTGTGGCGACCCCTAACCGGGAAAAGCCGAAAGACACAACACAATAACATACTGCACTCTATAATACTGCATTGGTCTGGTGCATTGATGCCACAATCAGCATCAGCAAAGCCCTCTACCAGAGGGTGATTCCTCACATGCTCCTAATGGCTTTTATATGAGTGAGAATAGTGAGGGCAGACAACTAAAGACAGCTGTGGGGTACTCTTCTCAGACAGGCACCTGCATAGCTCATGACAGTGCAGATGGAGTGGTGGCATCTAGTCCACAATTATGTGCAGGATAATGTAGAGTCACAAAGGTAATACTTGGTGCACACAGTGTTACCTGTGGGATGTGCTGAGTAGAGCATGGTGGACACACACTGTGCCTCAGACATTCCTCCAGATTCCATATACAAATGTATAGATCATATGATCACAGCTGAGTTCATTTGCACAGTAATCATTGGATAGGGACAGAATTGTTAGGTACACCAGTGGAGGGGCTAGAACAGTAAGTTAGGTTGTGAAGATGGGCATGTATGATGCGACAGTAACCCTTCATGAAGATGCAGGCTTAATAACAAATTTCAGGATATTTGCTTACTGAATTAGTTCTCAGACCTTCTTGGGAAGGGATTGTTGGTGTTTCAAACTGTATATTCACAACCAAGTACTGGGTGATTTTTTTCCTCTTTTTCATTTTCTTTTCCCAATAAGTAAGTGTATATTTTCTTTTCAATTTCTTCTTGAAGGTATTTCTAGATTTGGATTTTCTTAACTTGAGAATTTGTTCTGCTTAGTTATTGTTGCCCTTCTTTAGGGGGGGGGGGGGTTGCATTAAGAATCTATGAAATTGGGTTGGCAGATCACATCTAGACTGTATCATACACAATATATCCTGATAGTAACATTGGAGAGGGTCTGAAGGAATGAAAAAGGATGTTTTACTATCATGACATGACCTGTGTGATGTAGCTGAGGCCCGAAACTGTGATTGACCACTGCTGAGAGAGTGTGACCTTTACTGTAAGGTCCTTCTATATGACGTTGAAACCTAACAATGTCAGCTTGCTGACTTTTGATTGAAACTAAAGTCCTTCTATATCACATTGAAATCTAACAATGTCCAGCTTGCTGACTTTTGAAGAAACTAATCCATTCATACTGGTCCTGCTTTGGTCAACATGGGCTTCACACATGCTGACTTGACCTCCCCTGCTTAGTTGTATCTGCAATATAGGTCTCTTAAGTCCTCATAAATGTGTGGATAGAGGCTAATATAAATACTGTGTGAGCACCTGTGCTCCAGTTCAAGATTTTCATGGCATTGTCTCATGCCTAGACCATTCCCATTTACTGATGAATGCCCAAAGCATTCCTTGCGAACTCTTACCATCTCTACCTGACTCTCAGGAGCAGCAGCCTGTGCTAGAACAATGTCTTAACACATTTGTTGCTAGACAGACAATGTGTTATGTGTCTTAGGAACCATCTGTGATTAAGGTCTTCACATGGTGCCCCTTGAAAGAGACTGCATGGTCTAGAGGTTCCACTTGTGCAGCTGATGAACAGATGGAGATTCGTAGAGATTCAACTCTTTTTGGTAAAGGTATGTGCCCATGGCACATTGTTTGTGAACCAGCCTCTCCCACTCTGGAACTGGGGCCTGTCAGTACACTTTGTGACTAAGAGTCACTGTCCTCAGACTGTGTCATTTTTTTTATTTTTGATTTTAACATTTGTTTACCGGGAAATTCTGAGTAGGATGGAGCCTATTTTCATGGGAGGCCTGGGGAGAAACAGTCCAGAAGCATGTCTTTGTAATGTGGGAGGAAACCCACACGAATGCAGGGAGGACATGCAGACTCCACACAGAAGGCATCCCAGCTGAGAATCGAACTAGAGAACCTCTTGCTATGAGGCGACAATGCTAACCGCTACACCACTGCACTGTCCATGTTACCATGTTACAGCTGCAGGGGACCAAGACACAGGCAGGTTAATTTCACTGCTGTGAAGAACTTCCTCCTCATGGATGGTCTTAAGACCTACAGTAAATGCCTATGAGTCATCAGTGTGAGACTACAGGGGAGCTTGCTGTGGTGCAATGCAGTCTGTCATTGATAGTATATTTGCTGCCATATCTATGAATAAATAAAATGGACTTTACTACGGTACCCCGCATTACTCACTACTCAGGAAAGCTCTGTTTATTTAGTAGTGCAAGTTAAAAGGAAGAAAATCCATATGTACCATGAGATATTTTGTTTGATCTGGTTACACTGCCAGTCCTGAAGTACCTGGTGCAGAGACATGGAAAGAGGTATGTATAAGTGAATTCTGCTTACAAACGGGTTAACTGTTACAGTTCACAGAATGCCATATGATTATATTGACCTGCCCCAATACCTGTAGACACATAGTGTGGGCATACCAATCCATCAGTATCCATGCCATCTTGAGTAGCACCTACATCATTATCCATAACAGTGTAGTCATCACCACAAAAGGAAATCAGATACTCCTTATCTGATGTCAAGTTTGCATGGTGGACAGACCATCACCAGTGGTGTTATGAGTAATTGAATTTTGTCATATATAATTCCTGGTATGGGATACTGTGTCATTTGCTCACTTTCTACACTGTGCCAATGTATCATTTCTTCCTCCAATGGCATTAATATCTGCCAGCACTTGGTTCCATACTAGGAACCCCTTTTCCAAATCAGCATTTACCATAGGTCTTAAGACCATGCATAAGGAGGAAGTTCTCCACAACAATGAATTTAACCTGCCTGTGTCTTGTTCCCTGCAGCTGTAACACATTGATCTTAGGATTAACATGGTGGTTATGTATGTACTTTCTGCCCTATTCTTTCTACAAAGAAATGTTCTAAGTAGGTTTATCCTTTTACCTTTTCGGTTTCAGTTTAAATACATTTTTGCTTTTATTTTGGCATCCCAAAAATCTTTGTAAAAGGCAGTAACCTGCAGTACACAAAATGGAGAAGTGCTTGGTGGTTCAAAACATTTTGTTGATTTTATGAAGTTTTTTTGTAAGTAAGGCCTTTTGTTATACTGCTCTATGGATCACATTATTGCACTGATGTGCATGTCCATCAACGTAAGCAAGTTTGCACAAGCGTGAAAGAGAGCTAAGTGGTGAATGCACATGTGCCTGTCTGAATTTTGCATGCAGAAAGCCATGCTTTGCACAGCACTGCACAACAACCTAGCACCTACATGAACTGCTTACAGTCACATTACGTTAAGCGTGATTTACCCACTAGCAGTCTCATTTTCACAGAATAACGATAATTTTGCTTCCTAACTATAGCTAGAAGAGATGGCTTTGTGCAAGCTCAGGACAGAGCCTCAGACTGGTGTGACAAGGAGATTAAAACATGTCTCTATCGGTACTGCACTACCTACAGTGATAGGCCACGTGGAGGTCATGCTGAGATACTTAATAAAATTGATAGCTGAACAGAACTGGCAGACCAGTTAAGTCTTGAAATTGGAATTCACAGAACTAGACAGCAATGTTGTCACTGCTTTGGTGACCTCCAGAGAAAGAAGCCCATGCAGCCTGCCCAGTAGGTAGTAGAAGATGATCAGCAATTCCCAAATTCATTCACTAAGTATTTTTTTTCCCTTTGGATTTCAGAACTACACATCGGTAGTTGTAAGATGGGCATCTTTCCACAATGCTGCTGCTATACTGCCAGTTTTTCACTGTGGCATTGTATAGTATGTCTACTAAATGAAAAGGACCAGCAAAACAGAACTATCAACATATAAAGATAAAGAAATATGCTACCAAACAACTCAAAATTAGACTTTATTGGGTGAACAGCTGCACTATTAAAAGCTTAATTTTGTTTTGTTTACTGCTGAGTACTGAATTGCACACTGTATGTTACAATGTTAGGCAGCATATAGTCCGCAGGAAATATTTTGTTTCAATCAAGGGTGCCATATAATCACTTTATTCACCACAACCCAGCACTGTAACACTCCATACCTAGCAAGGTGTGCTTTAACATTTTATGCCACTTGACAAGACAGTGATAATCTAAGGAAGACAGCTTGTGTTAGGGGAGGAATAACAACTACACAAAATAAAACTTGTAGCCATACTTCCTGAAAAGGTTTAATTAAGCAGTTAGTCTATATTTCAGTGGATCATTTGTGACAGGTGCCAGCTGTCTGTGGGTGTACGAAAAGGGTTTACATTTCAGGAGGTAGCTAATAACACTAAGTCCTAAGTCCCCTGACAGAAGTGCACCTGTCATAGGACATTAACATATCAGTTCAGCATATACCAGCACCGTGATGTAGAGGAATAAAGACTTAACTATGGCTCAGGTGACCTGGGTTTGATTAGCTGCTCAGGGGCCGGAATTGCTAGCAAGGAGGGATGGGCATGCCCTTCTCAGCTATGGAGGAAATTCGTCTAAGTGTTCCTTGTGGGAAGGTGTGGTCCATACAGGATAAATAGCTCTTGGATATAAATCAGGTGAAAGCAGAAGATGGAGGAAATGAAAAAATCCTCTCATGGAAGCAGTCAATGACACAACCTCTCAAGACACCCTTATGTTCTGATCTAACCCCAGTCTTAGAATGGAAATATTCCAGGAGTGTATGAGAAGTTGGTTGACCCAGTGATGGCTAGGAAGTGAGGACTCAAGTAAGCCAGAAAGAATGAACTAGAAGGGAAACCAAAAAATACCAGTTCTGCATGATGGCATTCTTTATACTAAGTATAAATCCCTGTAGATACCTGTGGGATGCTACCAATGCCCTATTTCTTTTTCCATTTTGTTTTGTAATATGTGAGATAACATAGCTAAATTATTGCACATACCACCAAAGACAGAAGTGGCTTGTCCCTTGACCTTTAGTGTGTCTCTTCTTCCATATAATAAGTTCTTAATCAATTTGCATTATTTCATCGATTGCATTATATTAATGATTGTTTTCTTCCCATTTTGTTTCCTTCAGCAGATTTAGAACAGCATGAGATACCCTGGCTGCAGTCCTCCACTATGGTGAGGGAGAGATCCCCATCACCTACATGTCCTAGGGTTGCATTGCAACTCTGTAGGGGGTTCCTGTTCTACATCTAACCTGTGCAAGTGTTGTCACTACTGGCATGAGCAGGTCACTGGAAAGGTGGTAGAGTAGACCACCTCCTGTAATGGGTGTAAGGTTCAATGAGCCACCAGGCACTCAACTTCAAATCCTACCCTCCTGCAGCATTGAGGACTGGTTTCTCAGATGCATCACGACAGGGATCTAATTAAAGTTTTCTGAGCTAGTTTGGTTGAGTGGCAGTCCCATGTATCTCCATCTCTCATAATCTGTGAACCTACACTATTGTCTCATACCCACCCACTCTGAAGTATCTCACACCCTGAACAAATGCCATTTGTCTATCCTCTGTTTGTCTGTCTTGCCTTTATTTTGTGAACCGTAACTGTTAAGTGATCACAAGGACTGCGGTGGTGGTGCTGTGGTAGCGTTATCGCCTCACAGTTAGACGTTGCCCATTCGATTCTCAGTTAGAGTGTCTTCTGTGTGGTGACATGCGTGAATGGGTGTTCCTTCATTGAAGGTTGTGCATTAGGCCCGGCAAGCCAGCATGTAAAACTCTACTGCCAATCATTAGCGGACCGGAGTTCCGCTGTGGCGACCTCTAACCGGGAAAAGCCAAAAGACACAAACAAACTGTTAAGTGATCACAAAAGACTTATAATGCTTTTTTTAAAAAAAAATACTTTGTCTGTACCTGTCATACCTGACCTTGCTTCTCTATATCATCCCCCTTTTTCAGTTCTATGTTTAATAAAAGGGTGATCTATCTTAACTACAAAATACACTACTCTCTTTTTCTTTTGTCATCTTACTGTTTTTCCTCTTATCTAATCTTCTGCCCTTTTTCAAACTTTCCTGCTCACCCCTTTTCAACATTTGCAAATGAAAATATTGTGGACACCTGCAGGTTACTGGTAAAGCTGATCTATCTACATTGTTGCACTGCTATGCCATAGTGTACACAACGTCTCACAGTGAAGTCTCATGATATTATTGAAAGGCTGCGCTTGTTGGCTAATGTCTTAAATTTACAAAGTAACAGCAGACGTCTATATATGTGGTTGGTACGCATGTGGGGGGTATCATCTGTACACTTTAATCCATCTTAAGTGCTTTAATCTCGGCACAATTTCCTTTGGAGGTTCTTCATAGGCTTCATATCTGTGAAAAAAACAGTCATGTTTTCTCACATAGTGCATTAGTGTATTGTTGAGGTGCCCCTTTGCAGATTCACCTTGCATGTGTGCAGTTAATATGAATATCACCTTTACTTTTGCAAACTTCAAAACTAAGGACATTGCACATTACATCCTCTAGGAAGATTAAATGGCAGGCAGTAGAGGAGTAAATGAAATGTTTGGAAAACTGTAAAAGGTTTTATGAATGGAATTAAGGATATAACTCTTGCCAGCAATAAGGGACAGAGCAACTGAACAGTATGAGTTTAAATATTTGAAAGAATTGTAATATACATGGCAATTACTGAAGGGGCTGCAAAATGAAAGGATGAAACTTACATGATGAAATCATGCTATAAGAATAATCTTTCATGTAAAATTCAGGTACCAAGCTTTTGACAGAGCTCAGGGGGAGAGGATTGGAATGCCTGTCTCTCATAAAGAAACACCTGGGTAAAGTGGAGCTACTGAAGATTTGGGTTGAACTATACAGGTCTTTGTGCAGGAATATGTATTAAGTAAGCACCTGCACCATCATATTGACATGATGCAATATAACAATCAGCAACAAAGCAGGTGGAGTTCAGCTATACAAACAGCATGATCAAAGTAGCACAGACACTAGCTTGGGAGAAAAATTAAACTGAATCAGAATAAAGAGGGCAGAACAAACTGCCTCTTAAAGTAATGTTTGATGTGACAGACTTACAGACAGTTATTTCTGCAGGCAATCCAAAGATGGAGTAACTTTAAAGGAAATTAATGCTGTTATCAGAATGCATCATGTACTTAAGAATGGACGGCATGTAGTACAAAGAGAGCAGCTTATTTGGGTGTTCAGAGAATTTCCCCAGTTGTCATTTGTCATCCCTGAGAATGTTATACTAGACTTGTTATATTACCACCAAGGGCTCACTCAACGATTTGAATACTATACTGATGACTACAGGCCAAAGGTATTTGAGTAAATTTATAGTTTACATTGAAAGGGTGTTACATGCAGCAGTAAGTGGTTTGAGGCCAGCAGCCTAGATCACATTACCATAAAGAAGGAACTGAAGAATTATTTGCTTAGCGATACATCTGCTGATAATGTAGAGAAAAAGCAGTTAATCAATAGTAATTTGATAATTAAAATGCCCAAGCCAGACAAACATTGTATTTCAGCAGATATCAAAAAATAAAGAATATAGCCGCTTCGCATACTACATTTTATTTTTTTCAAGTTTTTTTATGTGTTGGGTCATGTACTTCAGAAAACAACTCTTAAATCAATGTTCAAATATGAAACACAATGTTGATCCTATTTTTTAATTAATTGAATGTATTATTGAATCAGTGCTTGGTTAATTAACTTATTAGCAGTTATATTTTTTATATAAAAGGAACTAATTTTTAGATGTATTTACTCTGTAAAGGCTGTGTTCTAGCCAAGGCGCTAAGAGAGATTGTTTTGCTGGTATAAGATTCATCTGCTGTGTGAATAAAAGAAATTCTGCTGGAGGTTTTGGTTCCTGGTCTTCAGTGGTATTTTTCTTCATTTTTTGAAAGTGGTCTAAATAATATTGATCCTATTTTGTGTTTAAACATGTACATACAATGCTACCACAGATACATGATATCTGTTGTTAACATTTTTAAAATAAATATTTTAATGCATAGTTGAAAAGAATTTCTATTGAAAAAAAAATAATGCCTGGTAATGTTGTTGGAAAAATTATGTACTCCAATAACTTTTAGCAGAATTTATAAAAAGATGCATGTTTTATATCACTGAAACTGTAGCACAGTTTAGACGACAGCATTATCTATCATTATTTCCCTGTCATTTATTTGTTAATAGAAAACAAGTTGCTAATATTTGTTTTAAGATCAGACAATAAATGGTCACTAGTTACTCTGAATGAAGCAGTTGCATTTTCTAACATCACACAGCAGTTTCATAGTTTGTCGTCAGTTTCACAGCTCAGAGCATAAATCGTATCACAGAGCAGCAGGTTATTATTCTCACATAGTGACATTAATGGTGCATTTACTAGTTTGGGTAATAAATACTCTTAATGGCAAGATGATCTTAGTTAAAAGTCTGTTGGAATAATTTTCAAATGGCAGAGTGTTTCTGTACCACTGTTTATCATGCCAGTATGTCAAAAACCGGTTAAGGATATTAACTTCATTTTATGACATGTGCTTTACGGACAGGTTTCATTTTAATTAATGATGATCACAGTATTATTAATGCTAATAAACTCTTCATTTAAATGTTAAGGGGAAGTGCTAACATGCTTAGATGAAGTCACAGGATGAAGGAATAAGGTTTCTTTTTGTAGCCAATGAAAGCAAATAGCTATGCTTCAGTTGCTTCAAATGATTAACTATAGTACAAATATGAAACTCCAAGGGTCCATTCATACATTAACATCCTTTCATACTTCATATTGCATGGCACTTCCTGCTCACATTTCAAAGGTCAACAGAATGGCTTTTATTAATGTAATTCTGGTAAGTGAAATGTATCCTGTTGTTTCATTGAACTCAAAATGCAGTATTTTTATTCCCCCTGATGGGCTATGGAAGCCATCTTCAGAAAATGCATGCTGTATCAAGGCATAGGATCAGCTTTTAGTAACAGACAGCTATAGAAATGATTCCTAAGGACCATGAAGGCAGAGTGATAAGTACTTTGGATCAGGTTGTATCAACCTAGAGGTAAGCAGTTTTGGGTATTGTGACAGGAGAAGAGAGTAGTCCATAAGCTGCAACTCAGTCACCCATGTAGTCCCCTAGTCCTTTCTTATAGGTCATAGCATCTGTATACACTACAAGGGCAGTGGTCTCTGCATGCACAGTATGGTGGTCCAATATGGAGGCAGCACTGAAGGTCTGTTTGCAAATTATTTATTTATTTATTTTACTGACAAAACTTAGTAGAGGATTTGGCAATATTTATATCAAACTGCTAATTTTATTTATTTATTTAACATTTGTGTACTGGGAAAGTTCGACTGGGACAGAGACCATTTTCAGCAGACATCTGGGAAGAAACATTCCAGATGCATGTCTTTGGAATTTCAATTCTATTACAAAAAAAGAACTGCTCCTGTGCTCAGTTTTATACCATTTATACTCAAATATTATAAGGTGTCTGCCCTCTTTCTTGTTTAAAACACTGGGGAGAACCAAATTCAAAAGACTGAAACCTGTATGTGCGGACAGACAGACAGGAACATACAGCTCTCAATTAAAAGGATGTTCTTACATAATGAGCTAATTTGTGATTCAGAGACATGTTAGCTTCAATGAGGTAAGACCTTATTATTGGCTAATTTGCATAACTCTGAATAGCAGTTACTACTGCTGCTCATGTAGGCATTGGCACACACTCCCCCTGTAGTCACTCTCTTACACACACACACACACACACACACACACACACACACACACACACACACACACACACAAGTACATATTCAAACACAAACTCACACACCACAGCCCCCATACCTGTCACCCTGACCTGTCTTTCCTCCTGTGGTTCACTCCCCACCCACCATAACATTTAAGTGCCATTATAGTATATTTGCAGAATTTCTGGTGGCTAGTGTTTCCCCCCACCCATGATCCCCATACTGATGTCTGAGCCATTACTGCACTTTAGTTATTTGTATCCCTGGTGACTACTGTTTTTCCCACTGCAATCACTGTAGTGATGTACATGTAATGAAGGCACTTTCATTAGTTAAAACCTGGTGGTTAGTGTTTTCCCCCAGCCACAATCAACATAGTCATGCATTATCCTTGGTGTCTAGTGGTTCCACCCACATCTGATCCCCATAGCATTGTTATGGCTGGTATTTGAACATGGCCTTTTGGTCATGTTCAATACTGTGATATGATGCGGTTGTCTGTGCTGATCTTCGTGATCTAGTCATTTCTTCAGTCTCTCAGGATATAGATGCCTTAATGTAGGCAGTTATGTGGGATAGAGAGCACACAGCTAATTAGCATATGCCTCTCCCCTTGTCATATAAGCCAGCAATCTATTAAAAGGAGCCAATTTTCTTGGATTGTGATATGAGAAAGAACCTTTCCTAGTTATGAAAATAAATAATTTGAAATATTTCCCTTATTAAGTATTGACTATGTGCCGTATCTGTAAGAGTAATGAGTGTAAAAATAGAATGTAATTCAGAAGTTATTACCATCTTTAAGAATAAGTAGTCAATAAAGTTTACCAAAACCTTAGCTGATGGTGAAATCATAAGCTTTTTAATTGCATTAGTATCATTTTCATTAGATATACAATTAATGTTTCCTGCCATTATTGAATTTCCCTTCATAGCTAAAGTTAAAATTTCCAGATAGTTCCTTGAGAATTCAGCTCCAATTCCTGGAATGCAGTACATGGTTGTTAAGGTTACTACATTCTATTTTGATATTAATTAATGACCATATATATCATACCTTTGCCATCACCGCATTAGTCAGTAGCCCTAGTGATTGTAATATAATTTCTAAGACTGATGTTCCTGTTCTCTTTTCCTTAACGTTAGAAATTGATAGTACTGTATATTCTTTTGTATTTAATCTATTATATTGAAATGAATGGCTTTCTTATTAAAAAGCTAGCTGTGTTTTATGAATTTTTAAATACTCTAATAAACAGCATATGTAATTGCAATTGTTGAGACCATTTACCTATAAAGAAACACATTTTAAGGAAGAAATATCTACATCAGGGCTAGCAACTTGGCAGTGTAAGCATTGGCTGTAGATGACTAAGTAACTAAAAGTCGATGTAACACCCTGACCTCATGTAATTTAGAAAAATGGGGGATGATGACAATAACGTTCTTATACCAGTCACATATATACTGCTATTATTAATGGCTATTCTATAATCTCTGTAATAACCCAGATCCTTAAAACAATGGTGATATGAAACCAAAAGGAAAATGAAATGCTAAAAGCTCATTTTATTTCACATACACACAAGAACAAAGTTAACATTCAAATAACAAAACTAAAAATAATCTATCTTTCTATTCAAACTACCCTTCTAGTCCCCTCTTTATTCTCTCATAACCACTTAAGCAAGCTGCCTTTACTTTAAATCTGTAGGCCACAATACAAATATATACGGTCTACTTCATTATATTGAAATACCATATAGTCAAATCTCATTTTATCAAGACCACTTCAACAAAACCTCATAATACTGAAACCTTATTTAATCGACTCTCTTATCATCTAACCTACTATCCAAATATAACAGGATGCTGCAGTCACAGCACTTCCTCAACTGACAAACACAATGTAGCAAAAAACTGTACCTATGTCAAGACCCCATGCACACCCATGTGGAGGGCTATGCCCCCTACATCCCTGTATATTTAATATACCAACTCCGAGCTCACACTACAATGGGGTAAGGGAAAATTTCCTGATCCCCACTATACTGTGATCTCCAGTCAAAATGTTAAACAGCAATAGTTAATGCAAAAACATAAGCAATGTGAGGCTATCTTACATCGTAGAAGTGATTCTGATTGTCTTCAGTTTACCAATGCCATTGCAACAGTGTTTAAAACGTGAAACTTATTATGCTTTTTTTTTTGCATAATACCTCTTTAATGTCAGAATGAATTATGGGAATTTCCTGTATTTTTAAGTTTGGTTTCTTTTCTGGTGATTGAATGTACCGCTTCATTTGTATAAGTTACCTATGTTGAATTTTTATGAATAAACACCTACAAGTTGATGTGTTGGTTTTGGAGATCACATTTGATAAAACGGGAGTCAATTAAATAAGGTTATGATATTATGAGGTTTCATTGAAATGGTCTTGATAAAATGAGATTCAACTATATGATATTTCAATATAATGAAGTAAGCCCATATATATATATATATATATATATATATATATATATATATATATATATATATATAAACAAATGAATGCTTTATATACCTTATTTAAGTATATTATAAAAATATATCTAAAAGAAACCATCTGAAGTATAATGGTAAAAAAGAAAATATGTGTTAATTTCATTTTACTTCTTACAGTAGCTTGTATCAATTTAAACATATTTTTTAATATTCATTGATAATAACAAGGTATGCAGAAAAAGATACTACTGAGGATTATTTCCTAGTTTCACAAAAAGTCTCAGTGCATTGTCTATTTAAATAACATTCTCAGAGTCAAATAATAGGCTGATGAAGGTTGAAGGAATCAAAACCTGGACAACAAAAATTAGCTTGTCTACAGCTCATACTTTCAATCCACAGCACTAACTGACAGACTTCAAACTAGTTCCAATACTCATCTTATTAACTCTCTCTCAAAGCTGTTTAAATTCCTTAAGTAAAGTCATATGCCATTTGATCTGACCAACCAATATTTATGTGAAGTTAAGGGTACTTACACAACAATCTTTCAATGAGGCGCATTTTCTTCTCAGCCCTACTGAACTTATTTTTGTACCTTTTGTATAAAAAGATATTCATTTATGCCACCAATATATATTCATTCTAAATAAAAAATTATGTAAGATGAAGGCATCATCATATATTCATTTTAAATAAAAAAAAATTACATTATAAACCACTGTTTGCATACAGTTAACATCATTTCAAGATAAATATGCAAAAGTATATCCGCTATCTTAATTTTTATTTTATTCTCTTTTCCTATAAGATGCCTGATACATATTAATTAAGTCCTAATACATTATCATATCAGATCATACATAATATAGACTTTATACTAATTAATCTTACTAGGTAGTTTCCCTGTTGTATAACTATACATTTATTTTAAATATCCCCCATATTTTATAATACTCACTGTAATATGGGAAAGATTTCAGTCATAATGCTTTAATAAGCCCATTTAAATGCTTAAAGCATATACATTCTTGGTTTAACTAATGATGTGCAAAAAGGATTGTACAGCTAAAAAAAAATTACATCAAATAAAGTTATTAAAATCTCATGCCTAAACAAGTAATCTGGAACTAAAATAGTAGGGTTGCTGCCTCAGCGACCAATAGAAACTTGGAAATACTTTTCATCAGCCCATCTGCTAATGATCACATTTCACATCTCCCTGGTTAGCAGTTAAAACAAACAAAAGACAATTCTGATAAAACAATAAACATGCAAATATTTTTTTTCTGTCTAGCAAGAAAAAATCCTAATAAGTGGCAACCATATATATAAAACAGTCTTTTTAAAATCAGATCAAAACATAGACTTTAACATTGTGAAAGAGAAAAAAAATAAGTGAACAATTGTGTGTACACATATTGCTACATGAGTCAGCTTTCAAAAACAAGCATTAACTGCAAATGCGTATCTTAATATCTTTAAACATCACTCATTACAATTCAGATTATTCTGCAATTTATATCAGACTACAAATGCACTTATCTTGTTTCATCAAGAAAAGATGTTTTCTGTACTTTTCATTTAACATAACATATTGTATCATTTTGCATATATTTCTGCCATCTCACACTGTGCTGTGTTTACTCTACATGCAAGAACCTTTTCTCTACATGTAAATAATTCTAAACATATTTTATAATGTTTGATGGACCACTTAAATAGTAGAAATATATAATGCAGGAAAACTCCTTCTCTGTGATTCATTAATGCCTACACTAAGTGTACACCATTCTGGATGAACAGAAAACACAAGCATAACTCATAACTTCTTCCTTCTAATTTTAGTTTCCTTGATGATTTTCTTGCAGCCTTAAACATTGAGCCAGATTTATAAAGTTTCCACAAGATGTAGACTACATGTACACTTAGTGTAATCTTTCTGAGTGACTAGAAAGCCCAAAAAATGTGGTACTGATTTTATTGACTACAGATTATGTATATTTAGTGTAGGCATTAATGAATCTGGCCCCTTGCATTTTTTCTATGCTTGACTTTCCACCATACAGGAAACAGCCTCAGAAGCCCATCCTATTGCATAGTGAAAAGTCAGAGAGTGATTCTACAAATTTTTTATATTGAGCTTTTAAACATTCCAAGCTGACTTTTGTTAAACAAGTGGGAGAGCAGCTTGTCTTAGTCTTGGAGACTTAGGCTAATAGAAAAGTGTCAAAACCAAAAAAATAAATAGTAATGAAGCAATTTGCATATTAAACATGCAAATCATTTAAAGCAACAGTATGATAATAGTAGTACTGTAGTTTGACAGAAAAATTATAAATTACAATGAAAAGTATATTCTTACATGATAGAACATGAGCATAGCTAGGGTGGGGTGCATAGGTACAAAGTACTGGGGAAGCCATCCTTAGATCATGATCAGTCTTCAGTATAGTGCCTTGTCAGCATTTGAATGTCAGTATTCCTTTGTGATCAGAACTGAAGGGCTTAGCACACTGCTTGCCACAATTTAAAAAGGAAGACTATTTTTTCTTTTACAACTCAAACACTTTAGCACTTCTTGTGCATAAACTATAACAGCTGCTTGCATCAAATGCAGCAAACAGTTGTTGCAGTTTAAAGAAAAGAAAACCTGAAATACATAGGTGTCCATTTGTGACATAATCTGGAGCAGCTGCTTGCTAAAATTTAAAAGGAAAGAACCTTTTCTTTTTAGAATCTAGTCCTTAGCACTCCCTAGCTGAGGGACAGAGGCACCAAGTAGGGCTGGGTGCCAAGATAACTGTTAGAACATCTGTGACAGAATAAAATTAAATATGTTTAACACATTTCTCAAGTGATATATACCTGTACATTAAACTTAATGTATGTAAATAAAAAATGTTAAAACAATTAAGAATATTTACCTAGGTCAGGGTTTACCAAATAATATGTGATATATATATATATATATATATATATATATATATATATATATAGTCCATGTTCTAAAGAATAACTAGTTTGAAAAGCTGTATTGCATTTTAGCTGACAAAGGAATAAAATGTATTCTCAAAACCTGTATATCATGGGGGACATAGCCAGAATGCTGACTGACTAGCTTCAGATTTCATCAGCTCTGCTATAACTTTTTTTATTTCTCAGACGAAATTATATTATAAAATTATTTTATTCAAATTTTTTTATCAAATATTATTATTTAGAAGTCTCCAGTAGAATAATATTAAAAAAAAATAATTTCTAATATTTTCCTGTCAAAATTACAATTGGAAGTTTTCTCTCGTCAAAATCCAGGATGACTCACACAAAAGTTAAATCTCAAGACTCTTCTTTAAGAAAAGATATACAGTTTGTTCTTACCAGCATACAAGACCTCTCCCTCAAGATGGACAAAATGGGCAACAAAATTGAAAATTTCAAGAAAAATTGTTCCACAAAAATAGAGCAAATACAAGAAACATTAAACTAACAAAAAACTCAGATCTCAGTAATAGAAGATGCCTTAAATGACTTTGAAGGAAGATTATCTGAAGATGAACATAATATAGACTTTTTACTGAATCAGAACACCTTACTATTGGATAAAATTGATGATCTAGAGAATAGATCCCGTAGAAATAATATTAGAATCTTTGGACTACAAGGCATTCAGAGTGACAATATGACAAGCTTTTTAACATCTTGGCTTACTAAAGCCCTAGACCTGTCAGAAGCTATGCTATTTGGCATTGAGAAAGTGCATAGGTCTCTATCTGCTGTAGTTTCCTCCTTAAAGGAATCAACTCCAAGATCTACTGCTGTAAGATTTTTTTCTACACAAGATAAAGAACTGATACTAAAGACAGCTTGTACAAAGTCTCCTATAAAAATCCAAGACCATACAATAAGGTTTGACAATGATTATTCATCGGTGGTGATGTCTAGAAGAAAATGCTTTCTACCTTTAATAAAAGAACTCAAAAACATCAGGTTAAAGTACACTTGCTTTTCCCAGCTAGACTGAAAATATTTCTTTCAGATGAAACAAAAACCTTTGAGGACGTAGACAATGCCATAAAATTCTTAAAATCAAAGGTATACTGGACAAGAAGGAGGCTATGGAATGGAGTAACAGCTCAATAAAGAAGCAAACTGAGAGATGTAACTGGAAAGTGAATAAAAAAAAAGAAGAAAATAAAAGAAAAATGACTTTTTTTTTCTCTCTTCATTTTAAAATACTAATTTTATATATAATAATGCCCTTTCATTCAACACAGGTCATCTGTTTCATATTATACATACTAAAGTAAAAATTCATTTTCAACACACATTAAGGTTATTTCATTTAATTATTTATGTTTATATGTTTATTTGTATGTGTAATCATCCACATATCTGTATATATGCGGTTATGAGCATGTAAGTGTATTTGTACATATATACACATCTGTATATATGTTTTATGTGTGTATATAGGTATTTATTTTGTTGGTGTTTAATATGGAAGTTAATCTGATTATTCATTTTCTTGTGATTTTTGTTCTTTTACAGAGGTGTAGACAGATGGATTTGCTTGCTTTCTACATGTCTTAGTGATTGTACGGTGTCCATGAATGTGAGCTGATGCTGTGGATTTATTTATTTAATTTTTTGTTGTTGTTTAAATTACAATTCAATAGCGAAGTCAAAGATTTATGTGATATGTGCTGTAGATTGTCTTTGAGCACTTCTGATGTGTTTTATGTTGATTGTGTGACTTGCATTGGCTGTGCAGCTTGCCTGGCTTGTCTTGATGAGCACTGTGTGGCAAGGTCTTGAAGAGTCAGGTTTTTGTTGTTTATTTGATTTTGCTGGGTTTGTCTGTGAGTATTTGAGGTCTAATGGGTTTGATTGTTGGTGGTTGTGATGGTTTGTTCAATGGTGGTGGCTTTTGTGCATTTATACAAGATGGTGGTGACCTTTTGCTTTGGCTTTGGATCCTCATTGTTGCTCTTTACAGGTGTTTTTAGAGGGAATTGCTGATTAGAGCTCTGTAGTGAATCACCGAGATGTGAGCATGAGCTAGTAAAGCTACAGCTCCTAACTTTGGATGTTGATTTTCAGAGGGCTTCTTTCCGCCACAGTCACGAGAGTGAAATTTAATGTTCCAGGGACATATTGGCTTCTGGTGATGCCCGTTGATGGTGATCATGCTGATGCAACCTTTGAACCAGAAATTACTTCGTACTGTCTTAGCTACAGTAGTAAGGAAGACCAATGGAGCTCAGCAGTTTATATTTCCTCTTAATCACAACTTCCGGAAGATGAGTAACTATAGTTTGGCATTGGTAGTCTTTTTACTAATTTTACTTGTGCGACTCTACGATACTTAACTCTAGTTTAACATCACCTAGTGATGGAAACGATTCCTAAAAGCTATGTTAATGAATAGTTATTTACTGTGGAATACTGTAAGTTATGAGTTTCCATTTTATTATTTAATTCAAGATATTAGGTTGTTCTTGATGTATAAAAATTTCAATTCAGATGTCTGGATGACAACAGTATGTATAAAGAGCACAGTACCCAGTGTTAGTTTCTGAACTTGGTACAGAGGCACGTCTCCTTTTTAAGCCTATGATACAAGCAACTAGTGCAAAAAAGACTACTGTCTTTCGTTGATAGTACATTTCCCCATTTAAACCTAAGCTTGTTTATTTTATATTATTGTTATTATTATTATTATTATTTATTTATTTTTTTACTTTTTCATCATAATCATGATTGGGGATGTGGTTGCAGATGCCAGTCAGGAATCTCATTCCTAAGATATTGAGTGGCTACTCTGGCTGCATTTTAGGTCATGTTTGAGATTTCATCTGATAGCAGACATTAAAAGTAGTTGTGGGGGGATCTCTCAGAAAGATTGCACAGCAAATACTCTATTCATGCTGTATGTACTAAGTCACCATATGTGAGCATGTTTTGTTCAAGGACTTTTATGGCGTTATTTTAGCTTCTCTTGGAGAATTGCAAAAAATTCAGAGTTACACCACCTTGATATAATTGCCATATAGTGGGTATCTGATGTAGAATAAATAAAACTGGATTTATTATTCCCTTATGAATACTAATCTTATACATGTATTAACATATATCCCTGAAACTCTGTTTTCTCTAGCTATCCCTTTACTCATTGTGCCCATAATTTCACGTCAAGCACTAACAGTGTTTCAATGCAGTCTGTCTGCTTTTGTGTACTATATCAAAAAGAAGGCATAATGATTCATTAATAGTAATATTGACATACATATTTAACTGAGTTTTAGATACAAAATGACATGTTTATGCCAAAACTAATTATACTATAGCTTGTATTAAGGAATGGATATCAGTAGTTTGCATTGCATTTTTACTGTTGTGGATTTTCTTTCTTTTTTTCATAAGCTTGATTTCCAGACATTAACCTCAATAATGGGAATAGGGAATTGTCATTCAGTTTAAATGTGCTTATCTGTACTCATTAACTTTGACAGCACTTTATCTAGTAACAAACTGTTACGTGACAACAGACATGACTTGGATCCATAATAATAGTGTTCTAAATGCATATAACTGTAATTAAAAGTGAAGTAATGTAACTCCAGCTAAAAAATATGCATCAGCATTCAGTGGTTGGAGCTTTGCTATGGTTTTCTGCATGTGAGGATGGGCACAGCTTCTTTCAGGTTACTCAAATCAATATTTTGCTCTGCATTTTAAACCTTCCTTTCATCTCAAGATATTTCAAGGAGTGTTATATTTCACTGTGTAGTATCTATAGTATTGCACAATTCATGAATTGCTGGATTTTCAGCACCTATAGTTAATTAACATTTTTTTGTATTGTTTAATAGTATCATACTAGTTGGCTAATTATTACCGATTTGTAGAGAGAGAGTAGTGGTGCCTAGGTGTTGTTAAATCATATAGCAATTGAAATAATTTAATATAATGATGATGTTATTAGTTTTAATGAAACCTAAAATTCTGGTAGACTGACATCCTGCAAAACAAATTAGAGAGATTACATTTATACAGTAGTTCGGTATAGAGGTGATTTTAATCTCAAAATCTGAACAAAAATATAACTAATAGAAGACATTAATTGCTAGCAGGTTTTATACCAGAATGTATTTATTACGTTTTTTTTTTTTTTTTTTTTTTTGCATATGCTGTTCAACAATTATAATACTGCTGAAATATTTATGATATCTAGAGTATATCCTACTAATTTCCTTTTAGTATATATAACTAATTTGAGAGAATTTTAGGAATATGTTTTGTTTAACTTTTATGTTTTAGATTGAGACTTATCATTGAAATTATAGCAGGGGGTGGTTGGTTGGACTGTTTCTTTTTGTGACTGTTGAATGGATAGATCTGTTTGGATAGAATTTCAATCTAAACAGGAAGTTTTAGACTCCATGTGGGGTGGAAAAGTTTTTATAATGATATGTTTACAATTAAGAGTCATTTCATTGTTGTGGGTGATTGCAAATATTCTACATATAACCCTTTTATCTACATCTTCAGTTAACAATTATATAATCATCTATGACTTACAAATATATAGAGGAGTGTTTATAAAATATATTCACTCTTTGAAACTTATGGAAATTATGCCTAAACTCACTGGCTCAACTTCATGTCTTGTTTTAATTCTATATCACTAAATATTAATGGTCTAAATAACAGTTGTAAGAGAGGGAGTTTACATAAGTACTTAAGAATTTTCAATTCTCAGATTTTTGTTATAAGAGACTCATTTATTGCAATCAGATATTGATAGACTCAATACGAAAATGTATACTGTGCTATCTAGCTCGCACCATTCTCAGTAAAGAAGAGGTGTAGCAATATTATGGAAAAAGACTGTGCCCATACCTAAAATAATCAACACCTATAAAGACTATAAAGGCCTATTGTGCTCTGTTAAACTAGAAATTTTATAAGAAATATTACACTCTTGTCAATTTATATTGGTTTCCTGGGATAGAAGTAAGGAGTGTAAAGAAACAAATAGAACAACTTATACTCCTGTTAAAGGGCAGTATTATAATAGCAGGGGATTTCAATTGTATAATAAAAGACGAAGTTTCGTATTCCACAAAAAAGAAGACTACCTGCATCTGCTAAAGAATTAAAAAAATGTATTGATTTAATTCAAGTTAGAGACATACATGGTTTTTCAGACCCAGATTCACTTTATTTTATACACTACTCCCACAGACATAGAACACAAGCAAGAATTGATAGGGTATATATATATATATATATATATATATATATATATATATATATATATATATATATATATATTGAATTAATAAATAGTTTAGACAAGGTTAAGACTATAACATGTTTGCTTTCTGATCATAATGCAATAACTTTTCAATTAGCATTAAAACAAATTTTTTTAAATCCTATAAAATGTATACCTGCATATATAACTAATTTAAAAGAGTTTAAGGATTGTTTTCAAAAAGAAACTGAAACTTTTTTGATTACTAACAACACACAATACATTTCTATGTTATATGTTTGGAACGCCCTAAAGGCATTTTTATATGGCAGAAGTTTTTCTTGGTACATTTCTAAGAAAAAAATAATGGGATAAAGAGTTGATAGACTTACAGGAGCAAATAGATAATTTAAAACTGAACAGTCAAAATACAAATACGGATAAGTTAAAACAGATAAATGAACTGATGAGTAAATATCTAGAAATGTTAAATCATAAAACAATGAATAATTTGGAGAGAATAAAAATCATTAATCACACAGTTAATCCTACGTAAATGCACAAATTAGCCACGAGAACTAAAATATACAATGAATCTAATCATATTAAAGAAATATATTCACCTTCCAAAAGCAAGAGAGTTTCATATCTAGAAGATATACTAAAAGAATTTAGAGACTATTTTACTAGAATAAATGAAATAATACGTTAATAGACTTCCAAGAAAAAATAAAAAAATTTCATTAAGAAGTATACTAAGAAAAAATGAACTATGGATTAAACTATTCTTATCGATAAACCTATTTCAATATCTGAATTAAAGGCACACATTGAAAAGTTAAAAAAAATAAAGCTCCTGTAAATGATGGTATCATCCTTGAAATTTATAAGTTAATGTCAAAAGATCCTTTAAATAAACAGTTTTGTCCTCTTTTAATTGATAACAATCAAACACATTTTATTTTAAATAGGAATGCATACAATAATATTAAAAGAGTAGTGTTTCTGATTGACCTCACCTATAAAACAAAAGAAAACTTAACTATAGTAAGTCTTGATATTAACTGTGCTTTCAATTTGGTAAATTGGAATTACCTTTCTCTAGTACTAGAAGAAAGTAATTTTTCTCATAAATTTATACAGCTTATTAATCTTTAATATACTAACTCTCAAGCATATATTAAAATAAGTCCATTTACCTCAGAACTAATAAAAATTCCTAAAAGCACTAAACAAGGGTGCACTCTTTCGCCTTTATTGTTTACTTTAGTTATTGAACCATTTGCTAATCTTATAAGATCACATGCAGACATCAAAGGTGTTTCCAGAGTTAAGGATCCTAATAGTTAAAGTTCAATTATTTGCAGATGATATTTTACTGACCTTAAAAGATTATAATAAATCTCTCACAACTATTTTTACTCTAATTGAGAATTTTCAAAGAAAATTCAGACTTACTTTCAATGAAAATAAGACAAAATAGTACCTATAAATTATGGTAAAAAGGACATACAAGAAGACTTTACTAAATATGTAGTTCGAAAAAGACAGATAAAATATTTAGGAATATTTATTGCAGAAAATGTTAAAACGATAATAGATATCAATTATAAAACTAGCCTGTTAAATATAGAAAGTCTTATAAATAATTGGAATAAATACTTTTTTACTATGGATCAGAGGCTTTCTATAACTAAAATGATTATAAAATGATTATTCTCCCAAAAGCTTTATACATAGTACAATCTCTATCTTTACCTCCTTCTAAAATCATTATAAAGAAGTTCAATTCTTTAATTTTAAAATTCTTATGGTTTCCTAATACACCTAGAATTGTGCTAAGTAATCATATTAGAGATTGGTCAAATGGAGGTATTGGGTTACCAGACTTTGAATTATACTCTATTGCATCTATTATCAAAACAATAATTCTATGGTCAAATTCCTGTTGCACTGCTAAATGGAAAGATATTTTTGGAAACTTCTTGACCCAATCAATTTTTGGGACATCCAAATCGATCTTTATCCCAAAATAATTCTATATATTGGTTATTAAAAGAACAATTTATAAATAATCTCAATTTTAAAGTCAACTCTGGCATTATTAATTTAACAATAAGTACCCTAAGAAGCTTTATTTACAAAAACCCAACCTATAAAGCATGGCTATTTCTTACTTGTCCAATAGCTTATACACAAAATAACATTACATCTTCAAATGTGTATGTAATGAATTATTTTAAAGAAAACAACCTCATTTATTGGTCTCAATTGATGAATAAAGAAAATGTTTATTCTGAGCATTATATAACTGATAAGTTTAATTCAGATAAACATTTATGGCTACTTATTCAAAACTGTATACAATATGTTGAAAGAAGAATTAAAGTTATGCAACCATTTGTAAGAAAATCTCTCCCCAACTTTATTGATTTTTTAACAATACATGTACAACAAAAAATACATTTTTGGGGGTTGGGTTGGGAGGGTGGCCTAATGGTTAAGGTGTTTGCCTTACAAACATAAGGTGCAGGGTTTAAGTCTCACTAGGGATAATTGGCTAAGCTTAAAATGGCTCACAAGGGCAGTTAGCTTAGTACTAATCTATGAACCTATGAAATGGAAATAGCATATTATCCAAAATGCATAAAACAATAAGAAAAGAAGTACAATATGTTAAAGAATCATACTGAAATTATTTTAAACTTATAAATAATAAATCCCCTAATGAAGGAGACAAACGACTAATTCTATTATCATCCAGACTAACATCTTCACTTAAATGGAAACTGTTTTCGTGGAAATTTATATATAGGTCTTTTTACACACCACATAAAATAGAAATCATATCTAAAACTAAAATTGCTTGTTGGAGGTGTAAACTAGATGTTAAAGCTGATTGGGAACATATATTTTTGAATGTGTTGAAATTAAACCATACTGGGAAAAAAATCAATGATTTCTTATAGGCTTTATTTTCTGACAAATTCATTCTAACCAAATCCTTTGCTCTTTTTAATGTTCCAGTACCTGAGTGTATTACAAAACTGAAATATCCAATTCTGTCAATTGCAAGAAAAGTAATAACAAGAAATTGGAAAAGTGATACTACTTTAATGAATTTTGAAATATCGCCTGAGAAGTAAGTTATCTGGAGATTATCACAATAATAACACAAACCACAAGAATCACTTTGTCATACAATTCATGGAAAGGACTAATTGAACTCTTAAAGAAACAATGATTGTTTCATAGAAATAACTGAAAATGTATATTATGTATTTGCTGTTAGCAGATGCCCCTTGTAAATAGTTGTCTTATTAGTTGTTTTGTATGTTGCTTATGATAGTTAAAAAATGATTTATGTTCTATTTTTCTGTTACTATGTTAATTATCCCACTGTTGAGGAAAAGTTATTATTGTTTATGCTTTCTTTCAAAAAAGTATTAATAAAAAGTTTGAATAAAACCTGTACAGCATTACAAAAAATTGATAATAATGTCACACTGAAGTTCAGAATGCTACAGTCTTGTGTAAAAGTTTCTATACGTATATTTCTGAATAGACAAAAAGTATACTTTATTTAGATATGTTTCATTTTCATGATATATATATATATATATATATATATATATATATATATATATATATATTGTTTTTATTAGAACAAAACTGTCTTCCATCCAGGGCCCTCAGCTAGTCTCTTTAGGCTTGTATAGTTCGAGTAAATTTGTTCCAGAAGATTCCTAATTCTTTTTTTCTTTTTTTTTTTTTTTATATTTAAGAAAGGGAAAAGGTATTTTCAAAAGAGTCAAACATACTTCTTTGTTCTGAGAATCGCACCCGCAGTCATGCACAAAGTAAAATATGGCACTTGATACTACATTTTTAGGGATTTACCAAAGATAAGCATGCTTTCCCTTTTTCCATTACTTTCTGTGAATAGTCTATCAAATCTGATGGCAGAATTATAAATTTAAGAAGGTGATTTGCCTAAGGAATTCTAATAATAAGTTACTTATCCATGTGTGTGATGAAACTGACAATTATAAATTGTGAGAGACTCCTTCCTTAGCTGAAAGCTTTGTGAGAGATCTACAGACTCTCTATATACCACAGAGGAGCTCTCCAGAAGGATTTATACTTTGGAAATTAGCTGGGGAGAGAATTAACCATATTTTCTCCTTACATTTTTTCAGGCATATTAAGTATTCTATTATTTTTTCTCCAAATTTTCAAAGTCATCCAGCTTATCAAAATGATAATGACAAGACTGAATTACAAGCCTGAAAATGGTCAAAACTTGACCAATGCTCTAACCTGGTAAACACATTTAATAAATATCAGTAATCCAAAAAAGGAAAGAACAGTGCAAATATCACTAATAAACTTTCAAAAGCACTGTGAGGAGGCAAAACACCGGTCAGCCCAGAAATAATCACAAGCGTTTAATGGATTGGTAAAAAAGCGTTAAACGCCAAACTAAAATACAGCGTTTTTCGTCTGCACTTCAGACTTCTTCAGACAACAGTTAGACAATTAAACAATTAACTAATCACTTATATATATACACCTAATTCCATTCAAAAGGTCCAATGAAAACCGAAAATTCATGAATAAATTCATCAATGACATGTCTTTTGGAGCAATATACATTTAAAACCATGTTTTATACAGGAAATAACTTGTTTTGATGTACAATCAATATAAATATTATTAAATATATCAATAAGTATATTGAATATCTTAAAATAATGAAAAGTTAAAAATGTTATATATATTTATCTACGAATAACTAAACCTATCTATACAATTCTAATACCACACTCCCCACTAGTGGTTGATATAAAAACAATACTTTATAATGTAAAACCAATGCAAAAAAACAAATTAATAAAAATGGTTTGTATTGCAATCACAAATAAATGAACAAATGGCATATCAATGTGTTTCTTAAAAATATTAGATAACCTTCACAAACCTATATATTGTTGAACAATCACAGCTAACAGAAATACATACACCATCCTTTATAATCTGGCAGCTCTCATTTTAAGAACAGGTACAAGGGAAATGTAGTCATTGAGACCTGGGTATCTATTGGCTTCTAAAACCACTTGCCAATATAATTCCCTGTATTCGATCCTAGTTTCCCATGGCCCCCCCCCTCTCATCTACTTCAACTTCTTCTATAACAAAAAACTTGTATTTAGCTAAAGGACAAAGGGTGGTATGTCTGTACAAAGCATTAGTCATTTTTTTATTTTTTGTGTCATTTAAGTGTTCGTATACCCTTCTTCTCATTTTTCTCTCCGTCTTCCCTATATAAAAACAAGGGCAGATTTCGCACATTGCAATATATGCCACCCCAAAAGAATCACAAGTGTTGAAGGTCTTGCTAACTAGTTTTCTAGACCTGGATTCAAGATATATCTGTGAGGCGTTTAGCATTGCAGGGCATTGAGAGCACATATGGCAAGAAAAAGTTCCAGGCATCTTATTTACTTTTTTCTTTGACTTGTTATTTATTGATAAACAATCTTTCAAATTTCTTCCTCTCCTGAAAATAATCTTCGGTGGTTCATTCCCTTTACAGCTTAGATCAGTAATTTGAGCAAATTTATCCCACTCATTATAAAAAAATATTTTGAATTCTTTTTGCATCACCACTATAATCTAAAATGAAAGCATTGTTAAATTTAATATTGTCATTCTCATATTCTAGCTTTGTGGTATCAGTAAGTTCTACTGTATTGAAACTTTTAGGGTCTTTACCTAAAATAGGTTGAAATCTCTCCCCCCCTTCCTCTAACCACCTCTTCATATATGGTGGAACAAAAATTGTCCCAAAGGTTTAAGGATACATAAATTCCCCAATAATGTTAAAGAAGGGACATGTTTTTATGAATCTTTAATTAAAATGTTTGATAATTGGGGTTTTGATCTTTTAAGGACTATGGTCCAAAACAATGATGAAGAAATGGAGCAATTATTGAAACACATTGATACTATTAATGATAAAATTATCAATGATCTGTTATTTACAGTGGATGAAGAAAAGAAGAAATATTTTGATATGAGGAGAAATATTGATATGAAATGTGAAAAAAATTTAGAAAAAAAGAATAGGAAAATTGACAGAGATGTCTTTGAATATGAAAATAATTTTCAATATCCAAAACCCAGATCTACTTTGAATTATTATAGAGAATTTTCTCATTATGGGAAACAAGTAGATAATAGAAGCATATATGATGAAAATAGAGTGAATTCAGTTCATGTAGACCCTTTAGAATATCCACCCCTCCGGAGGTCCGAGAGAATCAGGAACCAGAGGAAGGGGAACTTTCAGCAGACTGCATGGAGGGGGGGAGAGGCAGGAGATTTTAAATGACAATTTGGAGTTATTTAATGGTTCTATTCCTCCTGAAAATTCAGGCATTTCAGGTTTTGGTGATGAAAGTATTGTGGTTTATACCAATGATGACTATAAAAATTTTCATATTTTCAATTATACTGATTTAACTATTAACAGCACATATTTTAGCCTTTTTTCTAAAGGATTAAATTTTGTACCTAGGACTAGATGTGATATTAGTAAATTAATTATAGATTTGAAAATGTTTTTAAGAAAAATCAATTTGAATTTAATTTGTGGTGATACATTTGTTAGTGGCAAACATGAATTATTGAAAAGGACGAGTATATGGAACCCCCCCATACACGCCCAACTTAAAAATTTAGAAAATATTATAGAAAGTGAGTTTAGAAAGACAGTTAAGAACAATAGAATTATTCCTAATTTGGCAGTTACTGAGTATAAACTTCTTCAAGATTTAAGAGGGAATGTAAATCTAAGAATTATGAAACCTGACAAGGGCGGAGGCATCGTTTTGATGAACAATATTGATTATGAGGCTAAGATGTTACAAATGCTATTGGACGAGTCAAAATATGCTAATATTTCTAGGAATGAGATAAATATAGGGTATAGGAGAATATATAACATGTTGTATGATTTATTTCTAGAAGGATTTATAGACAAAGAACTTTTTGAATTTTTACACGTCAATAGACCAAAAATTCCAGGCATATTTGGTATTCCTAAAGTCCACAAAAATATAAACGATCCGCCACTATGCCCAATTGTGGCTGCTGAAGGGTCGGTCATTTCTCCTTTGGCTAGATATATTGACGTAAAACTCAAACCACTAATGATGAGAGGTATATCTTTTCTAAAAGATTCATGGGATTTTTTGTATAACGTCAAAAATGATATGTTCAAACAAGACCTAATTTTTTTAACTATAGATGTGGTGGATCTTTTTGGTTCTATTCCACATACAATAGGACTTGAATGGTTTGAAGAGGCTATTAGATTGTCAGGAGAAGAAATAAACGACAATGAAGTATATTTATGTAATGTATTAATGGAAATTGTATTGAAATACAATTACATTTACTTCCAAGGGGAATATTTTCAACAAACTAATGGTGTGGCGATGGGTGCAAGATGTGCACCCATCTTTGCCAATCTAGTTTTAAATACCTGGGAAGCAAAATTCATTCATAATAGTATATATAAAGACTGTTGGTGCCTCTACAAAAGGTTTTTAGATGATATAGTTATTTTATGGAAGGACAGTCATGAAAGACTGAATGAATTTATTAATTATATCAATTACACCACTGATTTTCTAAGATTCACACATGAGGTTAGTTTTGAAGAAACAAATTATTTAGATGTTAAGTTGACTAAAGGAAAAGATTGTTTTAAGTCCAGGGTATTTAGGAAAAAAACATTTTCCAACAGTTACCTACATTTTAGTAGTGCCCACCCCTTTCATCAAAAAAAGAGTATAGTGAAGGGCCAATTTGTTAGGATCTCCAGGATGACATCTGAGGATTCTGATTTTATTGAAGAATGCAAGTTCTTGACCCAGATGTTCATCGAAAGAGGGTACCCTCCAGATTTTTGTTCCACCATATATGAAGAGGTGGTTAGAGGAAGGGGGGAGAGATTTCAACCTATTTTAGGTAAAGACCCTAAAAGTTTCAATACAGTAGAACTTACTGATACCACAAAGCTAGAATATGAGAATGACAATATTAAATTTAACAATGCTTTCATTTTAGATTATAGTGGTGATGCAAAAAGAATTCAAAATATTTTTTATAATGAGTGGGATAAATTTGCTCAAATTACTGATCTAAGCTGAAAAGGGAATGAACCATTGAAGATTATTTTCAGGAGAGGAAGAAATTTGAAAGATTGTTTATCAATAAATAACAAGTCAAAGAAAAAAGTAAATAAGATGCCTGGAACTTTTTCTTGCCATATGTGCTCTCAATGCCCTGTAATGCTAAACGCCTCACAGATATATCTTGAATCCAGGTCTAGAAAACTAGTTAGCAAGACCTTCAACACTTGTGATTCTTTTGGGGTGGTATATATTGCAATGTGCGAAATCTGCCCTTGTTTTTATATAGGGAAGACGGAGAGAAAAATGAGAAGAAGGGTATACGAACACTTAAATGACATAAAAAATAAAAAAAAATGACTAATGCTTTGTACAGACATACCACCCTTTGTCCTTTAGCTAAATACAAGTTTTTTGTTATAGAAGAAGTTGAAGTAGATGAGAGGGGGGACCATGGGAAACTAGGATCGAATACAGGGAATTATATTGGCAAGTGGTTTTAGAAGCCAATAGATACCCAGGTCTCAATGACTACATTTCCCTTGTACCTGTTCTTAAAATGAGAGCTGCCAGATTATAAAGGATGGTGTATGTATTTCTGTTAGCTGTGATTGTTCAACAATATATAGGTTTGTGAAGGTTATCTAATATTTTTAAGAAACACATTGATATGTCATTTGTTCATTTATTTGTGATTGCAATACAAACCATTTTTATTAATTTGTTTTTTTGCATTGGTTTTACATTATAAAGTATTGTTTTTATATCAACCACTAGAGGGGAGTGTGATATTAGAATTGTATAGATAGGCTTAGTTATTCGTAGATAAATATATATAACATTTTTAACTTTTCATTATTTTAAGATATTCAATATACTTATTGATATATTTAATAATATTTATATTGATTGTACATCAAAACAACTTATTTCCTGTATAAAAAAATGTATATTGCTCCAAAAGACATGTCATTGATGAATTATTCATGAATTTTCGGTTTTCATTGGACCTTTTGAATGGAATTGGGTTTATATATATAAGTGATTAGTTAATAGTTTAATTGTATAACTGTTGTCTGAAGAAGTCTGAAGTGCAGACGAAAAACGCTGTATTTTAGTTTGGCGTTTAACGCTTTTTTAACAATCCATTAAACGCTTGTGATTATTTCTGGGCTGACCAGTGTTTTGCCTCCTCACAGTGCTTTTGAACATTTAATAAATATGTTATTCAAGATTCTAAGAGGCATAGAAAGTCCTGAAGTGTGAGAAACAAGCCTTTCATCCAATGGGAAGAAAAATAACTTTTAATTAGATTCTGCTAAAATAGTTTAAGTTGCACTTATAGCAACCTGCGTGGTACACTTTTTGGACTTTTCTGCTTTTTTCCAAGTTTTCCACATTTTAGCCAAAAGGCACCTTAATCTTGTACCCTCATTTGCATTTGTGGGAAGACTGTGTACTACTGCAAGATTTTAGCATCATTTATATATTATATTGTACTTCTATCTTCATAACTATAATTACTTGTAAAGGCTAGCTGTTTGTGTTTTGACCTATGTCTTACATTCTGCTTATCATTCTCCTTTTTAGAGTTTGTTCTTCCTGATCTTTGTGTCTGCCACAGTCTCCAGTGAGATATTAAATCTAAAGTTTCTGAAATTCTAACCATGGGACAAGAGTTCAAATATTGGCTTTATTTGATGGGAGTCTGCTATACTTAGCACAGAGTTACACCCACATAGGGTCTGTTATTCAAGACTCAAATGTGTGGAAAGACCGAAAGTATGAAATGCAAGCTTTTCGTCAAAAGGGAAGAAAAATGCATTTATTTAAATTCAGCTTAAATGCTTTAAATTGCACTTATCTGTATTGGTGATACTTTTTTGAAATGTTCTGCTTTTTTCCATGTTTTAGCCAAAAAAGTTATCTGTTTGCATTTCTTTTAGTTTATTCTGGGACCTTAGCCTTGTAGCTTTGTTTATAGTTGTGAGAAGATTGTGTATTACTGCAAGATTTTAGCACTGTTTATACATTATACATTATACTACATGTCAATCTCCATAAGTAGAATTACTTATAAAAGCAAGCTGTTTGGGGGCCTTAATGTTGTAGTTTCATTCACAGTTGTGGCAGGTCTGTGAACTACTACCAGATGTGAGCATCATTTAGTTATTTATTACTGCATATTTTCTATAAACAGTGTTATTGATAAGTTTCTACATAATCTGGTGCCTTAATCTGTGGTGGGAAGTCTGTGCATCTGATTTGTACCATTATGGTAATATGACTAAAAAAGTCCCTTCCTCCCATCTTTCTTTGCTATTGTCTGTTTTGTAAGCTATTTAAGTACTTTCTTCACCCATCGTTTTCCATATATCCATAATACTAAGTATTCACCTGTATTGCTCTTAATCAAATTTTATCTATAAAACTTCCCTTAGAACTGAAACTTGTAAGTTAATGTTGCTAAAATAATGCCATGGAGTTGAGACAACTTTAGGGCAGCGAGTTTGCATGTTAAACAGCACTATTATCAAATGTTTGCACAATCTAACCTGGTCTGGTGACAAAAACTGCCCAAGGAAATCTCTGTATAACCCAGTCCATAATCTACAGTGGTGCACCCAAATACAGGTCCAGACAACATTGACATGCAATGTCCAATTGTCTCAGAGACAGCTTGGTAGATATGGGCATCCTGAGACAATGTAGCAATTGTGTCATGTTCACAGACAACTATTTAATCCTTAAAAAACAAATACAGTATGCAAGAGATGCACATACACAGTTTCACTGGAGGCAAAAATCTCTCATACAAACAAGGTTGTCAAGAACACACACACAAACTACATCCACCACAATTAGTGGCCAAGACACACATAGCCCAACTTATACTGAGGCACTAAAAAGCAATCTTCCCAAACCTTAAAGACTTCCTAAGCCTGCAAACAGCAATGCCTATCCTCAACACTCAACAAAAGCAACACCATACACTACACATATACCTACTTAATGGATCCCAAAGACTAAGTCTCAATAGGCAAGCAAACACATTACCCAGGACAATTGTCATAGAGGACTCCATTGTACAACACACAGATGCACCACTCACTAGAATAAACAAGGAGGAGATAATCATTAGTTACTTATCTGGAGGCAAGATCTGCCAAGTTATGCATGCACTTAACTCATTCCTTCCAGTAGAGCTCTTTTGAGTGTGTACCTTTAACTCCTAGTGGAGGTGGCTTCAGCATTTAAAAATTGAAGTTATCACCTTACATTTTTAACAAATACCCATTAAGAGAGGTCATATATCAATACAGTTGTGTTTGCTATCATGTATGCTTCAACATAAAATTTTCCAATACCTTGTATGTAACATGGTTTTGTAATTATTAATGCAAATATGAACAGGGAATATTTGACGCCTAGAGGAGCAGTAGGGTGTAACTGCAGAAACGCCTGGAGACGTCACTCGGCTGTACTACACCACAGGTCCCAGTATGATTCTATCATAGTCCATGTGGGCATTAATGACCTTAGATGTACCTCCCTGGACTATACGAAGAGAGACATTATCCTTGCATCCTTGAGCAGCCTTCTGCCTTCACCAAGAATGATGCCACACTACAAAGAAAAGATAATTGAATTCAGTAACTGGCTTAATTTCTAATGTCTTTCCCAGGGGGAATCAATATTTGTCAGTATGGGCGGTCATGGTTAACAAACCACATTGGTTTGCAAAGGGTGGTCTGTGGCTGCCCATCCCTAGGCTTTTTAATATTGGCTAAAACTTTATCCAACTCCTTAGACCCTTTTTTATGCAACGTCAAATTGACAAAAGTACTGGCACAGCAAATAAATCTCAAAGAAACCTAAAATTGTTGATGCTCAATGCTAAGAGACTAAGCTAGAAACTGCACACCCTACAAGCTCTCCTCACTCAGGAGAATAAAGGTGTCTGTGCCATTACTAAGACATGGTTTAAATCCACAGAAAGTACTGTGTCAGTGCAAGGCTTCAGTGCCACCCACAAATGTAACCACAAGCTGCACAGACAGGGACAAAAGGTAGAGGAGTGTCGATCTACATTAGCAACAGGTATTACCCTAAGTTAGTTAAACAGGATGACGTCCTGAAGTTTACTCATGTATAAGTCACCATAGACAAAGCCTGAAACACTTAGGAACTATTCCAAAGCAAACTACATCCCATTAAGACATAACTTTTTCAAAATTCAGTGCCCTTCCTAACACTAAGTTTGCAGCAACCTATGCAGAATTGTTCACAAAGACCCTGTAGAATTATGTAAGTGGCTGTATAGAGGGTGCTGTACCTACTAGAAGTAAGCACAAAACAATCTCTAAAAGCAAACAATACTGGTGGAATCCCAAACTTAACTGAGTATATAACAAAAGTAAAAAAGCCATAGCTAAAATCAGGAAGAGCACCTCCCATAATGATGAGTTTTCTAATTTAACTAAACAGAAAACAAAGAGGATAAGTACAACAAGGTCAATGACTAGGTCAAATACAACGCCTTGTACAGCTATTTTTGTAAACTCAAAGGCAGCACAAAGCATTGTGCCAAACTGGTGGCCAATGGTGGCATCTTCAATGAGCAGAGCAACATAGCAAATCTGCTGGCTGAGAATTTAGCTCAAAACTGTTTTTAAGGATGATTTCTATGTGGATTACAATGTCTTATTGAAATACTTCTTTGTAGAAATGTTCTCCTTCCCAGCAGTTTTTTTGGAAACCAGCACTCGTCAAGTGGTCTTTTGATATATATTCTGATAGGATTTTTTTTAGTTATTAATTTTTGACTAATATAATTTGATCCTGACACGCAATACACATTTTATTCACTTCTAGGCCTGACTAGATCAAATCTGATAGTAAATTCCTGTCAAAACTTTGTAATACTACAGATCAACCAAACTCTCCTGCATCATGGCCATGCCCCCATATTTTGTATTTTTCTTTTGTTATATATTTATTTAGTCTACTGTAAGTCATAATGTACTTTTTGTCTGAGATGAAAAGAGCAATACCCTTACAACTTTACTGCTCATACACATGCAGATCCTAAATGTGCCCTTATTTATTTATTTCTAAATTGTGTGTTTATGTGTCTGAATAGATAGATAGACAGATAGATAGATAGATAGATAGATAGATAGATAGATAGATAGATAGATAGATAGATAGATAGACATACAGGTGCTAATTAAAATTCAATGGGCCTTCTCACAGCCACAAACATCAGTCTAATGGTGATGTAGTCATAGAAAGCAACTTTGCAGAGTGCAACAAATTAATAACTAACAACTAACGTGTAGGAGACAGTCATTCATTTTATGATGCCTGTTTTATTCATTTTATGGTTGTGGTGTTGCTGGAGATTATCACTACTTTCAGATGGAACAAAGCAAGCTAATTATCTCTAGGATGACAGTACATAGCAACTCACACACAAACCTATAGAGGCAATTTGAAGGAACACCAATTCACCTACAACATATCCTTGGGTTGTGTTAGGAGAACAAAGTACCTGGCAAAAGCAATATAGATGCACACAGACTATGCAGACTCCACACAGAAGGCACCCCATCCTGGATCTGTAATGGAGAGCTAAGTGCTGTGGCGTAGCAACATTAACTGCTGGGTCACCAATCATTCCAAACGAAGGATGCAGTTACTTTAATATGCAGTCAATATGCAGCAACTGTTAGTTCTGTTTCCCTAGTAATTATTGGACTTAGACATGACTTTTGTCTTCCTACTTTACGGTGAATGCAGTTTTATTTATTGGCCTTCTCATTAGTAAAACAAGTCTTTGCAACCTAAAATGGATGCTATGTTTCTGTATGTCATAAGTCAATTAAGCAATGAATTTAAGCACATATTTTGATTGGTAGTTATCACACATTTGTGTATTTCCTTATCCCCATGCACATAATGGAGCATTTAGCTTTGTATTTTATCTTATTTTCAAATATGCATATTTAATATGCAGGTCTTTATAATGTAATATCCTAGGCAAATGCAAAAAGAAAAAAAAATCCCAGGGTTTTTATGATTGTTTCTATTAAAGTACTAACAATCACTAAGAAGTAAGTGTCAAATGTAGTTGAAAGAGGGTGAGCCTGAGCTGAGCACAGTTGTTAAGGGAAGGTTTGTATATCTATAGTCATCAGACATTTGAAATAGAAAGCTTTTACAAGAAAAAGAATAGAATGTTAAACCTGCACTTCCCATATTTGTTCACACTCATCTCATATTTTGATTTATTTTAATAAAATAACCATCTTGACAGTTTCAGCTGTGAAATGTTTGCTTAATACACGGTTTGAAAGTCAAAAGTCAAATATCTTGAAGGAAATGTTAAGAAAAGAATAATTCTTTATAAACATACAACTGGGTCATTTTTAATTTATACAACTTGTCAAGCTACTTAAACATCACTCAGATAGTACCTTTAAATGCTCAGAAAATAAATATTAAAATAATTCAAAAAAGACCTTTAGCTTGCTTTCATTCAACAGCTGTTGTATATAAATATGCAAAAAAGAAAAAAATGGGGAACCGAATGATTTATGTAACACACAAGAAAAAGCCATTATCAGCTGTCTCACTGTATACTTTCACAAGCTGTCATATTCTGAATTTGGGAAATGTCATTGTTAATGCTGCATTTCTAGTATAATAGAAGAAAGAAATATGACTGAAATCAGCAGGATGAGACCTACCAAAGGGTAAGCTATGCTATACTTGCCTATTAAAATTTTGAATATGAGCTACATTGTTTATTCATTCATTTATCTACCTATATTTGCTTATCTGTTTACTTATTATTTTTTCACCAGATAGATGGTCTGGCTAAGGACACTTTTCAGTCACAATATACTCTGTTGTAATGTAGACAAATTGATAAGCAAACTATAACAGCACTTACATATCTTGGCAATACAGCAAACATAACAAGTTTGTGTTGCAGTTAATGCATTTTGGGGTACAAAATTACTGATATTATTCTGATAATACCTTTTGCTGAACAAAAGTAATATATTATAGGAAAATAATAACTCTCAGTTAACAAAGGTTGTTGTGTCTTTCGGCTTTTCCCGGTTTGGGGGTCGCCACAGCGGAACTCCGGTCCGCTAATGATTGGCAGTTGATTTTTACATGCTGAGTTGCCAGCCCTAACGCACAACCTTCAATGAAGGTATGCTGATTCACGCATGTCTCCATGCAGAAGACGCTCTAGCTGAGAGTCGAACCGGTCAGCGTCTTACTGTGAGGCGACAACGCTACCACAGCACCACCACCGCGGTATTCTGAGTAAATGTATTAATAACTAATCACTTTCTTTATGTACTTTTCATCATTTGAGAACTGAACCTGTTCTAGCTGTGACTACTACACATGAGAAATGGTTGGCAGTAAATTTAGAGGTCCAGCATACTTGACCATGACAACTTAATATTCAGTGGGAAACTCATCTGCATTCGTCTGAGCCTGCTTTTACAGCTCTGTGTTACAGCCTCCATCCAAGTAATGAGTACTCATCTGAGCAAGGAATTTAAAAGCTCTGAACCGGGCCCACTTCTTGATCTTAGTGTTGTATTTTTTGAAACATACAACACTGAAATCAACATGTTGCCAAAATAGACACATCTGTGCACATGTACACATATACATACAAATGCACAGACACCTGCATGGACAGCGATACAAACTCACAAATGTGTGCAGACAAATAAACCTATGGGTTATACATCTTGGCATATCTTTGGAGTGTGGGCAGAAACTAGAAACCCTGACAAAAATCCCATGTGGACACAGAGAGGACATACAGACTCCACACTGAAGACAGTTTTCTGAAAACTAAATCAACATACCAAATGCTTTGAGTGAGCCAAGCTCTGTGGCTGCATTATTGTGTCACCCACCAAATGATTTCACATGTATCAGAACATTTCTTCACAAATTAAAACTATACACTCACTTGTACTATTTACCTAACAATGCTATAACAAGCTCATCTTCAGGTAAATGGTATTAGTAATTGCATACATCACATCTATTATCATTTTGTATTGAATAACTTCTACTGTACATTCCTGATTTCATTCTGTCACATAGACTTTTATGTCCTACAAGCAATACATAGTGAATTCTGGCACAATTTAGAAATGAATTAAAAAAATGCACATTAATATCAGAATGTGCAGGGCGCAGTTCAATAATAATGTAATAATGTGATTCAGAGCTCTTTTGGAAAATGCTGTTGCCAGAGGGTGATGCATTTCCTGGTAACATTAGAAATGAAACAGTGCTTAGAACTAAGGAGGTCTGGTGGATACTCAGACTTCTAGATGTAATGAGTCCCATAGCTGAGGTAACACAATTGTAAGCATTTAGCAGTGGTATAAATTTGTATTGTGGGACTACTACTCATTTTATTTTTTTTAAGTAATGAATGTGAAAGGGACCTAATACGAGCAAGTATTTCAAGTGTCTTAACAAAGCAAAACATTACTTACTTACTAAAGAAAGTTTGGGTCAAGTGTGCAAATAGAACAGATGGTACACATAAATACAGGTAGCCTCTTCATCCTTGACAGAGTAATACAATGTTATTTCATGAAACAGAGTATGATGGGATGTAACAATATATTTGCTAGGACTTGAAGCTCATAGCAATTGCAGCTAAAGACAATGGAGCTATGAGTAAGTTGTATTTCATAAAGAATGCACATTTCCATACAATCACATAAGGGGATTATTTAAGATTCAGTCAGTTTTCAGTAAACATCTGGTAAAGAAAAGCTCCAGCCTTAACAAAATGTACTGATAAAAAATGGTTCTTAAGAAGCTTGAGGTAGATGAAATATGGCTCATTAGTTCAAAAACAGTAACAGCTCAAGCGAATACCTTTATGTGGCCTTTCTGATTCCTTTTTGCTGCTAGTCAGGAGCTCATGATTTTAAAAACAGAATGTAAATGAATAACTAACTAAATAATTAAACACACAAAAATTTCAGTAAACAAATACATAAAAGTAATACAGTGATGGAGAAGAGTACTTGAAATGCTTAGCTAAGCATGGGGTCAGTTTGGCTGTTCGATACATACTTTTGTTTTCCCAGATGATACATACTCTACTTAAGGTAACATATCCAGATCCAAATGAACAGAGAAAGTTGGATTATACAAAATCATGAAGGCTGAAACAAGGCAGGAATTACAAGTGTACATAAATCCTGGTTTCAAAATTTTCAAATTACAAAGTTTCCAGACCCCAGCCCATTTGAAAAGATACATCTCGCTGTCTAGCGACATCTACCACAGAGTTTATATATTTAGTCAGTTGTGGAAGGAGTGGGAGGGGGTTTGCTGAGTTCTGTCCTTTCCTATTCATGTTTACTTTGGATAATATTCAAAAATGAGAGTCATAAAACACAGTATATTCAATGCTGGTATTACACTGCAGGGTCTTTTCTCCTATCAAGAACACATTTAAAAACTCATATCCAAAATTAAATACCTAGTGTTCTGAGGCCAGAAACTCTTTCATATCCTCTTTCCACCAACCAGATGCATCTTGCTTGCATAACTGGAACATGGCCAACATTTGTCTGCCGCTACTTCTATCTAAACCACAGGCAACCTAGAGACTCTCTCCAAAGTAAAATATGCCAGTTCCTTACCAACTCCCTACAACATGAATATCACTGCTTCACAAAGCAAAATGGCTACCAACACAAGCCAGACCCAACCTCTTTTTACGATCCCTACTCTACAAACTACTCAACCAAGAAAACGTATTGTGACTGCCCTAACCTACAACCTCAGAACTCAGTCTACCACTGCCCATACATGCCAAACCTCAACTTTCAACCTATGTATTTCGTACCATAGCTTCTCCTTTCACTCTCCCAAATGTTCCCAGGCTCTCCTACTTGATTTTACTGAGATTACAAGATACTCTACATTCAGGCCTTGGTTTAAGCAATATTTTGAAAAAACACCATGAATGCAATTGTCATAGTATAGGGTGTATCACATAATCTAATAAGTCCCTCTTCATGATATTTTAACAATTTGCTATCTTTATTCCTCACTGTAACTCATGACTTAGCCTTTTATAAATATGTACCTTGCATAATCCGCATGCATATTGTTGTGTTAGCTAGTTAACCTCTGAAAATATGCAATTTCATTTGAATCTTTGTGTTACTTTATGTAATTGTGACATTATTACATTTACTCTGTGATGAGTCTGCAATTGGTTACGCTGTGATCAGTGCTACACCCCAGTAAGCAAAAATGTATTTATTTAATTATTTATTTCAATTTGTTGACTGGCTATAATCCAACTGAGCAAAAAGTCATTTTCAGCAGATGCCCAGGGAGAAAAGCTCCAGAATTATACATCATAGACAACAAAAATCAAATGAATGCAAATGTTCATGAATACATAGACAACAGAAATACAGAATGGTATCTACCTAAAACACGTCAGTAATGATGGTTACAATAACATGCAGCAAAAGTATTTACCAACAGGTGAATATAAGGTTAAGAATGTAGATAATAGTCATTAAGGAGGCTACATAGAAAAAGAGGGAGAAACTAGAATGAATAGGAGATGGAATTATGACAGATGGAGAAGAAATTCAGGTACAAGGACAGCTGCAAGTGGAAGTTGAGTAGATAAACATTTTAAGTATAGTATAGTATAGTATAGTATAGTATAGTATAGTATAGTATAGTGTAGTATAGTATAGTGTAGTATAGTATGGTATATGTGAAATACAAGAGTTGCCACTGAAACATTCTAACACAGTGGGAAGATAAGACTGGGGGAACTCATGATACACATTCTTCTTAAATGTATAACTATGAATTTAGTTTTTTAAATAGCTAGGACATAGTTAAATATATGTTTATATAAACGCAAACTATCATGCTCATACAGCCTACCTTGATCTGGCCAAGGCCTTTGATACCATTTCCCACTCAGGAATCATAGAAAAACTCACTAAGCTAGGCGTCAACCCCTATATCACTAGGTGGGTTGCAAACTGGCTCACAGATAGAACCCATAGTGTGAAAGTAGCTGACTCCAAGTCAGACTGCAAGCAGTCATGAGTGGAGTCCCACAGGGTTCAGTCCTGGGTCCTCTCCTGTTTGGTATCTACTTCTCTGAAGTCCAGGCCAACATGAAGGGACTCTGGCTGACAAAGTTCACAGACGATTGCAAGTTGAGAGCTATTATTAACCCCCTGAGTGATGTTGACATCCTACAGAAAGGCCTCACTGAGACCAATGACTGGTGTCAGAACCATGGCCTTAAGCTCAATGCCAAAAAATGTGTTGTCATCCCATTTTGGAAAAACCCAGTTCCCATAAATTACCATATCGATGGTAGTCCACTTAACACAGAAGGTGTTATAAGAGATCAGGGAACACAGGTTGACAGCAACCTCTCTTTTTTACCACCACATTGCCACTGTGGTCAGAAAGCCCTATGTGGCACATCTCATTATTAAGGATTTTGCATCCAGGAAGAAAGAGGTCATTGTCTCCCTCTACTCTTCCCTCATTAGGCTAATCGTTGAGTACAATGCCCTATTTGGCATGTACCTCATTAAACACCTGCAACAACTGGAGAGGCCACAAAAGTACCTCCCAAAGAGGATCCTAGGCCTTAAACTTTTGTCCTATATGGACAGACTAAAAAAATCCAACTATTCTCTGTCTCATATCGCCTACTTAGAGGCGATCTCTGCTTGACTTACAAAGCCATGTTTGAATCAGCTCTGTTAGAAATGCTACATCTAAAGAAATCCCAATCCCTCCACACCACATGCTCCAGAGACCTCAACTTCATTACCACAATCAACAGAACATGCTGGAGGGACAGGTTCATAACCCAGAGACTGCCCATGCTATGGAATAGACTTCCCATACATGTCAAGCAGAGCACCTCACTGGCCCTCTACAAGAGAAATCTTCATGAGTGGATGGGAAATAGAAAATTCACCCCAGGGATCACTTCAGTGGCTTTACTCGACAGAGGCATTAGGAACTAAGGTCAGGTGGCACGATGTCAGGGTAATCCTATGGGCTAGGCTTGTAAAGGCCCCAGGGCCATTAGCCTAGTACACACCTATGAACCTATGAACATATTCACTGTTACAAACATTATATATCACACAAATGTTTTTATGCAATTATCATAGTTCATCATTACATAGATTGCTCAATTTCTGCTTTTTCTAAAACCTTACTCCTCTGCCAAAACATTATTCTGCATGTGTTGTTCCACAATTTCCATTTTTCTATGTAGTTTTTTCCTATCCTTTTCTAAAGATTCTACTTCCAATTATTTTACAATTCTTTTATCTCCATTAAAGTCTTCACTACTTAAAGTACAGTTGGCTTTACCTTTGATTTCCATTTTCTAGTAATTGTTTTTTTTTTTTTTTGGCAGCCACCAGAATTAAACTTAATAAGGCCTTACTATGTCTAGACAATTCAGATCCTGAAATCATTTCCTTAGTTACACCCATTTAGTCACCTAATATTTCTGATAGAATAATCTTTAGAGAAGTTTTAAAGTCTGCCATCTCATTATACTCCCAAAAGATATGTTCCCAGTTATCTCTTCCTTCCCTATTACACCTCCAACATTTGCTAATTAGCTGAGGAAAGCTTCTTTGCAGTCTGCTTGTGGTATAAAAGTACCTATGCAAACACTTCCAAGCAAAAACCCTAAACTGTCTGGATGTTATTGCATATTTGGAAGCCATACATATGACCTTCCATTGTTTCATTGTGAATTGCTTATCCAGTCTCTCTTCCCAATCTTTTCTAACCTCCTTCTGATTTATTTCTATAGTCATTATGCAATATTTTATATTCCCTACTAATCATTCTTTTTTAACAGCAGCCTGTGTTCTAGAGTCAAGTAAAAATTCTACCAGAGCAGGTCTTTACTTAGGGCTCCCCTGTCCATTTCACTTTGCCTATAGTCTGCAGCCTACAATCCAATGTCTTCTTGGCCTCTACCTATTCTATTACCGTTCCCTGTCTAATTATTTGCCCCCAATACCTTAATTCCTTTGTCACTTGTCTCCAGTAAATTCCTGCCCCTCTTGCCTACTCTCTGTGCAGTCATCTTTATTGGCAGAATCTCCTTTCTCCACTTCGCATTAGCTTAGTTCTTAGAATATTTTCTGCTACTTTATGAATATAATATTCTGTATCACTGTTGTTAGTCTCCATAAGGATCTGCATCCAAAATCCCATTCTTTACTTATTTGTTGAATTTCTTATGATGCTCATATCAACACCACAATAAAATCAGTAAACCGAAAACTAGGCTCCCTTTATAAAATTAAGCCTTTCCTTACTCCCATAGCTAGAACTACTATTGCCCACACCCACCTTATCTCAACTCTCTTTTATGCTTTTCCTATATATACAAATTTATCCAAAACCAACCTCCACAAGCTGTCAGTTTTCTATAATAATATTGCTAGATTTGCCACCAGCTCCCCTTTTAGAACCCACCACTGCCAAAATCTGAATCAACTGGGTTGGCTTGAATTGCATAATCAAATCTTATTCCATCAACTGATTATTGCCCATAAAACCCTTTATCACCCAGATAAAACATCAATTCTCACAGGTCTAATAACCCCATATAAAAATCTTTCAAGCCTACCCTCAGCTAATAAACTTCTTGTATCCAGACTTAAACCCAACAATAAAGCAGGATAGTCCCTTTTCTTTAACACTGTGGGGAAAAGTTGGAATCTACTTCCTAGTGAACTCACATCTCTGTCCTCTACTACACTTTTCAAAAAGAAACTCAAACCACACCTTACCAGCTACTGGCTATGTCCCTGTACTAACACTGACTAAGACTTTGTTTGTCTATGTTCATCTTTATCAGTCTTTCCTATGCTATTACTCACTTTACTGCCACTTTATGCCCTCTACCTTCTAGTTGTAATAATTGTACCCAGGAAAGCCAGAATTGACATCCCTCTGTCTCTTTTATGACCCCCCCCACCCCACTAACTCTCCAATCCTATTTTAACTAGTCTGTTCTCATGTTACTTTCTCTTAACCTTCAGCTGGGAATCAAAAAGGGTTATCTCAACTCATGTTTGCTCTACATGTTCCTCTATATTCCTGTATGCTAAATTGCCTTGTAATACCTATTTTTTTAATTATTTGTTTTGTCTGTCAAGCTATGTGTAACTCTAATGTTCTGTAACTGTAGTTTTAATGTTCTGTTTCTTTATCTGTGTTATGTGGAGCTTTTCTCCCTGGGCCTCTACTCAAAATGGACATATATCCAGTTAGACTAGCCTGGTCAACAAATGTAAAATAAATAAATACATAAATTTCCCCCTGCTTCATCATCATCCTTTTCCACTTTTTATTATAGCCTTCTGTTTGTGTTATGTGTATGAGCCTTAACTCGGTACCTGTAAAGTATCTCTTCAAATCAGGTAGTCCTAAACCACCTTGCTCTATTGGATGGATCAACATTTCCCATTTCACCTTTGCCCTCTTCCCTCTCAGATAAAATCCTTCAATGCTTTATTAATTACTATCCACAACTTCTTCTCTGGTTGATTAAAATTTACTTGACCTGTATGTAAAATTAAGGGAGCAAAATGCTTTTACTGCTTGTATCTTTCTATTCATATCCATAAACAAAACATTCCAATTTCTCTGTTTTTTTATCTTTTGTTTAGTCTGCTCCCCATATCCTTCGCTACAATAACAGAATAATTTTTAACCCATATTGCTAAATACTTAATTTTATCATGTCTCCATAACTACGGGTATTACTGAACCAATTTGTGTGTGGGTACATAGTTTACAGTTATACCCTTTGTTTTGCCTGCATTCATTTTGCATCCCCCCAAAAAACTTGAAATGGTCTCAGAATGTTCAACAACCTTTTCTGGTTTTAACAGGTACAAACTAATATCATCTGAAGATAAAGCCAGCTTTTATTGATTACCATACCAGTTATATCCTTCAATTTCTGAGCCCCTTATTTTCTTAGCCAGTAGTTGTATATATGATGCAAACAACAAAGGGGAAAGAAGACACCCCTTCTTGTTTCTTCTGTTCAGACACAACTTTTCAGAGAGGAATATTTCCACTTTAATTTTTGCCTCTGATCCCTCATATATACTCCTAATTAACCTTATTATTGATTCAGAGAATGCAAATGCTTACATTGTCCTACTCATAAAATCCTAGCTTACTCTGTTGAATCTTGCATCAATACCCACCAACAACAGCAGTATTTTCTTACATTTTGCTTTCCTCTGGATCATCATTGTTCTATTAATGTTTTCAAATGTTTGCCTTCCCTCTACAAAAGAGCAGTGATCCATATCAATCAATTCTGACAACACATTTGCCATTCTTTTACCTATTATAGACAAACACTTTATAATCATGGTTTAAAATTGAAATGGGCCTATATGAAGCTGGGTCTGATGGATATTTACAACCTTTAGTTATTACAGCCACCACAGCTTTATTTTAAAAAGGTACTTCCCCTCCTTTTAAACAAAGCCTTCCAGATCTTTATAATTTTCTTCTCTCCTAGCTTCCGAACTTCCAAAGGAATACCATCTGTTCTTGGAGACTTTAATGTAGATTGATTATATGTCACCATTTTTATCTCATTTCTTATCTTGACTTTTTATTGTTGAACCTCATCTAGCTCTAACCTTGGCATACTTAAGTCTTCTATAAATATTTCCATTTGTAATTTTTCTTGATTTCCACGTTCTTCTGCTTTATACAAAATTTCATAAAATTCTAATATTTCTATAGGATCTCAGTTTATTTTTTGTTGTTATATACTTTCTACAGTTTTGAAAATAACCCTTTCTGCTTTCTGTTTTCTATGTCATTGTACTGAGTTTTTGTGCTCTGGAGGTGTTATAAAAAAACAGTTGCTTAACAACAATCTTTCTAAGCTCATGCATATTATCCAGATACTCCCTTATTTCCTCTTTAGCACTCTGCAGTTGCACATGCCCTTGTTCTGTGATATTCCTCTTAGTCTGCAATACTTCAGCCTTTGTCAGCCCCTCTTAATAATTCTTGTTACTTCTTAACCATATTTATTTTTCTTCTATTTCTACCCTATTTCTACACTTTCCTTTTGTCCCACTCACTAGCTATAACTTCTGAAGAAATGTTTATCTTTGTTAATAGTTCTCAAATAATTTCCACTAATCATTCCTTAAATTCCTCTCTTTTATCAGGTAGATGGGGAAGTACCAGTATCTCATTTTTACTGCATTACCCTGCATTTTATCTTAGTTGTTTTTGGCACATGATCTGAAATAGTTACTTAATGTGTGTCAAAACTTTCAATTAAATGCACACGTTCCTGAGAAATGTAATTTATTTCTAGTCAAGCCTAGATATTGTACCTTGGGGAATAATATGTAAATTCTTGACCAGTTCCTACTATTGAATTCATGTCTTCCATACAAAGTATTTCCATATATTTCTTCAAAGATCTTCCTTCTTTTGTTATATTTTCCCTCTAGGTTCCCCAGGTATATCTTCACTGTTGCAAACCAAGTTCTAGTTCCCATCTATAAGTAATACTCACTGATGAAAGCTGATTTTTTTCCCCAAAAAACTTTCTTAATCTCCATATTAGCAGTTTTAGGTGGAATATAAATACATACCTGCGCAATCCTTCTCCCTTACGAGTAGCAACTACTACCACAAATCTACCATAATTATCTTTGTTTTCTTCTTTTATCCCTAATGGAGTTCCTCTAGCAATTAGTATAAGTATTCCCCTTTTCCTTTATCCCTGATATTCTGCTGAACATCCATCCTGAAATCCATTTTTTATCAAATTAACATGTTCACCTCTTTGCAGATGTGTCTCCTATAGCATTGTTATTTGCACTCTGCTTTTCTTAATATAACTCAATACTTTTACCTTTTTGTCTATACCTGTGAGGCCATTCATATTCCAAAATAATATGTTTAGTGCAGCCATTATGATAAGAAGTTACTATTCCCACCTATTATAAATGACACCTTTTTAAATATCTTTTTCCACCCTTTGTGTTACATGCACCCCTGAAAGTTTGGCAGGTTGATCTCTTAAGTGTTTCTCATCATCAAATCAACAGCTGCACACAAAGGCATAACTTAACCTAACATTGAGGTTATCCATGCAATGATACGTTACAGCTTGTGCTCTGATTTACACTATTTACACTAATTGCTGTATGTTTTTGTCTTTTCTTCATTCCCCTCCCAGATATGAAGAAACAACATATGCTTTCAGGAAACATTAATTTTTAACCTTAAAAAGTGTTCTAGCTTTTATTGCTTCCCCCTATAGTCATCTTATGTCAGTGGAAATACAGGTACCAAATGTACAGCTCTGCAAACCTCTCAGCTTACAATGAACATTTATTTGCCAGAGAAACATTCATTGTCCAAGTATTTACTTGTTTGTAAAAAAATGTTATTAGATTAAGCCAAATACCTTAATCGAGACATTCACCTATGAAATAATAAGAGTGAGCATACCAACTTTACATATATTATAATCTGTGCAGTTTTACATTCTATACCCTACCTCAGCAACTCAGGATTACAGCATATTAATTATTTTGTCTAGCCTTTCTTCTCATTTTTAAATCATAATGCCTAAATATCTTAAAGCTATAAAGAAAAAAGGTGCTTGTTTATTTTAGTATCTTTTATCACATACAACAGTAACTGAAAATACTTTATGATACAATTTCATTTGTATTCTCAGATGTCCCATACAAATACTGTTAAAAACAAAAATTGTTTTACTTTCAGTTACTTTTCTATTTTTTTCCCTTTCCTTACCCTCAGTGTCCTTCCAGTCAAGACATGAAGTGGGTATATGCATTTCAGTCCTCCACAAGTTTAACAAAGTCAAGAAAAGTCCAATCTTTCTACTTTTCTTGTTATGCCATATTTCATGAACATGACTCTTGCTCTATAGACTCATATTTATTCATTAATTTCAGTGTTGTTGATCTTCTTCCTGTTCATATCCATCTCCCAACCACAGACCCAATTTCAAGTCCGAGATATTCCTGATTGTTCTAGTCAGCTCCTGTGCTTTTTTCTGTCTCAAAATAATTTTCTTTGGAACATTGGAAATGATTTCACTGGCAAAGTCTCTCTATAAGCTTTATTATCAGAAGAATGAGAAGCAGAGTCCCCTACTTTGTGATGGCTCACTTTTTAGCGGCCAAACTTTTGTATTTCCTTCTTAGTCTGTTCTACATAAAAAAAAGACTTTGATCCTCCAGAAAAAAATATTCTGAATAATGCTGGATACAGAAGCTTGAATTTCATACCTGCATCTCTCAGCATTCCATGAATGCTGAAATAAACTTCCTTCTCTTCTACCTGGTGTACAGTGAATAACCATTTACCACAGATTTTTCAAATTTTAATACTTTGCCCTTTTGCCACAGTTTTGTCAGGATCAATTATTTCTGCTGTAATGATTGCATCTTTACTGATGCAAGTCTTGGCTGCTTTCTCACAGCCAGGTTTGGAGCATACATATGATGCTCCCTTTCAATTAACAAATCTTGTTGTGGAATACCAGTCCAGTTGCTTCTTTGTACTTTCAAAAAATTAATATAGTCTGTTCCTTTCAGTTTCTCTGGTGCAGCAAATCTTAGGCCTTCTCTACTTCTTCAGACCTCTAACTGTACCATTGTTGAAACACATCTTGAGCAGTCTCATACTCAGCCAGCCTTTTCTTCATTTCGATCTCTGATTTTTGCAGTTCTATCAGCTCATCTGAATAGCTGTTTAAAGCTTCTTCTGTATTATTTAGCCTTTTGTTGTTTGATTTGACATACTCCTTAAATGTTTTGTTTATCTAAATCAATTCTGAGCACATTTGATTTATCTTTTTCTTTAAATTACTGGCACCCATGTCTTATACCAAAGCTGGAGCTTGAACTGTTCTTTTGCTGAACAGCTGTAGGATTCTTCCCAGTCATTATTTTCTTTTCACATTTTCTAGTTTAATTTCTTTCAGGGTTTTTAAGTTTCTTTTTTGCTGGCATCTAGGCAGTGTACTTACTAGCCAGTAACTGCATTTGCTAAAATTGAAGAGTTTCTAGCCCTTATCTCTTGGTTTCTTTTTTCACATGGGAGAGCTGAAATCAAGTTGATCTGTATGCAGTCAACTTGAAAGTCCCTGTGAATTTAGGTTTTAGCATAAAACATATAAATGAGACTAACAAACAAATATATCATACATTCATTCACAGATCGATTAAGTCGTTTGCTGTCACTAAGGGAATTCCAAGGTATTTATTGAAACTGATCAGCAGCCTTGAATAATAAATTCTGAAAATTCATTATATCTCTAAAATGTTATATTATTAGAGAAGTATACTGTTTTACAATGGTCTTGAAACACTACAGATAAGACAGCTTCTGGTGTAGCTGTTTGACAAGCAATATGCCTTTAAGTGCAACTTTGTAACTTTCACTAATGCTAGAGATTAATTTCTGGTTTGTGTTTTAGCTTAGTTTACCCCATTTTTTGGCAGCACATTGGTGTTTCTGGGGAGAATTAGTTGCTCCTGAGCTTCTGCATTTATTCAAACATCTACTCTAGTGAGCCGTCATGAGCTCAATGGTCTTGCATATGCTGAAAAACAGTATAAGCATGACTGGCAGGGCTAGAGGCCTTGGTACCGTGTCTATATTGTTACTTGTGGGACTTTATATAATCAAGCTTTCATTTAAAATAGTCATTGCAAAGGATGGATAAGCCTTATCTAAGGAAGGAAATTGCATCTTATTAAAATCTTTTACCAGGCATAAATATTAGAAAACAGTTTTTTTTTTCAAAAATATTCATACATGAAGAAATCAGACCTAATAATACATAGAATAATGGTTTTGTTCACAAATATTCTCAGTGAAATAAAATGCTATTTTTTAAAAGATTAGATAATGTCAAATAATGCTGGCATTATAGCCGGTCTTAGGCATAGGCCAACTAGGTGGCTGCCTAGGGCACCACTCTAGCAGGAGCACCTTTCCAGTGAACTAGATGGTGTAAATAGACCAGGATGGGGGCATCAGGTGGTCTGGGGGGGTGCTGTAGAGCCCTTTTGCCTAGGGCACCACTTGACCTAAGGCCGACCCAGGCTGGCATAGGTATTATCACAGAACCCTGGAAAAATATTCTAACCCTTTGTTTGAGGGGTAACCCTCTTTCTTTTGTTATGAGAGTTGTACAACAGGACATGGTGGGGGAGTCATTATTCTCCTTAATGATGACTTTCAGATATTAGAATCACATGTATTAAGTAACAGAGACATCTTAATTAGTTTGTGGTTTTCTTTCAATAAAAATAGATGTTATATCACCAGTATTGAGGTTTTACAGGTCTCAAAAATGTAAGAAAAGTGATTTGGAGGATTGGTTACATTATATTTGCTCCATTCATGAGAATCAAAATGCACCCATCACTACTTGGGGTTTAGTCAGTACTTCTAGATGTATGAAAAAATTAGTACTTTTTGGAGGATAACAAGCTAGTGTTAGATAACTAGTGCAGAAACTGACAGTGTTTACTTATATTTTAGATATCTTTATGCATGTAGAAACATTTAAATGATGATTACTATCACATACTCCTCCTTTGCCAAGCTGTGAATATTCTATTGTGATTGCACAGATATGGTCACAATCATTCTGCACTGTCAGTCACAATTAATATGGCTAAACATATGACAGTCACAGAGTATAGACAGGCAAGCATTTTTTTTTTGTTTTGTTTTACTGGGACAGATTGGATCTCTCCATTTAAAGACATGAATGTAGAGATATATATGGCTACCTGAAAAGTTACATATTTAAATTTGAGTCCATTAGGAAAAGAATTAAAACAGGGAGGAAGCATATCAAATTCATTAATGGTATTATCACTAAGATGAAAAAAGTATTAAGTGTTTGGGCCCATTGCTTAGAAAACTGAGGGAGGTAAAAAAATTGGCATTGAAAACGGAAAAATGTTTGTTAAACAAGATCAAATAATTACTAAGATGTGTCTGAGCTAGCCACTCAGTGGTACAAAAATTGGCTCTAGATGATTTGGTCACATTGATTAATGCTGATATGTCACCCCAACCCCATGTGAAAATGGGAAAAAGGGGATTGATGATGATAACTTATAAAAATATGAAGGACATAAAAAAAATTCTTGCAAATGTAGTAGCAAAGGTGGGATGACACAATCACAGGTTGACTATTTTCCATAGAGAATACGTTGATTAGAGATCTTTGTAAGATTGTAAAGACATTCACCACCCATTTTTGAGAATCTTTATGGTAAGTAAAGTAATTGTATATTTAGTTATAATATAGCTAAGGGAGAGTGTAATTTTACTATAGCAGAAGACTACACCCTTTTCCTCCATCTCCCCATAGGAAATTAGTTCATACAAAGACTTCTAGTAAGAATAATATAAAATGATGTAGATCTAAAAACAGTAGGATGTTTCTTAGCCACTTCTCTGAAGTTATGCTTTAGTGCCTTTTTTGTGAACAAACAAATGCCTAAGGAATGAAAGCAGCCATAGTAAAACTAGTCTCCAAATGGAAAGGTACTTGTTACATCTTGATTTGCTGCACACCCATACATCTACTATCTACAAAGGGATCATTAATGAGACATTGGTTTTAAATATTTTACTTGATCAGTTGGAAAGAATCAGTCTACATGATATTACCCAACATGTTTATGTTAAGAATAGATCAGTACCAAAATGTACTCATTTTTTAGCAAACATATCATCACAACAAACTATTGAGATAGACATGATTTATGTTGATTTCACCCCTACCTTTGATAGATTAATCACAATTTATTAATTAATAAATTGCACTGAATATGTCAACATCCCATGTTCTGTATATTTAAGCAATAGGGAATAGGAAGCTGCTTATGAGAGATGCTTAATTCTCAAACCATACTTATTCAGCTTGTATTCTTCTAAAGTTAAAACTCCATCTTACATAGTTTTTTTCTGATTCTATATTGATGGCCTGAAGCCTAAAAAATGTATTAAAAGTTAAAAGAATTTTGTAAGAGTATACAGACAAATATTTTTGCTCCAAAAGTGACATATTTCACTAAGCATTTATAAAAATGTATGTTCCCTGAATAGTCAGACCATTGACACATAACTTTAATCTAGCTTTACATCTTGTTCCCTTCCCATATAATTCAAACATGCTTTCATTATACTTCTATCAAAAATGAAAAATCTCCTTGCCACTCATAATTTTGAAACACTTCTGCAAAATTCTATAATCAACCCACTGAACACATTAATATATTCAGCCTCCTCACTTATACCAACTGGCTTTAAGGCAGGATCCAGCATCACAACTCACTCTACAACAACAATATCAGCAATGGACTCTGTATTTTTGGTCTGTTTGTAGATAGAAATAGGGCCTTTAAGACAGTCATCCAAAACGCTATTATAATAAAAATAATAACTCAAGATACTACATTTTGGTCCTGGAGTATTAAACTGGTTTACAAGCTTCTTGTACCAAAGAACCTCCCAGTTTGTAATTGGCTCTGATACCTCATGTATAGCTTCTCTAACATCTGGCATACCTTAAGGGATTGTAGTGGGAATTATTCTTTACCCTGTCTATCTTTAAAATCTCTCTTTTGAATATACACTGATGACATTCTCCTCCTAGTGATAGAAAAATCTCATATTGAACTTCAAACAAACATCAACTTTGTTTTAACTTACTTTGGAGCAGAATAATGCAAAATGTTCATATTATTAATATTAAAAATACCAGATGCACATTTTGGCAACTTCCAAAAAACTGTAATGCCCTGTCAAATTTAGCATAAAATAACTCCTGGGCTTCTGTGTTTCTAACGTGCACCAGCATAAGTACCTTGGCCTTTACGTAACCCTATCTCTATCCTTCCATCACAGAGAATAGACAGGGAGTAAAGCCCTTTCACAACTAAAACTTTTCTGAAGAAAAACAGTTGACTGCAGAATCGGGAACTGCCATAGCCAGAAATGTCCTATTATCTAACAGAGAATATTCTTCTCCCATTGTTACCCTTAATTCCACCTCAAACACTTTCAATCTACAGAACATAAAATCTACTAATTTATAACATTAGTGAATCCCAGAACTCACCATCATTTACTTCTTAAGAAAGCTAGCTAGCTTTATATGCTAGCATGAACTACATACTGTATATCTTTCTCTTCAAACCTGTTTCAAACTACTAGTGAAAACCTCTTACTACACCCTTAGAGATTCTAATAATAACATTATATCTCTTACTAAACCATGATTCAAAACTGCCATTAATGAAAAAGCATTCTCAAGTGTTGTTCCTGACAACTTTAACCACCGACCTGCAGAATTCAAGAAGCAATAATTTAATTGAACCATTAGAAATATCTAAATATCATAAAGATTTTCCCTTGAAAGGGAATAGAGAAAAAATGTAAAGGATTCAGTGGTTGTGGTAAATTTTATTCTGCAAATATTTATACATCTTTTATATCAACACATTTTAAAGCTCTCAGCTTATGCAAAATGTCCAAAGTAGCACACAGGCGGAATATATGGAATAGTAAATTAGTTCTACATATTTTTTTTACTTTATATTGTGCATTATCTTTGTTTTGTGAAAAGTGCATTGTACATACTTCCACTTTTTCATGAGTTTCACTACCTATTGATTTTTCCATGTACCTTCTTAATATTTTACAGTATACTGAATATTATTTTTGTTGCATACACACTGCTTTATGTTAACTTCTCCTTCTTTTATTTGAATACCACTATTACTTTTGTTTCAAGTACATTGCTTTACCAGCATATGTTTTACTTGTGCATTGTCTTTATAGCCTGTATTATGTTTGCATTGCAAATGTGCCTCTCTAGAGGTCAGGCTATGGCTGCAAATGGCTTCTGGGCAAGCCTGTCTAGCTGACTAGCAAACAAAAACAAATAAATATATACATTTACAGGATCTTTTTTTCAAGAGAAGATGCAAATAATACAAAGATTAATAATGAAAAAAAAATATATGCACTCTGGCACCAATAACAATGACTTTACTTACAGGATAAATTGAAGTGACTTTTCTTATATAATAGATTGTAAGTGCAAGTGAGAATGTCAGTATTTTCAAATATCTTGGCATATTAATACATTCAGACTAAGCTTCAGCCAACATAGATTACAGTTTTTAGGGATGAATCTTAGATCAAAAAAGGCTGAATTACTTAAGTTAATATTTCCTTAATAATACCCAAAGTCAAATACAGAAGAATGTTGTGGTACCAGTTTTTGAAAAGAGAACAAAGAAATTTGGAATGGATACAATGCAGAGTTATCAAAGTTATTTGTTGATATGAGCTGCTGGAATATGAGGAAAGGCAACATAGAACAGAACCATTTTCTTTTCTCAATTTTTATTTTTTATTTTTCAAATGCATTTGAATGAATTCCATAGTATGTATGCATAACATCTTAAATAATTATGTACACTATTTACTTTAGCCTGACACTATAACAAATCTTAATGTATACAGTTACTTTATAAGTATGTCCAATCCATTATCAGAGTGTCTGATCAATTATTGTATAGTGTCAATCAACGATAAGACTTTTCCCCAAGGATTGTTGATAAATGGTTTTGGATAAATTCTTAGTTCTTTAATTTTAATGCCCAATAATGTTGTGGTCTTCAGTAGGCTATAGAAGTCTTCCAAAGTTTGTATTGTTTGTATTCCATCTTCTTGTTATACACTTCCTTGAAATTGCAAGTATAGTCTATACTAGATACATGTTTGACCTATTCAAATGAGAACCTTCGTTCACATTTAATGATACAAGAGCTTTAGTTAAATAAAATGATTCATTAAATAAAGCTTGTAGAAAGTTATTAATACCATTCCAAAATGGCTTAATTTTAACACAATCAAAGAAAATCTGGTTCCAATCTGCATTGTGTACTTGCTCACATCTCCAACATATTCCTTTTATGGTAATACTAATTTTACTGATTCTGTCTGGGGTTAAGAATGCTCTGTGCAAGCATTTCCAATTAAAAACTTCCCAGTATTGTATAAAGGATGTATATTTTATCAATAATAAGATAATTGTTTTAATATCTTCAGTTAACTGTATTGAGTGTCCTTTTGTTATATATTTACAATATGAGGTTTTGGGTGTTGTTTTATAGTTTAGCAATATTTTGTAAAATTTTGAAATACTGTTTTCCATGTCAAAGTCATTATATATGATTTCATATATGTATTTCATAAATGTAGGCATTTATTTAAATGAAGAAATGTTAATTGTTCTACTTAAATCTTGTGAATATGGCAGAATACTCTGTAAAGTTAGCCAGTCATGTTGTGGAATTTTGTATGTTGTTTTTATTTCTTGCATATCTAAAACTTTTAGGTCTTTGATACATTAGAGCCAACAAACAAATCCTTTCTGTTCCCAGGAATTAATAATTTCTTTATATATTTTATGTGGAAAGTTCTTTGTGACTATAAATGGTGTTAAAAGATCAAACCAGATTTTTAAATCTATATTTGCATTAATAATTTTCCTAAATGAGCCAATGTAATAATTAATTATATGAGTTTTAGTGGGTTTAGTTATGTTATATTGCATACTAATACATAATGTGTGCCAGAGCAAATTGTTTTTATCTGTTATTTGAAATTTTTTTGTAAATCAAATTCATTTATTGATATTACAGTTAGTAATTCTTTCCAATTTGTACAGTAATTTGGACTTGCCCAATCTGAAATTGTTTTAGATAGTGATGCTTTTATATACATTTCTGTATTAGGAAAGTTTAATCTTCCCTGTTTCCATGGTCTGATATGACGTATTAAAGCTATTCTGTTTCTTTTGGGAAACCATAAAAATTTTATTAGGCATGAATTTATTTCTTTAAGTATATTCCTTTCTGGTAACCGTTGTATTGCCAAGGCTATATATAGGTTATTGGGCAGTAAAACCATTTTTATTAACTGTAGTATATCTTCAAATGTTAATATTATTTTGTTCCATTTTCCCACAGAGATTTTTAATTGTATTGATGATATTATTGTAGTTTTCGAGACTAATTCATTATTAACCTTGCATAACTCAATTCCTAGATATTTTAAGGTAGATTCTTGTTTCCCTATGATGTGATACCCCTTAGTTTGCAGTTCTTTTTTTTTTATTTAAAAATAAAAATTTTGATTTATTGAAATGGAATCCTGAAATCATGTGAAATTTGTCAATTAATATATCTAATTCTTCTAATGACTCTTTTGTATCAGATAATGTTAGTAATATGTCATCAGCAAATATCATTAGTTTAGAATTGTATTGTTCATAATCATCTATTCATTTGATTTTTATATTGTTATTAATTGAATCGGCCAATATTTTAATAGCCAGAACAAATAGAATCAGTGACATGAGAGATCCTTGTTTAGAGCCTTTTGTTATATGTATAGATTCAGAGGTAAAAGGACCTAACTTGACATACACTAAATTATTTGTGTATATATTCTTTAGGAGATGAACAAAAGATGCAGGAAATTCAAATAGCATTAGGATTTTGAATAAATAGTCCCAGTTTGGGGAATCCAAGGCTTTCTCTGTATCTAAGCCAATTATGATTGCTTCTTTATTTTCTTTATTAACATAATCTATACGAGAAATTATCCTTTTAATATTGCCATGTGTGTGTCTATGATATATAAATCCAGTTTGATCATTATTTATTGTTTTGGATAGTGGTATTTTCATTCTGTTAGTTAATATTGTCATAAATATCTTATAGTTAATATTTAATAATGATATAGGTCTATATGAGGTACAGAGGTTTGGTGATTTGTTTTCCTTTAGGATTGGTGTGCTTAAGGAATATCTCCAAGAGGGTGGTATTAAAGCTTGTGACTGAATTTCTAATAGAGATTTATGGAAGAGGGATAGTATCTTTGAAGGAAAAAAGTTTATATATTTCCATAATTATGCCATATATACCTGGAGCTTTATTATTTTTACTCTCTTTTATTGTGTCTGTAATTTCTTTGTAGAATATGACTGCTTGCATATCTAGTTTTAAATTGTCTGGTATTTTTTATATTAGAACATTTTTCATCTAGATTTAATTGATCAATATGTATATATTTTTTTTAAATGTTCCATATAGTGATTTTTATAGGCATCAAGAATGTCACCTGTATCCAATACATTTTCCCTTTCTTTTCATGGAAAATATTTTTAATGTTATTAGCTTTTGATTGCATTTTGATTCTTGTAGATAAGTTATGTAGATATTTGGGAGAAGTGGCCAATGTATTAATTTTTAGTTTTTTCTAAAGCTAAACTACTTTTATGTGTTAGAATTTCTTTGTATTTATTGTTTAATACTTTCTTTTTTATCTCCAAATGATTTTGATTTTTTTTCAGCTTTTACTGACAAAAGTTTTGATTGTAGATCTAATAATTCAGAATCCCATTCTCTGATTTTTTTTATACCAAGTTAGGGTTTTAGCTTTTAATGAGTACCATATCATTATTGTATTTATATCTGTGGTGTAATTAATATCTAAGAAGAACTGTAATTCAGATAATAAGCAGGATTTGAACTCTTTAATTTTAGTTATATATGCCGGAATTCTGGAGTTAAAGATTAATGGTTTGTACACATTTTGAAGTTTTAGTATCAATGAATTGTGGTCTGAAAAGGGCCAGGGAGTGATTGAGAAATTAATGATTTTAGAGTGTAAGTCATGGGCAGCAAATATTTTATCTATTCTAGTGTGGGTACCAAATCAGTGATCTTAATGGGAAAACAACAACAATTTATCTTCTTTAAATTTGAAAGTATCTACAAGAAGAAATGAATCTACCCACTCGTTTAAAGCTTTTGAAACAGCAGATGTACACAGTGGTGTTTTATTTGTAGTTTCAGAAATATCAAATATACAGTTAAAATCTCCTTCTGATATCAAGTTGCTTTTATAATTATTGGAAATGAAATCCAAGTGTTTTTTAACAGTTCCTGTTCCAATGCCTGGGAACCAGTATAGATTGGCTAGGGTCCATATTCTGTTATTATATTTAACTATTATTAATGCCATAAGGTCTTCTTTATCTTTGCATATTTGCAATAACTTTAGTCACATTCTGAAAGACTCATGGGACCTACTTAGGAACATTACATCTACCCTCTATTCGGAGAATTTAATTTTTGTTACCATTGATGTGGTGGACCTTTTTACTTGTATCCCACACAATGAAGGAATGAGGATCTTTGAGGACATTATTTTTATGGACAATACCTTGACACACATAGAAAAGGTTGCCGTAGTGGGACTTATGGACAACATTTTGAAATATAACTTTCTAACATTTAATGGAGAATTTTTCCAGCAAACAAAAGGGGTAGCAATGGGGCGTGTGCACCCACTTATGCTAACATTGTCCTTGCAGGTTGGGAATTGAACTACATTTTGAATTCTGAATTCGACAATATTGGTCCTTATATCGACGTTTTCTTGACGATATTGTTATCTTTTGGACTGGGGGTAGTGACCAACTATCTCTCTTTTGGAGTATATCAACCACACCACCTCTTTTTTGAGCTTTACACACACAAGCTCGGTGGACAGACTTCAATACTTGGATGTGGAGGTCCAAAAGAACAAAATTTCTAAAGATTTTGAGACCAAAATATTCCGGAAAAATACGTTCTGCAATTCCTACCTACACTTTCTTAGTGCACACCCCCCCCACTGCAAGAGAAACATTGTCAAAGGACAATTTGTTAGAGGTTGTCGAATGACAAGCAAGGACAAAGATTTTTATGTGGAATGTAACACGCTAGAAGCCATGTTCCTTGCTAGAGGATACCCACTCGAGTTCATAAAAAATATTAGAACGGAAGTTGAACAACACAGAAAGACCAAATTTAAACCCATAAAAGGCTGTCTAAATGACAAAGCCTTAAGTGAGCACACCACTAAGAGTCAGACAAACATCAACATAAATCATACCCCAGTTGAATCTGACTATCAATCAGCACTTATCTTGGAATTTAATGGCTTCAACTCCAAGATAAAAAGCATGATCCTCAATGAGTGGGAAAAATTCATCTCTTTCTCAGATATACCGAACATAAAAGGAAAAACACCAAAAATGGTATATAAAAATGCACGTAGCATAAAAAAAGTTTTAGAGAACAATCTTACAAAAGATCCTCATCACTACTTGGAGAGGGCATGCCTTAATAACACCTCATATGGAACATTTCATTGTGGGCACTGTAAACAATGTCCCTACATTTCCAACAAAAGAGAAATTTACATTGAAATAAGGGACATTAATATATATAGCACTGGTTCATTCAACTGTGAGTCCCAGGGAGTGGTTTACCTTGCAATGTGTACAAAATGCAGTTCGTATTATGTTGGGAAAACAGAAAGAGTATTGAAGAGGCGGATTTACGAACATTTATATGAGATACAAAAAGCAAAGGACACCAATGCATTGTACAAACACACAAAGAACTGTAAAGAAGCCACATTCTCCTTTTTGTTTTAGAACAAGTTAAAAAAGAAATAAGAGGAGGTCCCTGGGAAGAATGGCTTGAATACAGGGAACTGTATTGGCAAATTTTATTAGAGGCCAACAAATCACCAGGCTTAAATGAATGTATCTCAATTATTCCAGCTCTCAAACTGAGATCAATTCAAGTTTGAAACTCATTAAGTAGTTCTATGAACAGTAGAGGGCACTGTTGTCTATGCTTCTGTTTTTATGTACCTACTACAATTACTGTGCACATAAATACATTTATCAGTTTTTAACCAAACAGCTTCATTATATTGTGGGTTCTAGAAACCTAATTAACTACAATGTTTTTTAATCAATACCTCTGCTTTTAAATATTGTAATTATTTTAAAGGAAAAGTTTTTTACATATTTATTAGATGATTTTAAATCACTCACAATTTTATTATAATGAGCTCCTCAGACTGTCACTATTTTCATTGGTTTTAACTTAGATGCTTGAATGTTATTGGTCTTTTTAAATGTATTTGTTTATATAATGCTTAATTAGTTAATTCATTTTGTCTGATGAAGTCTAAGCTACAGGCTGACGAAAACGCATGTACTGGATGTGTAATAGCGTTTATGAACTCTGTGATCTAGTTTTGGACGATTTATTCTTTGAATAAAGTGCGGATTGTGTGCGCTGTCTCTGGATTCCTTTTGTTATCAGTTTTGTGTTTTGCTGGCTCCTTTTGGCTGTTTTCTTGGTTGGGAGCACAGCTATGGCAGACAGCTCACACTCATCTTGCCGTGAGGAAGTAGGGCAGACCCGCAAGCTCATCGGACAGCTCACTGAGCTGATAGAGTTACTCACGCCGATGTGCTTTGCTCTGACTGGCAGGAAGTCAACGGACGTATCTAACAAGCAGGAAGGGACCGAAAGGTTGAGAGGAACCAAACAGAAGAGGAAAAGGCTATACCATGATTCCGGCTCTACGTCCGAAGATGGGGCAGAACCGAACGGTGGCACATTTGACCCTGCCAATACACCAGCAATTTTGGGCTCTTTAACTACAGTAGAACTTTCTTCCGGAGCACAAGCCATCAATGGGCGTGTTGGGACTACTTCTAATGCTACGGGCAGCAATGCTCCAGGTACTGTTCCGATTCCACCACCTAATGAGTATTTTAACAATGACAATTTAACTGACTGGCTACATAACCAGCGTGGATTTAATATTTCCACGAATAATGATGATTCACCACAGGATGGTGATTCCTATAGTGTTAAATTAGATAAATTGCATAAATGTATGTACAAATACAAAATGTTATGCATTGAAAATTGTATCTTACAACCTGCATTAAGCACAATATTGTACCTAAGGGGCTCAGGGTTTGGAAATACCCTAATAATGTTGAAATAGGGACTGCATACCATAAAGACCTTATAGACATTTTTAATAGATGTGGTTTAGAAATTTTGCGACGCATTATTAAAGAAAACACTAAACAGCTAGCTGACCTTGAGGATGAAATTGTTGCTTTAGATAATTTTATCAAACATGATTTGTTCTTCGAAATAAAACAGGAAAAGGACAAATATTTTAATTTAAGGTTAGAAATAGATGCAAAATGTAAAACGCTAGAGCAGAGGAAAATTAATAAACTCAAGAGGGACTTGGATGAATATAAAAACAATGCGAATTACCCATCACCACCATTCAGGGGAAACGCACATAATGTCAAAAACCAGACTGACTACATGAGAGGTAATAATTATAAAGGTCAATATAAAAATAAAAATACAGAATGGGTTTTTGAGGACTATGACAATGAATTTCCCCCATTAGAGGACCTAGAGTTACCATATAATGTTCACAGAAAAGGGCAAGGCCCTCAGAATTTTCAGAGAGGGGGAGGAAGAAGGGGGAGAGGGAGGTATTAAGGAATACCCTCTATACCCCCACCACCACTGTTCCCCACTCACTAGTCCTTTAACCCTCTCTGCATCTTTTACTGAGAGTGACACTAATGGTGATACTGAGATCTTACATACAGGTACTACACATTCCCTCAATAATTTTTCCATTTACAATTTTAGCAATATCATTTTAAATAAGGGACACTTTGATCTCCTCAGTAAGGGATTTAAATTCATTCCAAGTACTCGAGGAGACCTAGTTAAAACCATAATTGATATGAAGCTGTTTCTTAGGAAAATTAACTTGAAAGCTACTTTACCTCCAGCACCATCTAACACTGAACAACCACAAGGTGGCCTTACAAGACGTAGCATTTACAACCCTCCGCTTCTCCCACAACTGAAAAACCTTGAGATGGTATTGGAAAATGGGATTCGAAAAGAATTTAAACAACAACATTTAAAGTACAATTTAACAAAGGAGGAATATGCAACACTAGAAGAATTAAAGAAGAACACATCAATTAGAATCATGAAACCAGATAAGGGAGGAGGAGTAGTTATAATAGAGAACATTATATACGAAGGAAAAATGAACAATATTCTTCGTGAAGAAACCAAGTATAGAAATGTTTCCATGGATGAGGTTGAAGTGGCTTATCAAAAGATAGACATGGCACTTGATCACATGATTATTGAAGGAACAATAAACAACAACATGCATAAGTTTTTATCAGTGCCTAAACCAAAGGTTCCAATTATATTTGGTATTCCGAAGGTCCACAAGAATGTAAGCGACCCACCACTCAGACCGATCGTGTCGGCTGACTGCTCAAAGACGCTGCCTATGGCCAAATTTGTGGACAACAAGATCAAACATATTTGCAATAACTTTAGTCACATTCTGAAAGACTCATGGGACCTACTTAGGAACATTACATCTACCCTCTATTCGGAGAATTTAATTTTTGTTACCATTGATGTGGTGGACCTTTTTACTTGTATCCCACACAATGAAGGAATGAGGATCTTTGAGGACATTATTTTTATGGACAATACCTTGACACACATAGAAAAGGTTGCCGTAGTGGGACTTATGGACAACATTTTGAAATATAACTTTCTAACATTTAATGGAGAATTTTTCCAGCAAACAAAAGGGGTAGCAATGGGGGCGGCGTGTGCACCCACTTATGCTAACATTGTCCTTGCAGGTTGGGAATTGAACTACATTTTGAATTCTGAATTCCGACAATATTGGTCCTTATATCGACGTTTTCTTGACGATATTGTTATCTTTTGGACTGGGGGTAGTGACCAACTATCTCTCTTTTTGGAGTATATCAACCACACCACCTCTTTTTTGAGCTTTACACACACAAGCTCGGTGGACAGACTTCAATACTTGGATGTGGAGGTCCAAAAGAACAAAATTTCTAAAGATTTTGAGACCAAAATATTCGGAAAAAATGGTTTCTGCAATTCCTACCTACACTTTCTTAGTGCACACCCCCCCCCCCACTGCAAGAGAAACATTGTCAAAGGACAATTTGTTAGAGGTTGTCGAATGACAAGCAAGGACGAAGATTTTTATGTGGAATGTAACACGCTAGAAGCCATGTTCCTTGCTAGAGGATACCCACTCGAGTTCATAAAAAACATTAGAACGGAAGTTGAACAACACAGAAAGACCAAATTTAAACCCATAAAAGGCTGTCTAAATGACAAAGCCTTAAGTGAGCACACCACTAAGAGTCAGACAAACATCAACATAAATCATACCCCAGTTGAATCTGACTATCAATCAGCACTTATCTTGGAATTTAATGGCTTCAACTCCAAGATAAAAAGCATGATCCTCAATGAGTGGGAAAAATTCATCTCTTTCTCAGATATACCGAACATAAAAGGAAAAACACCAAAATGGTATATAAAAATGCACGTAGCATAAAAAAAGTTTTAGAGAACAATCTTACAAAAGATCCTCATCACTACTTGGAGAGGGCATGCCTTAATAACACCTCATATGGAACATTTCATTGTGGGCACTGTAAACAATGTCCCTACATTTCCAACAAAAAGAAATTTACATTGAAATAAGGGACATTAATATATATAGCACTGGTTCATTCAACTGTGAGTCCCAGGGAGTGGTTTACCTTGCAATGTGTACAAAATGCAGTTCGTATTATGTTGGGAAAACAGAAAGAGTATTGAAGAGGCGGATTTACTGAACATTTATATGAGATACAAAAAGCAAAGGACACCAATGCATTGTACAAACACACAAAGAACTGTAAAGAAGCCACATTCTCCTTTTTGTTTTAGAACAAGTTAAAAAAGAAATAAGAGGAGGTCCCTGGGAAGAATGGCTTGAATACAGGGAACTGTATTGGCAAATTTTATTAGAGGCCAACAAATCACCAGGCTTAAATGAATGTATCTCAATTATTCCAGCTCTCAAACTGAGATCAATTCAAGTTTGAAACTCATTAAGTAGTTCTATGAACAGTAGAGGGCACTGTTGTCTATGCTTTTGTTTTTTATGTACCTACTACAATTACTGTGCACATAAATACATTTATCAGTTTTTAACCAAACAGCTTCATTATATTGTGGGTTCTAGAAACCTAATTAACTACAATGTTTTTTAATCAATACCTCTGCTTTTAAATATTGTAATTATTTTAAAGGAAAAGTTTTTTACATATTTATTAGATGATTTTAAATCACTCACAATTTTATTATAATGAGCTCCTCAGACTGTCACTATTTTCATTGGTTTTAACTTAGATGCTTGAATGTTATTGGTCTTTTTAAATGTATTTGTTTATATAATGCTTAATTAGTTAATTCATTTTGTCTGATGAAGTCTAAGCTACAGGCTGACGAAAACGCATGTACTGGATGTGTAATAGCGTTTACGAACTCTGTGATCTAGTTTTTGACGATTTATTCTTTGAATAAAGTGCGGATTGTGTGCGCTGTCTCTGGATTCCTTTTGTTATCAGTTTTGTGTTTTGCTGGCTCCTTTTGGCTGTTTTCTTGGTTGGGAGCACAGCTATGGCAGACAGCTCACACTCATCTTGCCGTGAGGAAGTTGGGCAGACCCGCAAGCTCATCGGACAGCTCACTGAGCTGATAGAGTTACTCATGCCGATGTGCTTTGCTCTGACTGGCAGGAAGTCAACGGACGTATCTAACAAGCAGGAAGGGACCGAAAGGTTGAGAGGAACCAAACAGAAGAGGAAAAGGCTATACCATGATTCCGGCTCTACGTCCGAAGATGGGGCAGAACCGAACGGTGGCACATTTGACCCTGCCAATACACCAGCAATTTTGGGCTCTTTAACTACAGTAGAACTTTCTTCCGGAGCACAAGCCATCAATGGGCGTGTTGGGACTACTTCTAATGCTACGGGCAGCAATGCTCCAGGTACTGTTCCGATTCCACCACCTAATGAGTATTTTAACAATGACAATTTAACTGACTGGCTACATAACCAGCGTGGATTTAATATTTCCACGAATAATGATGATTCACCACAGGATGGTGATTCCTATAGTGTTAAATTAGATAAATTGCATAAATGTATGTACAAATACAAAATGTTATGCATTGAAAATTCGTATCTTACAACCTGCATTAAGCACAATATTGTACCTAAGGGGCTCAGGGTTTGGAAATACCCTAATAATGTTGAAATAGGGACTGCATACCATAAAGACCTTATAGACATTTTTAATAGATGTGGTTTAGAAATTTTGCGACGCATTATTAAAGAAAACACTAAACAGCTAGCTGACCTTGAGGATGAAATTGTTGCTTTAGATAATTTTATCAAACATGATTTGTTCTTCGAAATAAAACAGGAAAAGGACAAATATTTTAATTTAAGGTTAGAAATAGATGCAAAATGTAAAACGCTAGAGCAGAGGAAAATTAATAAACTCAAGAGGGACTTGGATGAATATAAAAACAATGCGAATTACCCATCACCACCATTCAGGGGAAACGCACATAATGTCAAAAACCAGACTGACTACATGAGAGGTAATAATTATAAAGGTCAATATAAAAATAAAAATACAGAATGGGTTTTTGAGGACTATGACAATGAATTTCCCCCATTAGAGGACCTAGAGTTACCATATAATGTTCACAGAAAAGGGCAAGGCCCTCAGAATTTTCAGAGAGGGGGAGGAAGAAGGGGGAGAGGGAGGTATTAAGGAATACCCTCTATACCCCCACCACCACTGTTCCCCCACTCACTAGTCCTTTAACCCTCTCTGCATCTTTTACTGAGAGTGACACTAATGGTGATACTGAGATCTTACATACAGGTACTACACATTCCCTCAATAATTTTTCCATTTACAATTTTAGCAATATCATTTTAAATAAGGGACACTTTGATCTCCTCAGTAAGGGATTTAAATTCATTCCAAGTACTCGAGGAGACCTAGTTAAAACCATAATTGATATGAAGCTGTTTCTTAGGAAAATTAACTTGAAAGCTACTTTACCTCCAGCACCATCTAACACTGAACAACCACAAGGTGGCCTTACAAGACGTAGCATTTACAACCCTCCGCTTCTCCCACAACTGAAAAACCTTGAGATGGTATTGGAAAATGGGATTCAAAAGAATTTAAACAACAACATTTAAAGTACAATTTAACAAAGGAGGAATATGCAACACTAGAAGAATTAAAGAAGAACACATCAATTAGAATCATGAAACCAGATAAGGGAGGAGGAGTAGTTATAATGGAGAACATTATATACGAAGGAAAAATGAACAATATTCTTCGTGAAGAAACCAAGTATAGAAATGTTTCCATGGATGAGGTTGAAGTGGCTTATCAAAAGATAGACATGGCACTTGATCACATGATTATTGAAGGAACAATAAACAACAACATGCATAAGTTTTTATCAGTGCCTAAACCAAAGGTTCCAATTATATTTGGTATTCCGAAGGTCCACAAGAATGTAAGCGACCCACCACTCAGACCGATCGTGTCGGCTGACTGCTCAAAGACGCTGCCTATGGCCAAATTTGTGGACAACAAGATCAAACATATTTGCAATAACTTTAGTCACATTCTGAAAGACTCATGGGACCTACTTAGGAGCATTACATCTACCCTCTATTCGGAGAATTTAATTTTTGTTACCATTGATGTGGTGGACCTTTTTACTTGTATCCCACACAATGAAGGAATGAGGATCTTTGAGGACATTATTTTTATGGACAATACCTTGACACACATAGAAAAGGTTGCCGTAGTGGGACTTATGGACAACATTTTGAAATATAACTTTCTAACATTTAATGGAGAATTTTTCCAGCAAACAAAAGGGGTAGCAATGGGGGCGGCGTGTGCACCCACTTATGCTAACATTGTCCTTGCAGGTTGGGAATTGAACTACATTTTGAATTCTGAATTCCGACAATATTGGTCCTTATATCGACGTTTTCTTGACGATATTGTTATCTTTTGGACTGGGGTAGTGACCAACTATCTCTCTTTTGGAGTATATCAACCACACCACCTCTTTTTTGAGCTTTACACACACAAGCTCGGTGGACAGACTTCAATACTTGGATGTGGAGGTCCAAAAGAACAAAATTTCTAAAGATTTTGAGACCAAAATATTCCGGAAAAATCGTTCTGCAATTCCTACCTACACTTTCTTAGTGCACACCCCCCCCACTGCAAGAGAAACATTGTCAAAGGACAATTTGTTAGAGGTTGTCGAATGACAAGCAAGGACGAAGATTTTTATGTGGAATGTAACACGCTAGAAGCCATGTTCCTTGCTAGAGGATACCCACTCGAGTTCATAAAAAATATTAGAACGGAAGTTGAACAACACAGAAAGACCAAATTTAAACCCATAAAAGGCTGTCTAAATGACAAAGCCTTAAGTGAGCACACCACTAAGAGTCAGACAAACATCAACATAAATCATACCCCAGTTGAATCTGACTATCAATCAGCACTTATCTTGGAATTTAATGGCTTCAACTCCAAGATAAAAAGCATGATCCTCAATGAGTGGGAAAAATTCATCTCTTTCTCAGATATACCGAACATAAAAGGAAAAACACCAAAAATGGTATATAAAAATGCACGTAGCATAAAAAAAGTTTTAGAGAACAATCTTACAAAAGATCCTCATCACTACTTGGAGAGGGCATGCCTTAATAACACCTCATATGGAACATTTCATTGTGGGCACTGTAAACAATGTCCCTACATTTCCAACAAAAGAGAAATTTACATTGAAATAAGGGACATTAATATATATAGCACTGGTTCATTCAACTGAGAGTCCCAGGGAGTGGTTTACCTTGCAATGTGTACAAAATGCAGTTCGTATTATGTTGGGAAAACAGAAAGAGTATTGAAGAGGCGGATTTACGAACATTTATATGAGATACAAAAAGCAAAGGACACCAATGCATTGTACAAATACACAAAGAACTGTAAAGAAGCCACATTCTCCTTTTTTGTTTTAGAACAAGTTAAAAAAGAAATAAGAGGAGGTCCCTGGGAAGAATGGCTTGAATACAGGGAACTGTATTGGCAAATTTTATTAGAGGCCAACAAATCACCAGGCTTAAATGAATGTATCTCAATTATTCCAGCTCTCAAACTGAGATCAATTCAAGTTTGAAACTCATTAAGTAGTTCTATGAACAGTAGAGGGCACTGTTGTCTATGCTTCTGTTTTTTATGTACCTACTACAATTACTGTGCACATAAATACATTTATCAGTTTTTAACCAAACAGCTTCATTATATTGTGGGTTCTAGAAACCTAATTAACTACAATGTTTTTTAATCAATACCTCTGCTTTTAAATATTGTAATTATTTTAAAGGAAAAGTTTTTTACATATTTATTAGATGGTTTTAAATCACTCACAATTTTATTATAATGAGCTCCTCAGGCTGTCACTATTTTCATTGGTTTTAACTTAGATGCTTGAATGTTATTGGTCTTTTTAAATGTATTTGTTTATATAATGCTTAATTAGTTAATTCATTTTGTCTGATGAAGTCTAAGCTACAGGCTGACGAAAATGCATGTACTGGATGTGTAATAGCGTTTACGAACTCTGTGATCTAGTTTTGGACGATTTATTCTTTGAATAAAGTGCGGATTGTGTGCGCTGTCTCTGGATTCCTTTTGTTATATTTAACTATTATTAATGCCATAAGGTCTTCTTTATCTTTATACTTATAAATGATTTCTGAGTTAATCACATTTGTTTTCTATAAATTGTTACCCCTTTTATCTTCATCTTATAAGTGGATTGCACCAATATCATATATTCCTTAGGATTCCATTTGTAATTGTCATTTGTTTTGAAATGACTTTCTTGAAGGAAGACAATTTGTGCTTTGTTCAGTTTTAAATATTTCAGTAGATTTGATCTCTTGCTGGGATTGTTTAAGCCATTGCTATTTAAAGATAATAAAGCTAAATCCATCTTAAGTTATTTAGACTATGTATTTTTTTGTTTTATTGTGACTATTAAATATTTTCCTCTGATAACTATAAAGTATATGTTTGAGCTTTAAAGGAAATTATCAGTTTTATACTTAGAGTGTTTACTAATTAAGTAATGTTTTGGTCAGGCATAGTAAAAATGTTTTTGTGAAATAACAAATTTAAATTAATAAATGTTAACAAAACTAAGATCCGCACTAGCCATGGAATGAAAATCATTCCTAATCTGATGGATAAACCTAAGTCCATCAGATTATCACTCATACCTTGACAATCCAGAACATCTGAGCTCCATAAATTGAATTATCATATGGAGAATATTTGTAATAGGAATAAGCAATATTTATATTATTTTAACAGATATAGTACTATTGTAGATTAGACAGAATTCTAATACAATATAAATGTCTAATTATTGTATAAACAATTAATATTTATATGAAAGATAGATGACAAGCAATTCAATCATAGCAAAGTAGGATGTATCATATAAAAAACATCAATAAAAGATTATAGCACACAGTTATTTAACATATTCACCCTTATTGATGAAGTCTTTCAAAACATATCACTTAATATAAATAGATGGTAATAATATTTATACCGAATGTTTATAATACAATGTATCTTACTGGCTATATCAGAAGTTATATTTCATTGTTTGCCAGCATTTAATTAATCATTTTGCTGCTAACTTACTTTAAGCATCATGTTTGTTTTATGTGAACATTGATGAAAGTTAGTGCATTTTAATTATCAGTGCATCCCTCTTCCCCCATTTCCTACACATAAGGATTTTCATATCTGTCATTTCTTGTTATAAAATGAGTGAAATTATAGGTTAAAAACAACAAATTCACTTATTGTGATTAATGATTGGAAGTTCCATTTCCATATTTCTTGTTATAAAATGAGTGAAATTATAGGTTAAAAACAACAAATTCACTTATTGTGATTAATGATTGGAAGTTCCATTTCCATATTCATAAATTACCATTTTATGGCATATACTGAAAGTCTTTAGATTTAAATGGCAGCATTCTATTTTGTATAATCAGCAAGGTTAAACTGAGTGATTATTGTCAATTTAATACTATTTTTTCAGAATGTGATTGTTACATTCTGTGACATTCCTAGTTCAGGCTTCTATTGTTTCCCTTGAACAACTTTGTCAGCTTGATGTAATGCATAAAACATTAGTTAGCTTGGTAACAGCTTAAGTATTACGTATGGCCAAGATGGGTTTCAAAACCACAATTCATGTTAAAGCAATTATATGACTTGTTATGCACATTTACTTGTATGAGGTAATCATCATGCTTCCCCTTGATATTTAATATAGTGTAAGTAATTTATGACAAGTTAAAATAGTAGCATTATTATACACAAGCCCATGTTATTAAACTGAGTGTTTATTGTCAATTTAATACTATTTGTTCAGAATATGATTGTTACATTCTGTGACATTTCAAGTTCAGGCTTCTATTGTTTTTCTTGAACAACTTTGTCAGTTTGATGTCATGTATAAAACATTAGTTACCTAGGTAACCCCTTAAGTATTATATATGGTCAAGATGGGTTACAAAAACTACAATTCAAGTTAAAGCAATTACATTACTTGTTATGCATATTTACTTATATAAGAAAATCACCATGCTTCCCCTTGATGTTCAATGTAGTGTATGCCATTTATGGCAAGTTAAGACAGTAGTGTTATTATACACAAGTCCATGTTATTAAATCCTGTTTTTGATATCTAAATTCAGCAGGCTGCTTCATCTTATAAGACAATTATATATGTTATGTCTAGATTTACTAAAATCATACATTACATAACTATTGTGTGTGTGTTTTTTTTTTTTTTTTTTTTTTGGCTGTCGCTTAGTTATTTGAGAGACCACAAGCTGTAATGCTTATTCTTATTATTAGCTCTTTCCAAGCATGGTTATATAGTCCATAGACTTTAAATTATGAAACCATTCTATTTTCTTATTTGTTATAAGTACATTTTCATCCTTACATACACACATATCAGTATTTCAAGCATGGGCAACAATGCCCATCCAGTTTTGCCAGAATACCATTCAATAGTTCATGTGGTGTATTTCCAGGCTGTTCTTAAAATTTCCAAACCAATATTTATCTTGTTCCATTTTACCAGCCTGTTCCATTCAGTGGCCAATCTGCCAGTGAACCACTCAATAGACCTTCCATTCCTACAGATATTTCCATGAAGGAAATCTGATAACTCCCTAGCACTTCCTGGCAACCCTAAACACCTCTAGAATCAGCTATCCCCATATGCCCAACACGTCCAAGCAAACTCACCTCCAAGACCACTGCAAAGGGTACTGCACAAGACCAAATGCTCTTAGTCTTTCACAATAACTCAGACTTCCACTCGTATGTAAGTCCTTAATATGTTTGGACCAAAATACATTTTAAATATAAAATTGAACTTATTATTATTTTTTTAATCAAGAATCAACTTAATGAGCTAAACAAAGTGTTGGGAGACCATCAGTATGTGTACATGTGGTTTATAACAGCCCCTTTATTATATATATATATTTTTTAAACCAAAAACTTCATTGCTGAGAATCGTCTCGGAGACTCCTCAGAGCTGTTAAGCATTATCGTCACTCTGTCTCCGCTACCACAGCAACCCAGGAGTGTCTGTTTCTGTTAGTGTGTCTGTGTACTGCATACCAGAGGCTTGCGATGCACCTGAAGCAAAGCTAAAGCATGTGGGAGAAATTTTACAAGCATCAATCTTGTGGATCCTCAAATGAGTCCCTTAAAGTGATGCTACAGCATATGAAGAAGTATACATCGTTTCCACAGACTGCAGAGGAGAGAATCAATGTTGTGCGGACATTTTACAACACAGCCCATTTCCTACAGGCCCTGGGAGCCATTGCTTATGCACACGCATTGCCATTATGGTTATACTTGCTACACATGATGTCCAGATCATCAGTCAGATTGGCTACTGCTCCATCAACAGCCAGGTTGAATGAAATGCAGAGGATATCATAGACAAAGTATATATGTGCCACCAATGCAGTTCCTATCACTCTCACATCTGACCATGTATAGCACACATGTGACCTCTGCCAATATTGCATGCAGAGTTACTTTCAACTGTCATATGTTACAGGTGATAATGGATAAGTGTTGGAACTACGGATGATACACCCTATCTAAAACCCCAATTCCATGGCTTTGATGGCTTCATCATCATCATCAACATCATCATCAGCCCCCTTTTCCCCATTTTTCTACATGGGGTCAGGGTATTGTGTTAACTGTTGCCAACTCTCTTGATTCAGTGCCACACTCCGTCTTTCTTCAACACTCATGCCTGATTGTCGCAGATCTTCATTCACACAATCCATCCACCTCTTTCCTGGACATCTTCACTTCCTCTTACCATCTTCCTGTCTGTCCAAGATCTTCCTCACCAGATTGCCTTCTGCTTTACTGCATGTGTCCAAACCACTGTAATCTGTTCTCTTTGATCTTTTCTGCAATTGGAGCTACTTTGGCTTCTGCTCTTATGTCCTCATTTCTTTGTCTGTCCCACAGTATGCATCCTATCACCTTTCGCAGGCACTTCATTTCCATCACCTCTAGCTTCTTCAACTGTTTTGCCTTTACTGCCCAGGTTTCTGTACCATACAGTAGTACTGGTCACACCACTGTCTTGTACACCTTACTTTTCAGCTTCTTTTGCTTTCTTCTGTCATAGACTATACCTGATACTCTATGCCAGTTGGCTGCAGCCCCTCTGATTCTAGCTTTGACCTCTTCATTCAGACTACCCTTCTCCTCAACTACTCCTCCCAGATACTTGAAACTGTTTACCTGTTCCACTATCTTCCTTTCTATCTCTATTCTCAGCTTTTCTGATTTCCCCACTTTGCTGCCATTACTACCATCTTATCTGTGTTTAGTTTCATCCCATGTGCCTTCAGATTTGCATTCCATTCTCCTATCCTTTGCTGAAGTTCAAGCTCAGAGTCTGGCTGTACTGCCACATCATCTGCATACAGCAGCTTTGTTGATCCATCCCCTCCAACCTGTTTGCTAATGTAGTCCATCACCAGTATGAACAGCAGTGGCCTCAAAGCTGAACCCTGATGTACACCCACACCCACTGGGAACCCCTCTGTGAGGCCGAACACTGTCCGTACTTGAGTCATTGGGTCCTTGTACATAGCCTGCACTAATTCTACCAATGTTTCTGGGATTTCAAACCACCGCAGTATTGCCCAGATCAGCTTTCTTGGGTCCTTGTCATATGCTTTCTCCAAGTCTAGGAATGCCCAGTTGGATTCTCTCCTCATCTCTAGCTTCTTCTCAAGTATCTGTCTCAATGCAAAGATCGGGTCAGTTGTGCTGCATCCTGATCTGAATCCAAACTGCTCATCTTCCATCTTACATTATACTACTCTGTGTATCCGTTTATCAATTACCCTGTCCAGAACTTTCATGCAATGTTATAGGAGTTTGATGCCTCTGTACTGTCCACAGTTGTGGATGTCCCCTTTGTTCTTGTACACTGGCATGAGTATGCTTACACTCCAGTCATCCAGGATACATCTTTCTCTCCACACTGCTCTTAGTACCCTCAGGAGCTATTTCTCCCCTATGTCACCCAACATCTTTATCATATCTGCTGTGACCTCATCCTGCTGCTTTCCCTGACTTCATCTTCCTTAGTGCCATTCTTACTTCTTCTAGGGTGGGCTCCTCTTCTTCTCTCATTGTAGGCTGTTTCTGGAACAGTACAGCTTCTGTGGGATTTTTTTTTCATTCAGAAACTGCTTCCATCTGCCTTTGATGTCCTCTGGTGGGTGAGCAGGTTGTTACTGGCATCTCTTATGAAGGGTGTCTGACTATCTTCTTTATCTTTCTGTCTTTGCCTTGCAACCTGATATAGTTTCTTTGTGCCACTTACTGAGTCACTTTCCAGAAGTTGGTACAGTGCCTCTGATGCCCTATTCTTTGCTACTGCAACTTCTTTCTTAGCTTCTTTGTTAGCCAACCAGTAGTCCTTTCTAGCCTGGTCAGTATTTTCTGTCTCCCACTTCTTCCTGCACTCCTTTTTTCTTTTGATGACTTCCTGGACTTCTGCATTCCACCACCAGCTTTCCTTATGTACCTTATTTCCATACCTGGCTTGGCCACATATAGTCCTAACACATGCTGTTTTTAGGTGCTGCCATTCTTCTTCAACTCCATCTATTTCTTCCTCTTCTTGGGGTGCTAGATCCCTGAGTAATTCCTTCAACTGTTGTACTTTCTCTCCAGTCAACTTCCAGGTCTTCAGCCTGGTCTCTGTTGACCTTAGAGCCTTATCTGACCACTGCTTGCAGCTGATTATGACAACTAGTGGTTTATGCTGTGGGCCGACTGTTTCACTGTGCCTTTTCCTTACTAGGAGGAAGTCTACCTGAGTTGCATGTTGACTACTCTTGTATGTGATCCTGTGACTGTCTCTCTTTCTGAACCATGTGTTGGCTACTATCAAGCCATTTGCCAGGCAGAAGTCTAGAATGGCTTCTCTTTCTTTATTCCTGTTGCCCCACCCATGTGGAATCAGGCAGTCCTCATATCCTGCTCTGTCTCGATATGTGTATTTAAGTCACCCATTATCAACCCCAATTCATGTTGTTTTGCTTTATCTAGTAGGTCCTGCAATTGCTGTCTGAATGCACTCTTTTCCTCACTGTCACAACCCTGCTGTGGGGCATAGGCTGAGATTATGAATACTGTCCTGTCATTACACTGGTGTCTGACTACCATGAGTCTGTCATTAATTCTGATGATATCCCTTACTGCCTTCTGAAGCCTCTCTCTCACCACAGTTCCTACACCATTTCTAGCCTGCCCTCAACCTCAGTAGTAGACTCTGGATCCCAAACCAAGTGGCTTTGCTGGACTGCCCTTCCATCTCATAGGATGTCCAGCCTTATCCTTATCATCATGTCATCCACTTCCAAGCTGCATCCTGTCAGTGAACCTACATTAAGAGTAGCAATTCTCAGTTCATGTTTGGCAGGTTGGCTGGTTTTACATCCAGCTTTCGCTCAATAGAGATATCCCAGGTAACCCAGGCTATGCAACTAGACACGGGCCAGCCAGTAGCTTATTGATCCAGGGCTGCTGGGCTTTATGGTGGGCACACACTGGCCAATAGGTGTGCATACACCCCTCCCACCATTAGCATGGGTCAGAGTAGGCAGGCTTCTTAACTCACTTAACTACCCATGTCCATTTTTGGCAACATTAGTCAACATGACCAAATCACCTAGAGCCATAGTTTACACCGTTGAGTGGCTAGTCCTGCCATGGCATGCAGCCTATGATCCATGTCCACGGCACCCAGTCTGTGATCTGTTTTCAAAGTGGTTGATCTGTACAACTCTTTCCCCTATAGGGCACCATGTAGAGTCTGTGCTGCTGCCCTCAGCTCCATTTATTGGTGAGTTTGAGTTGGAAACACTCAGCATATTTTTCAGACATGGGAAAAACCCCACGGAGACACAGGGATAACATGCAAACTCCAAACAGGCATTGGTTGGAGGTCAGGATTGAACCTAGTATCTTGTGCATGGGAGGCAAAGACTTTAACCACTAAGCCATCTGGCTTATGATGCCTTATAATACCATAAATTCATAACAGAAGATTGTTGAACATGTGTTTAGACTCCTGTGAAGGGAATGTTCTGTTACTTGGATACATCTGACAGTGCACTGCAGTATGCAACAGAATCCTTCAGCCACATATTTGCTGTGTGTGTCATATTATGTAATATGGTAATATGCAAGCAGGTAAAACAACATGGACACATTATAGCACTACATGCGAGACCTGCAACAGCAATGCATGAGGAATCAGCTGCATGGAACACCACATTCAAGGCAGAAGTGGGTGCAATACATTGTAGAACTGGTAAAGAGTAGGTATCCCCAACTATGGACTATGATACAGACAACACAGAATTAAACTGGCGCATGTACTAGCTCATCCAAATTTGCAATATACTTCACTGACTGGCCGTGCTGTGTATCAGAAATTTCCTTACCCACAGAGTTTATCTCTAACAGTGAACGTGATCAACTGCATAAGGCCCAGAATTCCAAACCCCAGTTACTTTCTAGTTAGGATCATATAAATCACGTTCCATGCACGGAATGTGCACTGTCCCCTAAATCAAGCACACATAACTCTAAAATTCTAGTACTGGTGTGCTGCGTCCTACACAGAACACCTTGTCCTTATCCGAAAGAGCTTTTGGTCCCCTATAGCTTTGTGAAGGTTTACACTCTTCCCTCCTGAGAGGGTTGGAGAATCCAAGAGTGAGACTAAATATATCTAGTGTTCATTCTTTTTTTAACTTTCAAGTACTGTTCCTCTGGAACTTACTCCTTGAGTGAGTGAAGGAGTCTCCCATATTGGCCAGCTTTAAGAGGTCCCTGAAGCCATACTGGCTTACTGGCTTATGAATGGCTATGGTTATTGCAGCCTTTTCATATAATCTTTAACTAATAGTCGTTTATATTTATTTATTATACCTACAGTGGATATCTGTTCATGAATTTCATTTTGCCTGTTTTAATGTACAATGGAAGGCTTCTTGCAGTACAAAATGTATAGATTCACTGGTGAATACTAGACTGACTAGGTAGGACTATTTTAAGTCTAGCTAATATCTTGTAGTCAGAAACAAATTCTGTGCTTAATGTCTATAATGTGAAGACTTTAACCATTATGCAAAGCCCTCCCCGTTTTGCATTTTGTGTGGAATCCTTCCTAATTAGTTAAAAATTCATACTGAAAGTAGTTTTCAGTGCTGGTTGATTTTAGCTAACAAAAACACCCAATCATTTTTATGGGTGGGCAGACACTATATACCAGTCTATCAGCTGACAGTTATTCATATCAAATCCAAGAAAAACAGAAGCTAGAGAAATTACTTCTAAAACCATATAAGTATTTTCCTTTCTGTAACACATGACTTATTCAGCAATCATCAAATTCAGCTTTTGATGTGATACTTTCAGTGGTTCATTTACTGATGTTTTTTGCTTCAAAAGCTATTCCATATTGTATATAAGTTTTCTCTTCCTTAGACGATATGAATTTCAGTTGAGAGTACAGCAGTTATTCATAAGCAGTAAATTAATACTGTCTTTCTTCTGCATCATCCGTATGCCTGCAAGTTTATCAAACCTTTACAAGTAACTGAAATGTTCATACCAGTTCTTCCTGGAGGTTAGCATATCAATGTCTTCAGCATCCTTGGTATTCACTTTCTAAACACCTAATGCCATGGCTTAGTAATACATAATTGTCCTGGTGAAATGTAGTTCACTAATGTAATCTCCCCAATTAATTTGTTGTATATGCCATTTTGTTCAGAAGTTTGAGTAAGTCCTTGAACTTTAACTCTCACTTTGCTGTTTTACCTTTTTCCTGTGCTGTGCAATGTCCTTTAGAGACTGCTGTTCATTCTCCTAAGTACAAGATGCAGACTTGACTTGAACATAAAATGCATTGATACTTCATCATTTTAACAAAAAGACCATAGATGGATAGTTCCACTGGTCTCTACCACTTTTCTTAAGTGCAGTTTTAAGATGGCTGCTACTTGTATTGTTAAAATTTTTCCATGCAGCACACCTGTGTCTTCACACACCTTCACTTCTGTGTCTCTGCTCGACAATGACACAGGAAAATAACTTTCTTGAGTGGCGTAAACCAGGGAACTTTGTTGGCTTGGCGTACATAGGCCCTTTGGCCGATAGCCTAGTACCTACCTATGAACCTATGAACCAAGACATTTGTTACCATTATATTTTGGACAGGCCTATGCCGCAATAAATATATATAAACTGAGTAAATGTTCAACTCATTCCTAGTATTTATTTATTTATTTATTTATTTATTTTATTTATTGACATTTGATTACCAGGAAAGTCCAACTGGGTAGGAGCCCATTTTCAGTAGAGGCCTGAGAGAAAAGCTCAAAGTATAACAAAACATTTTAAGAACAATAATTTAAAAAAAAAAAGTAAAAGTAATACAAAAAATGCATCTACAGTTTAAATAATTATACCAAATTAGACATATTTAGAAAGAAAGCCAAGGAAGAAAAATTGGTAGAAGTAAGGAAGTAAGTGAAGAAGGGAGAGTAAGGCGGCGTAAGGTATGAACAGGTATTTGTTCACATTTAGGGATATAGTTTATCCTGGTGTTGAGTAAGAACAGAGTCAGCTTTTGGCTAGTAAGTCTTTCATAGTGGGTTTGAAGGATTGGAAGGAGGGTATAAACATATTATATTTTTGGAAGGAGGAAATTACCATGTGTTAACACCAGAGGTGGACACTTCGGCAGAAATTGAGAAATGCATATCGCACTCTTTTCAGCACAATCGTGTAAATCATTACAGCAGAGCAATTCAGTGACCATGGCAGCACTCTAGTAGTAAGAAGGTTCTGCTTCATTGCATTACACTCATCTTGTTGGTGAAGGTCACGTGCAAATGGGGCAGTCCAGACGCATAACTAGTGCTAATCAGCCATGAGTATTTCCTCAGAACTTTTTGCCAGTATCAGAACAGAGCTATTCAAAGGATAGCTTTACCACCTTCTTTAGAGAGAGATGTAAATAAGCATAAACCATTTTTTGACGGAGTACAAGGAGTATACACATTCAGTTCTGTGGCAGTTGTGAGGCCTTTAGCCCCAGTGGATGTAAGTACTGTGCAGCTGTGTGTGTGTGTGTGTGTGTGTGTGTGTGTGTGTGTGTGTGTGTGTGTGTGTGTGTGTGTGTGTGTGTGTGTGTGTGTGTGTGTGTGTGTGTGTGTATGTGTATGCAGAAGTGCCTGTACAACTGCATTGCATGGGTTTGTAGGGGTAACACTAGTGCAGCTCCCTAGAACTATGTGCTGTTTGAATCAAACACATGCTAATGAGCCAATAATTAGATGTTGCACCAAGCAGTTTTGTCATGTCTCTGAATCATATTGTATCACCATTGTGTTATTGAGCACTGTGGTGTTGTCTATACAGTGCCTTTTCAATAGCAGCTTTGATCTTTTTTTTAAATAATAAAATAATATCCACAGAAAACAGGAAAGTCTTGAGAAGCTTTGCCTTTAATTTGCCAATATTACACTACATTATTACATTATTTACATGTTTACTGCTACACACTAGTCTACTGTGCCTGTAAGTTGGTTGACTAGTTCTTGAGATTAAATCTTATAAGCAGTTTTTCTATCTGGAATATAGAACACACTATTACACACTCACAGTCAATAGTTTTAGAGATAAATTTAGTCAAACCTTACTTGAGGAAAGACTGGAGTGAAGCACAGCACTTTTTTTGGTTAGTCACACAAAATGAAACAGTTGTCAAATTAATTTTCTCAGTATGCGTTTTATCTTTCACACCCTTTTGTTACAATACATTCACATTATAAACTGTTTCGTGATATCTGCTCATCTGCCCTTTCTTCTTTTCTTTATTCACAGGGTGTCACTAATGACATGTCTAATATAGGAACAAGGAAGCAGTAAAATTCTTTTCGTAAGAGCCATATGTGCTTGCAACTGGTGAGAAAGGGGAAATACCATGACTGTGTTGTTTTGTTCAGAAGCACTTGATATGGAATTTATTCTTGAGACTATAGTGCATATATAAATTGTGACAACAGACACAATTTGATTTTAGTATTCCTTAGCTAGAATTTTACCTTAAAGTGGAAGTTTTAGCTCCCACCATCTCACCCTCATGGTTTTGTCTCTCGTTTATGTGTACATAGTTGATACCTTTTAAGAGGTTGGCAATCACAATATTTCTTCTTCATCCTCCTCAGTAAAAATCCTGTTCTTGGTTTCTGCCATCTTTTCTAGTATTTAATCTGTTCTTAAATTTCCATATTTCTCCTCCTACCCCTGATAAAATGATGAAAGTTTAGATGTTTTTTTCTAAAAAAGGCTATTCTATTATAAGACATATAATTTGATATCTGATGTCCCATTCTTTTTATTTTCTGTACGACATGAATAGGCAACTTCCGCCAACAGGGAAGTTTTCAATTTGTGCCATTGTTATCTGATATTGCAGAAGGTATATATAAATATCGGGGGGGTGCAAGGTAGCCACCCACATGAGACTGCGATGGGGCTTCCCCCCATGCAAAAGAAAAGCAATGCCTCTGATGTTTACCAAAAGTATTTTTGGCATTTTTTTTTTATTTGGTCTATTGGCATTCACTGTTAAGTGTTGTCAGTAGGATGACATAATTCAGTCTGCACACAGTGAATTTAGGATAGATTCCACCTAACTGTCTCAGGTGGCTGTCCTTTTGGAGAAGAAATTTTCAGAAGCAGAGATCAGATGTCACTCCAGTGTTGCAATAACCTTTGTAGTGCTACTCTTAGAAGTCTCTTAATTAGCCTGCTTTAAAGAGATAACTTGATTATATATATAAGAGAATAAGGCAAAATTCTCTAGACACAGATGACACTAGGCATAACAATATTGTTTAGCAAAGTAATGACTATATCATTACACAACCAGTTACTTGTAAAAACTACATGAATTATAGCTTAGAATAAACAATACATCTCCAGACTTGTAAATATAGAAAAAATAGCAGAAACCTCTGCCATAAGGATTTTCCCTTTTCTGTGAATTGGTGAGATGCCAGTGGCACTATGTTCTAACCATGCCTCTCAACCTCTTAACACAAGAAAGCTGGACAAACCCTAAAATAATGGGGGGACAAAGGCCAGATTTTAAATATTGCTCTTATGAACTTTGAAAGTTGCTGGAATACCGAGATTTATGTTAGCATGCATTTTTATAAAGAATAAGAAGTCTGAAACTGAGGTGTGCGTAATTATTTAGTAACTTCAATCCTCCCTGATATGCCAGCAAACCACATATTTTACAAGGAACACACCAAAAATATGAGGCAAAAATCTGGACATTTGATAGGTATGGTTCTGAGACTGGGAGTGTGGGGCAGGTAGAGACTCCATATTTGGGATGCAGAGAGGTGCAGTTACCCTGCATAAATGTTTGTTTTAAAACATCCCAACTACCATGGCATTATGCCAGGTGGCATTAAGATGGTTCATGGAAGGCTATGCACGGTATACTGTATGTCATATATGTACTAGTTTATCTTAATTTACAAAAGCACACACATCAGAAATAACACAACAGAATGTTAAGTACCTTGAGGAGCCTAAGGAATGGAGCAAGACAAAACAATAGTCATTTGGGTTAATAGATAGAAGACAGAAGAAGCAAAGGCTGTTTGGTAAAAAAGAAGGATTCCTGAGCAGCTGCATTATTCCCAAGAAAGGAAAGACTATTGAGAGGAAGGTTTATTTTTATAAGAAAAAAAAAACAGAAACTGCAAGTTAAAAAAAAATATGAAAAATGAACATAATTTCCACAGCTAAACAGTGAATTTTGGAATTTGTTGCTACACCATTTTAAAGCATTTTGCATATGCGTTTTTGCCTCCTGCCACCTCCTGATGTGAAAGCTGTGCCCCTAACCACCCAGTTAACTGTAGTACTAACTCCAAGATCTCTGCATCTTGAAGTAAGGGGGAATACTCTAAGGTACTGTGACCTCAGATTAAGTGTACATTCAGCCATTTTACCTGTTACCTCAGATTAAGCATATATTCAGCCATTTTCAAATTAATTGTCTCGTACTTTTGAGGACCACAATTGCAGTACTCAGAATTATGATAGGAACCCAACAGAAAAAAATATTGAAGACTTAGTGACAGAAGCAATAAAAAAAGAAATAAATCAGCATCAATAATCATGATGTGATCTATTGGAATTTCAACTTTCCTTTCATAAACAATAGTTTAAAGGGATGGGTGCCTACTAGAAGAAATACTGAGAAACGTAATGAAAGAAAGAAGAAGAAAAAGGAAGAAAGAAAGAAAGAAAGAAAGAAAGAAAGAAAGAAAGAAAGAAAGAAAACTGTATGAAATTAAATTCATAAGAAAATGCTTGAATTATGAGTTGTGCAAGGTATCTCAGAGTCATTTATCTGATAGTATGATTTAAGACAGATAGAAGAGAAACTCTGTAAACATGGCACTGAGTTTCCATGTCCATCCAGTGCTGGTGGTTAAGAGGGATAAACACCTGACTACTGCCCAGGAGACTAGAGTTAATATGTGGCTTGGTCACCTGATGGTGCTAGGAAGGAAGCTGAGTGTGCCATCCTGGGAGGAAGGCAGAGGAAGGGCTAATTGCACACACTGTGACAAACCATTACAGGAGGGTCATCAAAGAAGAGAATGATGTGAAGGAGAGAGTTAGGCTCACCTAGACAACAATGGGCGGTAACTTTTAGAGCAGCTGCATGGAAATACACACATGAAGAAGAGGGCATTGTGGGCCACCATAATGGCACAGTTTTCTCTTCAAATGAATAGGCACTGTCTGTTACTGGTCAGCAGACATAAGGACAAAAATAACCAAGAAACAAATGCGATTCCAAATCTAGCATAACAGAATCATATAACAGATAAGTTTATTACTGTTGTTAGGTAAATGTATATAAAATGTTCATGTGAGCTATATAAATTATTAATTGCTTACCTAAATCCAAATCCTGAATCAAAGCAAGTCAAAAAGAAAGCCATTAAAGTGAAGTAAGGAAACCAATTGGGTAACATAGTGATACAGGAGAGGTGAATGAGAATCCTAACAAAGTGTACTAAAATATAATTAGTGTGAGAAGTTGGACAGGGTTACATATCACATACAATTCATAGTGACAGTGGAGGGAGATGAGAAAGATAACAGAATGTGGGTCTCCTGAGCTATGCTGAAACATCTTTGTGGGACTTTTTATACATGATACCTATACAGCCTAAGAATTAGAAGAAGAAGAAGGAAACAAATTTCACTGATGAGGTAGAATGATGAAGCCAGCTAGAACCCAGTGAAGAACTTAGCATTTATAAGGTAACTGATCCAGATGAACTACGAAGGGGCACTAAGATGGTGAAATGGTACTACCTACAGTATAGAGAGAAAAAGAAGACAGGAAACACACTGATTTAAAGTGGCAACAAACCTTTCAAGAAGTCACATTCTCATGGCCCCTGCTAATTAACTCAGTGGTTCTAATTCCTAATGATGTGACGTTATCTCTAGCAACTGAAATAAGACTACTACAAGGGCTCACATGCAACTAGTTGGAGACACACTTGCACACTTGCTCAATATCACTTGCTCTAATTAGTAAGTGCCTTAAATCCTCACAGCTTGATCCTAGTAAATTATCTAACCCTCCCACCACCTGACCCTACCTGACTACATAGACTTGGCAGAACCCAAACTCTAATCCTAAAAGACTCCCACCCGGTCACTGACCCTAACCATAGCAAGTCTCCAACCAGTTCTTTAACCTAAATTTCCACTCCTCACTCTCTAAGCTACTCAAGATGGCAGCTCTTTGTATGGCAGTGGCCTCTCTGGCTCCCATTGTGCACTTTATGTTTTGTTGTTGTACTTGCCTGCATTGTTGAGTTGTAGGATAATTCATTTGGTTGAGTGTGTCAGGTGTCAACAGTTTGAAGTTGCAATGCCTGTAGTGTCCCAATGTTAGTTTCCCTTACCTTTTGGAACTTGAAACTTGAAGCAGGTCCTTCAATGCGAGTTGGTGAGTTGGATGCAGAAGCTGAAGCAGAGTTTGCCAACACGAAATTTGAAATTGGATTTGTCTTGTTGGGTTGGAGGGATCCAGAATGGAGTTGAGCTAAAAATACTGGATTTTGGAGATGGTGCCAGTGATGGAATGGCTGGTGAGACTGAGGAGGAGGATGGATCGTTATGTGGTCATGACCGTTAGGGCCTGCGGATGGCTGCATTTGTACAATCTGGGGATCGGTCTGGATATGGATTGTTAGTTCTGGTGTGGAGATGTGGTGCCTTTGTGGTTCCTTGGTGGACTGGGAGGAATTTTTTGGGTGCTGGAGTAGAATGCAGAGATGCAGCAGTTGATGCTTCTGTGCCTGTGGTTGTAATGGGACATAGGATGTAGTTGCTGCTGGAGTTGAATGCAGTGGTTAAATCTTTTGGTACCATTGGTTGGCTCATTACTGTTGTTTTTGTGTTTATGTGCAAATGTTTATATTAAATGTTTTTTCTTGTTGATGTTGAGTTTGGAGAAATGTAATTTCATTCAGCTGTGTACTTGTGAATGCATGCGGTTGAATGACAATAAAGTTAATCTTGATTATTGATCGATTCCAAACCTAAAGTTCACAATCAACCCTAAAACACTAAAACAGAATTCCCTAACCCTAAACCACCCATCTTACTCCTTAAACCTAAAATCTTTCCCATTCCCTAAACATAAAGTCTCCAAGTGCTTCCTAACCCTAAACCCCCTTCCTGCTCCCTATATCTAACACCCCCACCAACTGCTAAAAAAAAAATCATTCTGCTCTGCCATCTCTATGGCCTCTGCACTAACACTGTTCAAACTCAAATTCACTATCTCCATGACTACAATACCTCACTCAAATACAGTATTAGAGTTTGAGCTATGAGCAAACCACTGTGTGAGTTACCAGTCACTTGAGTTTCTGGCTGTGAAGCAGTGGAATTTCAGCAGCTGGGACGTGGGCAGCTGTAGAACACCTAACTGAAGCTGATAATTTTGAAACATCCCCGATTGTAGGAATGAGCGTCCACCACATGCAAATTGCCTTAACGTATCATTGAACCAGTGGGTTCTGTATCTAGCAATGGGACATCAAACAAAACTGTGTAGGCTTAGAGTATTTTGACTGCCAGAGTACCCTCCACAAATAAACAAGTGAAGCAAAAGTTCATTCTTTGGTATGAAATTAGGTGTGACACTTTCCATTTTTGAACAGAAGATATACATAAAAAAACTGTAAGAAAAATACTTGTGCATAAGGATGAACTGCAGAACAAATAATAGAAGTCATGACTGTGGAACAAATTACCTCTATTTTACCTCAAAATCCAGTAATGTGTCTACTACATTTATTATGGCTGATAGAACACAGGACAAAAAAAGGAAACAAATTTCTCACTTTAGTTGAAGACTTCCTTCAAGTTTGATACCTAATAGCGAGCAGTCAATATAGTCTCTTCCATATTTGGGAAACCTGACTCTCCAAACAAACTAATTACTGATTCCTAATTTGGGGCTCAGAAAATGTTCTGTTACATACCCATAAGTTCCATCTTTTCTGAGGGAAATGAGGAGATTTAAGAAGCATGTTTCCAAAGAAACTGAAATCTCAGAAACAGCTCATATAACAAAGTCTGAGCAATCCTGAGTGAAATAAAGCGTTCGCCAAAAGGCACTTTCCTTTTTAATGGTGTGTATCCTTAATCTCTATTTAAGAAAACAAAGTGTGCTAACACAGAACATATAAATGTTATGCACAGGGAAAAAGGTGTTCTTGGTAACCATAGGCTATAGGCAACTGTAAGTCTGAAATGAGCAATAAGACACAAAGATGAAACCTTACGGCTTGAAGAGTAGATAAGATGAGATGACATATTTGTATTTTCTAGAGAAGGATTACATGCATTTTAACAAGACACAAGGCGAATGCCCAAAACTGAAAAAAGACACAGCTCTGCACCAAGCCAACTTTTGAAAATGTTCTATATTTTAAGGACGAAAGCGCTTAACCTTTTCATTAAAGTTTGCATCAATTCATTTGGTGTGACTCTTTCTTTTCCATTGTCTTGGCTTGGTGCAGAGCTGTGTCTTTTTACATGCATTTTAGTTGATGTATGCCTAAAGCTGACCAAAAAAGTATATGAGAAGAGATAACCATAAGCTAGTAATTTAAGGTTCAGGATACTTCCTTTCACAAATATTTTATTTAGTTCATCATAAACATAAAAATTATTCGATAACTAATAGTCTGCTGTACAAGTATGGGCACATCCTACCACAACTGAATGGCTGTAGTGTTAATGATTCTGCAGCATTGTTTTTACTAAGACAAATTACTTAAACACTCCCATAGTTACTTGTTAGAGGATGCAAGGGGAATGAAAAATACATACAAAATTTATCAGCCTAATTTAAGTGGCCAAGAATGGCTAAACTTGTTAGTGAAAACTTCAGCTCATGTCTTACATGTCAAATAATGTCCACAAATAATCCTATTGAAGTGGAGTTATGTCCTAACCAACAAACTGAGGTCAGTATTATAGGCCCATCACAACCCAGTGGGAAAGGAAGCCAGAACCCTATATTCTAATGTCCTAAAGTTGTGGCCCAACAGAAAGTTAAGGCTAGATATGGCCCATGCCCACCCCTGCGTCACCTTAGTAATAGATGCTTACACTAACCCTGATGTTGCCCCTTTCTCCAATCTTAATGCTATACTTTAACTCAATAAAAACCTGCACATAACACTGCCACTGCACAAGACACATACAGACACACAAACACACACTAACAGCATTGCATCTGCCCCCCCTTCCTAACCCTGAAGCTAACAAATATACAAAACCTATCCCCCTACTTATTCATGACCCTAGCCCTCAGACCCTCACACAAACACATACAGATACAAACACACACACACACACACACACACACACACACACACACACACACACACACACACACACATGCTCTCACTCCCTCCAACCTCTCTCAACTTTCATGACAACACAGTCCCTCTGCATTCTGAATGTTCGACTATCCATACATTCAGTAAGAAGCATCACCTCTATTACTCGTTGACCAAATGGACATTCAAACAATTGAGGGATATATATATACATATATATTGGTCCCCTTCAAAATTTCGAAGCTTAAAACTTCGAAATTCATATGATTGAAGATCATATGAGTGAAGTTTTAAAACTTCGAAATCCTGAACGGAGATTGGCGTACAGTGCAAAATGGGAGACTTCCCTTTTCCTCGCTGTAGTGCAATCTTGGAGTTGGTATATTTAATTAGCGGGGGGGACAGGGGGTGCAAAAACATGTTTTGTGATGTGTTAATTGCTTTTTTGGGGGAGGGGTTCTTAATTTTGAGATTCCAAGATCCCAAGGTTCTGAATTCGATATTCTAAACCTCGGGATTTTGGTATTTTAAAGTTAAGAAGTGAAGCCATATATACATATATATATATATATATATATATATATATATATATATATATATATATATATATATATATGTGTGTGTGTGTGTGTGTGTGTGTGTGTGTGTGTGTGTGTATATATATATATATATATATATATATATATATATATATTATTTCACTAGACTTTATCTTTATTCTTATTGGTGTTAATAACAGTGATCTCATAAAGTATACCTCTTCGTTTCTCATCTAATCTGCTCTATTTGTACTTCTTGCTGGTTTGTACTTTCTATATTTTACATACTTTTACAAATCCTGATTTTTGTCACTACATATATTCACCACATATGTAAATCAAGATCGCTACAACCACTCAAGCCCCAGCTGCTTGAATTCCAGTAACTTGTTGCCACAGACACAGCCAGTTATCACCTCGTTTATTCTTCTTGGCCTCAAACCCGAACATAACTTCAGCGATGCAGCTAATGCACCATATGCTCACATCCTAGGAGATGCAAGGGAACAAGTGGTCGACACAGACCAGGAAAGCGAGGAAAGGATACTGTTAAGTTTAGAGAGAGGGATGATGAATTTAATGCAGACTTTAGATTAGGGGAGGAGAATGGGGATTTTAGGTTTAGGAAGCAGTAGGGACTTTAAGGTTCAGGAAAGGGACAGGGATTTAAGGTTTACGGAGTGATTATGGACTGGAGGTGGCAAGGAGATTTTAGATTTAGGGAGCGATCAGGAATGGGAAGAGGGTTTTAAGTTTAGGTAGTGAATGGGACTTTAAGTCAGGGAGAGGAAGGGGATATTAAGTTTATAGTGGAATGAGGGACTTTAGGCTAGGCACTGGGTGTGAGTTTTTAGGTTAGGCTCAAGGTTCTGATAGGGACAGTAACATTATGGGAAATGAGTTACTGTGAGTTAGAGCACTTGCTGAAATGAGTAAGTGGGAGGGAGGACCTATGTCTTTTGCAAATATGTCTTGAAGACAGGTAGCGAACCTATTTAAATTTAGCATTCAGCAAAGAAATTACCATAATTCATTTGTATTCCTGAAATGGTACCATCCACTGATTTACCTGTATTTTGGTTAGAATGTCATTAAACCTTTGTAATATCTGTTACTGACTGAGCTATCTGCTATAAAAACAAACTGCCCCTTGTTACTGACTGTTACTTTTATAATAATTGTATATGTATTTTGCTCATGCCACGGCTGAGAAAGTCTTTGAACCAGCCCACCTGCCTTGTTAACAAATGATGAATAAATACATACATAATAAAACCAGCAGGAAAGAAAAAATAAAGAAATACCACAAAGTAAACTATGAATGTTATCTTTATAAGCACCAATTTAAAAAGGCAGGTACCTATATAAAGGGCTACTAAGTAAATGAGCCTAGAAAAGAATATAGTGTGATAGCAGGAAATCCACAAATAATTATAGTATCTTCTTCTTCTTCTTTTGCCTGCTCCCATCAGGGGTCTCCACAGCAGATAAACTGTTTCCATTTCTTCCTGTCCTCTGCATCTTGCTCTGTCACACCAACCACCTGCATGTCTTCTCTCACCACATCCATAAACCTTATCTTAGGCCTTCCTCTTTTCCTGTTACCTGGAAGCTTCATCCTTAGCATCTTTTTTCCAATATACCCAGCATCCCTCCTCAGCACATGACCAAACCAATGTAATCTTGCCTCTCTGGCTTGGTCTCCAAACCTTCCAACCTGGGCTGACCCTCTAATATACTTATTCCTAATCCTGTCCATCCTCGTCATTCCCAGTGCAAATCTTAACATCTTCAACTCCACCACGTCAAGCTCTGACTCCTGCCTTTTTGTCAATGTCACTGTCTCCAACCCATATAACATAGCGGGTCTCACTACCCTCTTGTAGACCTTCCCTTTCACTCTTTCTGGTACTCATCTGTCACAAATCACTCCTGACACTCTTCTCCACCCACTCCATCCTGCCTGTACTCTCATCTTTACCTCTCTTCCACACTCACCATTACTCTGAACTGTTGATCCCAAGTATTTAAACTCATCCACCTTCACCACCACTACTCCCTGCATCCTCACCATTCCTCTATCCTCCCTCTCATTCACACACATATATTCTGTCTTAGTCCTGCTGACCCTCATTCCTCTTCTCTCTAGAGCATATCTCCACCTCTCCAGGGTCTCCTCCACCTGTTCTCTACTCTCACTACAGATCACAATGTCATCTGCAAACATCATAGTCCATGGGGACTCCTGTCTGATCTCATCTGTCAACCTGTCCATCACCATTACAAATAAGAAAGGGCTCAGAGATGAACCTTGATGTAATCCCACCTCCACCTTAAACGCATCTGTCACTCCCACTGCAGACCTCACCGCTGTCACACTACCCTCGTAGATATCCTGTACCACTCTTACATACTTCTCTGACACTCCCAACTTCCTCATACAATACCACAACTCCTCTCTAGGCACCCTGTCATATGATTTCTCTAAATCCACAAAGACACAATGCAACTCCTTCTGACATTCTCTGTACTTCTCCATCAACACTCTCAAAGCAAACATCACATCTGTAGTGCTCTTTCCTGGCATGAAACCATATTGCTGATCACTAATCATCACCTCCTTTCTTAACCTAGCTTCCACTACTCTTTCCCATAACTTCATGCTGTGACTGATCAGTTTAATCCCTCTGTAGTTATTACAGCTCTGCACATCACCCTTATTCTTAGAAATTGGTACCAAAACACTTTTTCTCCATTCCTCAGGCATCCTCTCACTTTCCAAGATTTCATTAAACAATCTAGTTAAAAACTCCACTGCCATTTCACCTAAACACCTCCATGCTTCCACAGGTATGTCATCTGGACCAACAACCTTTTTGTTCTTCATCCTCTTCATAGCTATCCTTACTTCCTCCTTGCTAATCCACTGCACTTCATGATTCACTATCCGCACATCATCCAACCTTCTCACCCACTCATTCTCTTCATTCATCAGCCCCTCAAAGTACTCCTTCCATCTGCTCAACACACTCTCCTCACTTGTGAGTACGTTTCTCTCATTATCCTTTATCACCCTTAGCTGCTGTACATCTTTACTAGCTCGGTCCCTCTGTCTAGCCAATTGGTACAGGTCCTTTTCTCCATCCTTAGTGTCCAACCTTTTATACAACTCATCATACACCTTATCCTTAGCCTTCGCCACCTCTCTCTTTGCCATGCACCTCATCTCCTTATACTCTTGTCTACTTTCTTCATCTCTCTGCCAATTCTTCTTCGCCATCCTCTTTCTCTGTATACTCTCCTGTACTTCTTCATTCCACCATCAGGTCTCCTTGTCCTCCTTCCCCTTTCCAGATGTCACACCAAGCACCTTTCTAGCCATCTCTCTTACTAGCTCTGCTGTAGTTACCCAGCTATGCGGTAACTCTTTACTGCCACCCAGTGCCTGTCTTAACTCTTCCCTGAACATCACCTCACAATTACCATTTTTCAATTTCCACCATTTGATCCTTGGTGCTGCCCTCACACTCATCCTCCTCTTCTTGATCACCAATGTCATCCTACAAACCACCATCCTATGCTGCCTAACTACACTTTCCCCTGCCACCACTTTATAGTCTCCAATCTCCTTCAGACTGGCCCTTCTACATAAGATATAATCCACCTGTGTGCATCTTCCTCCACTTTTGTATGTCACCCTATGCTCCTCCCTCTTGTTAAAATACATATTCAACACAGCCATGTCCATCCTTTTCGCAAAATCCACTACCATCTGACCTTCTGCATTCCTTTGCTTAACACCATACCTACCCATCACTTCCTCATCCCCTCTGTTCCCTTCACCAACATGCCCATTGAAATCTGCTCCAATCACCAGTCTCTCACCCTTGGGTACAGTCATCACCACTTCATCCACCTCACTCCAAAATTTTTTCTTTCTCATCCATCGCACACCCAACTTGTGGAGCATATGCACTAACAACATTCATCATTACACCATCAATTTCCAGCTTCATAAACATCACTCTATCCGACACTCTTTTCACCTCCAAAACACTCTTAGCATACTGTTCCTTCAGGATGATGCCTATGCCATTTCTCCTCCCATCCACACCATGATAAAACAATTTGAACCTGCCTCCGATACACCTAGCCTTGCTCCCCTTCCATCTGGTCTCTTGCACACACAATATACCAACCTTCCTTTGGTCCATCATATCAGCTAGCTTTCTCCCTATACCAGTCATACTGCCAACATTCAAAGTTCCGACCCTCACTATCACACTCCTAGCCTTTACCTGCCTTCAGCCATGCCTTCCGCCTCTTCTTCTCCTTCAGCCAACAGTAGCCCAATTTCCGCCAGCACCCTGTTGGCCAACAGTACTGGTGGCAGTTGTTGTTAACCCGGGCCTCGACCGATCTGTTATGTATATGTGTACTTTTGTCTGCATGTACGATTTGGCAAAATTTTACACCGGATGCCCTTCCTGATGCAACCCTCCCCATTTATCCGGGTTTGGGACCGGCACAAAAAAATGCACTGGCTTGTGCATCCCCTTTATAGTATGAACTGTTGAAAAAGTGTTAAATTTGCTGGCATGATGGTAAGATGCAGGCAAAGTAGAAGGAAACTCTGAAAAATAATAGAAAAAAGGCATGCAATACAGTAATGAGAATCTGAATATAGAACAAGAAAAAAAGATATAACAAATACATTTCTTACTGTTGCGCGCAGATTGTCTCTGAATTCAACCTTCTGATAGTATGAATTCTGAATTACTTACCAAAATATAAGCCATAAGAAAAATGGTAAAGAAAACCACAGTAAAGTGAAATAAAATGATTGTGTGGTACAGAGTCTTCTTTACTACTGGGTTGCTGAGTGGGTCACAAGAAGAAGTCATAAGAAATGGCATTTGTTTAACTTGAAGGTTGAAGGTCTCAATGCCCAGTTTGACCTGAAGAGTTGCAGTTGCTTATTCTTTGAGTTATCCATATTGACCTGAAAAAGAGCCATTACAATGGTCTTTATGGCATTGTCTTCTTCTGATCTTTTACAAGCACAAATTATTTCCCATGACTTATTCAGACCTACAGCAAGACTACAAAGTTTGTAAATATTCTTCCATTTCATTCTTGTAACTAAACATCTCCAGCTGCCTTCATCTGGCCTAGCCTAAAATCCAATATTTCAGTATTTCACCTCTGTTTTACTTTGTGTCTCTTTGATAAACCTCACAACTGGCAATCTTTGCACTACAATCTCAACTCGTATTCCACACCAAAAAAAATGCACTCTTGCATTACTAATTTTACTATCTATCTATCTGTTACTCAAAAATCTATTCACTTCTGTATCTCTCCTTCCAGTTCCAACCATACCGTCTCTATAAGCACATGATCCAGTACACATCGCTGTCCTAGATCTAGCTTTTAGTACATCCATTATCATTTTTCATTTCATCAGCTAACAGTTCAGCCTACCTCCTTTACTTGTCTAATACTCTCAAAAGATAAAGCCCCACTTTCCTAGTTATTAGTCTCTATCTGTCTATCTATCTATCTGTCTATCTATCTATCCATCCATCCATCCATCCATCTATCTGTCTGTCTGTCTGTCTGTCCGTCCGTCCGTCTATCTATCTATCTATCTATCTATCTATCTATCTATCTATCTATCTATCTATCTATCTATCTATCTATCTATCTATCCATCCATCCATCCATCTATCTATCTATCTATCTATCTATCTATCTATCTATCTATCTATCTATCTATATATCTATCTAGCTATCTAGCTATCTAGCTATCTTTGTCTTCATATATCTGTAAGATCTTGACTTGCCTTCTACCAAATCATCCCTTACCTATAACTGTCAAGGAATTCCCTAACACCACACGATTCACTTATGCCTGCACTCACCAACATATTAAAGCCCCTCAAATGCTACCTATAATCTCACTACTCTTCATTTGCTCTAACTTCTTGGGGAAGAAAATAGTCTTAACATCATTGCATCATCTACACTGGTCACATAAACTGACTATATTACCACCCCCACATCACATACTTGGCCAATACCCCCTTCCATCCTCCATCTATATTCACCCTACATACCACTTTCACTTCTCTGCCTTGTAACATTATGGCCACCCTGCTCCATCTGTCATTCTATATAACCTATTTTTACCACTACAGAATGCTGCCCCCTAGTATTTTTCACCTCCATCCACTTCAGCTTGCTCTTTTCTAGTATTTCTACTTCCAGCACCCCCATTTTATTCTGCTTAATACTTATTCCTCTGCCAGATTATTCAGTCCTCATTGCAACCACAATGTCTTTTGATGAAAGCCTGACCTTTCTCTTCCTCCTCCACCCCCTCGTCAGCCTCATGCTTCCCTTCTACCACTACTACCATAGCCTAGGACCATGAAGTCATACTTAGACCAAGAATTATTTGATATTACATAGTAGCAATGCTTCTTCATCCTTCCTAAGGGCTGGTATCGATGCTTTCTCGTGCATTTAAACCTTACTACTGGGAAAGTGGATAACATTTGTATTTCTAGCAACTTATAAACAATCTCCTTCACTGTCTTAGTTTAATGGAAAGAATAGCAGCTCTGTTGCAGCTACCTGTGATTGATATTTGACAACTGAATAACTTGATAAAAAGTATTTATGTGAATTCTAGCATTCCATAATGTCCTTAGCTGTCTGCAAATTCACCGATAAGAGAAATGTTTCAATAGCCAAAAAATGAGATCACTTGCAGGCTTGTTTATGTTATTTGAAACATCTAATCCCTAACCGTGTACTTGGACAAGCAGTTCCCCTATTACTGGTGTACTCTGTTGGAGTGGTTTACACTACCCCATGGGTTCCCTTGTGCGCATGTGCAGCATTGGGTATCTCTTTCGTATGCATTGGTGCTCTGCTTGCTAAGTAGAGATCCCCTTTTTCTCCCCAACTCCTCCGCAGAGTTACACTCTCTGTCTGCTAACCAGATTCTCATGTCATCATGCAAAGTACTAAGGGCATGTTCCCTTACCAAAAGGTCTGCCAGTACCTCAAAAGTGGTGACCTGGCACCCACTCACCCATCTATGAAATTAAGTACTTAAATCAGCCATATACTCGCATACACATTCATCTGCCTTGCATCTATGTTCACAAAACTTTTTTCTGTAAGCTTCAGGTGTTAGTTTAAAATAATCAGGAAGATAGTTTTTAACTTTAACATAATTAAAGCAATCTACATCAGACAATTTTGACATGGTCTGAATAGGTTAACCATGAAGTAAGGGAGTCAGGAGCTGAACCCAGAGCTCATGGTCACCATCATGCTGTCTACATACTCTCTCAAATATATCAATAAAACTATCAAAGTCATCCCCATCCCTGTATTGAGGAAAAAGTTTAATGACCTTTGCAGCTTCTGGGGTCCAGTTATTCCCTTACCCATTACCTCTATGACCCTCTCAAAGGGTAAGAAGATCCACTTCATACCAGAGCAGTCTATTGTTTTCCTTGGATTTTAAATGTTTGGCCTCCAGTTCATACTGACTCTGATTCTTCCTCAGCCTCCACTTTGTGTCAGTGCTATCTCTCATTTTCCTCGGATTCTAAACATTTGCCCTCCAGTTCATATTGATGCTATTTCTCCTCAACCTCCAGCCATTGGGCTTCCAGGTGCAGCCTCTCTGCTGATTCAAGTTCATAAAGTCTGGCCTCCAGGTGCAGTCTCTCTCTAACTGCAGATGGATTTTCAGGTAATCTGGAGAAAAGGTGGACTGTCCTGTCTTGTCAGGGTGTACATCCCCAATACCAAACTGGATATCCTCTGAACGGCTGGTCTGAGCTGAAGATGCAACTAAGGCTGAAATCATTGCTTCCTTAGTCAGGTTGGCATGTGCCAGGCCTCTGGCTTCACACTCCTTGGCCAACTAGTTCTTTGTCAGCTTACTATAGTCTTCTGCTGACATCTTTGCCTGCTGTCCCTGACTAACTAAAAATAAATAAAACTGTAGTGAGCTGAGTTTCTGTATGTTTACTTTGTGGCTGTCAAGAGTGCACACTTTAATGACAACTACCCACAGGATACTGAAGTCCAATTAAAAATTCCACACCTCTGTCACCAAATAATGTGACGCCTGGATAATACTCCACCAGACTGCCAACAATAATGTAATGTTCCTTACTATCCTGGGTAAGTAATTAAGGAGCTTCAGTCCTCATTACTAACATCAATAGGAGACTATCACTTAAACAGGAGTAATATTTCATAATTTTTCCCTAAGAGTACAACAGGAACACACTATATATCCTGAGACTGGACTGTATACTTCTGTCCACCCTTAATGTAACTCTTATTACACACTCCAGAACAATCTGTCCCAGTTTAAGACCTCTGATACACTCACAGTTAAATAAATTAAATCTCACATAAACAAACACTTCTGGGAAAGCCTGACACAGATTTCCAGTTGTGCCCCTTCCCCAAAAATAATGCAGTAACACAGCGCCACTAATCAGAGAACCTACATTCCCTCTTAAAGGGGAGTCCAATTATTAAAATTAGATATTAAAACAATTAGTAACAAAAGTGATACCCCAACCTCATGTGCAAAATGGGAAAAGGGGTTGAAGATGGATGGATGGATGGATGGATGGATGGATGGATGGATGGATGGATGGATGGATGGATGGACTTAAGTGGCCAAGAAAGTTATAGAAACAGGTATAAGCACTCTCAAATCATTAAAGAAAACATTGATTGACCAGCCACAATGTAACTTAATATAAATATTTAATAATAAACAAAGTGATTAAAAATATAAAATAGTCATTTCCAATAAACAAACAGAACTCAGTCACCGGGAAAATGAAATCAATACCAAAGGATAGAAATCCAACAGTTAGAAAAACTCTAACTGATTAGTTTTAATTTTCCTATCTGACTACAGAACACTGTCCTTGATCTAAACTAAATTATTACAACAGAGCAAAGGCAGGCTTACACTTCTTGGTGAGTCATTTTGGGTATTCACTGTACAGTACAACTGTGAACAACTGACAAGTGCAACTGGCTGTTAACTGGCAACAACTATAACTGACTTCAACTATCAGGCTCTTTTATAGACTAGCTTAACTGTTGCAACCTTTCCAGTTCTAATTTTCATTTCATAGTCTAAAAGTCAGCAACAGCTATTTGCTAAAGTTCCTTCCTGCCTTCCATCCTCTGACAGTAGCACATAGCAACTTTTAACATTCTGAAGACATCATTTGCAGATCAGCTGATGCTGAGACAGCCTGCATTTAGAATCTTCTTCACAAATACATGCAGTTAGAAATGTAAAGGAACACTGTTCAAGTCTTTAAAACGTTCTGTACAACCAGATTATAAATCAACATGCAAGAACTCATTTATAATATTGTACATAGTCATGCTGGCATATATTACACAAGAAAATTAGCAATTTTGGACCAAAACTTCAGTTAGACATGCTAGCATAGATGACAGTGTCTAATTTCTTCACATTCTTCTTTACCCTTCACTTCTTGACCTTCACAATCCAGGGCATGAAAGTCAGATGAATCCCCACATTCTCATAGCCTGAAATCAATTTTAATAGGTATTACATGTTTATAAAAAGGAGGTGTCTTTACCTTCATACTAAAAACCCATACATTCCTATTATCCAAATGTCCATTTCAACATTAACAAGCATTGGGGCAAGGGAGAAATTCTTCCCACAGTCTCCTATCCCTTATTAAAATCTCTACTTTAGCCATGACAGTCATTGACCCAATGCATTCAGTCTACACTTTCTGTCCTGGGAAATGTTCTCTCCTAATGCCCTTTTCATAGAAATTGTTTTCTCTGTCTTTATCATCATTCAGTTTCTGTCCCTCACCCTATGTCATTAACTCCAGCATCTTTCAACTTCAACAGTTTGAGAAAAGACACAGGATACAGAAAATGAAGTCAAAATATGGGATCAGACAAATCATTAGAGGTTTATAGCTAGTTGCTATGCCTATGGTCCTGGAGACTATTGATGAGAGTAGTACAACTTATCAATTGCTAGAAAGCACTGCCCAGTTAGGTCACACATTAGGTAAATGGAGACTGAGATCAAACCATAGACCCCAGGAAACAATTTGTTATCAGCAGATAGACTTAATACTCAGTACTAAATTCCAGACTTAGTAGTAGATTGTGCTACAGTTATTATCTTTTCATTGACTGGTCTGTCATTCATCTTCCTTCTCTTCCTCCTCTACTTGCTTTGCTGAATTTTCATATGTTTTATTATATCAGCTCAACCTTTCTCTTGCATGTTATTTTCTTGTTGAAATAGCAGCACCTCCGAGTAATTCATTATTACCCCCTTCTCATCCACTAACTTACATTCCTCAAGCCTCAGAATATTTTCTCTCTCTACTCCTTCTTCATCTTTCACCCTCTTACTATTCACACCTGGTGTTTGCACTAGTGGCAATGCTTCCATTGTCTGTATTACTCCATAAGTTCACATTCACTCTATACTTCAAATGTTACTGAGGAGGTAGGAAATGAGTGGATATACAAGAGGGTCCATTAAAATGAATTAGTGGAAGTGAAAAAAAGGAAGCAAAGAACTTTTAAAAAAAATTTTAATTGGTGCTTTAAATGTGGGTAATCATACTAATTTCTTGTTAACTATCCACTAATTGTATCAGTATTTAAGGCTGTGTAACACTACACTTGAATGTTTCTGATGAAGTCATACCATTGACGAAAAATGTGTATTTTGGCTTGTGGCGTTTAAAATATATTATTCTACCTTTTGGAGTTATCTATTCCAACCTTATTGTGAGCTGTTTTACACTATTTTAGCCTGTTGGTGTTTCTGCATTACCGGACTTTGATCTTGTTTTTGTGGTTAGTTTGGAGTGTCCTTTTCGATTTACTGGTGTTATGGAAGCAAAGAACTTGACAGGAGAAAAGGTAGACATTCAACAGAAACTGAAATGTATTAACTGGAGAGGTACATGGTGGTTTGTAACTAGCTATGTCAAGTAACTCCCCCTCCCCAAACCATGGAATATACAAAAAATATCTCCTCATCATGAAAAGCAGCCAGTAAAGTCGTAAAAATAACTACAGCATGCTTTTACTTCTCTATAGCACTAACTCAAAGACTCATTCCTCCTGTTTAACCCAGGCACCCTTTCACTTCTACAGCAACATCACAGGATCCTTCCCATTTACTATAGATATCTGCAAACTTTTTGTACAGACCTGCACAAATTAACAACATTAGCATATTTTTGGGGTACACCAATCTTGCCAACTTACTTTCAGCACCTATGCCCAAACTGTTATTATCATCTTGAGCACAATGCTGTGATCTCTGTCTCTCTATCTAACAAAATGTTTCTATCTTTTAATGTTAACCATACTTTAAGCAGCACTTTCCTGCTGCCAAAACTCTTGTTTGATCATATGGTTCTTACCAGTTTGTGCACAACCACCATAACAGGATTGGAAGTGACTTACCATAAAACTGCTAGCTTTGCAGCTAGAGCGCCTAATTCTTCTTATCAGAACACAGTACTAAACATGCATTCAAACTATTGATTTGCACAAAGGTTAGCAGAAGAAAACGAGTGTGTTTTTACTGTAATATCTGTACTACAAGAATATACCATAAAAAGAACTTGTATAGGACAAATCATCATGAAATAGTTAAGGATATATGTTTTTACTTTGTTTTATCTGCAGTGGCAGGCCGCACCCACAATGTGTATAACTTATTTATATTTCTAGTGTACTGTTGTTAAAGACCCAGTCAGCTATTACCCTTTCCAAAATGTAAATGGAGTGTTTGGCCTGGTTTCCACTCTGAGCCAACAATTCTCTGCAAAACTGTATGAAAGTCAGAAAGAGAGAGGCATATATGACCACGAGCATTTTGAGATTTTACCTCAGAATCTTAAAAGGTTGAACTTACAGGTCCTGACACCTGTAGTTTTATTTGTGAATTTAGTTCTGTTTGTTAGATGATAGTTTGTATTAGTCCCGAATTATTATACTCAGAGGTGCCCTGAAGACAATGATCTGCTTATATGACTTATTCAGAGTTACACAGAGTATGCACATGGTGACTGATAGGATCAAAGCCTAGAAGGTGCTAATTAGATTACTCACATAGTCATGAGTGTGAGGCCTGCTGTCTCTACTTACACCCTATGACACTGAGGAAGTTTAGACTCAGGTTAGTACACCTGAGACACCTCAGATAAGAGGCACTTACTTGTACCTCACAGTTCTTACCTGATATAAAATATGTTAAATTAAAAAAAAAAGAATATCATATTTGTGTAACCCAGACATCCACCTTCTGTTTGATCTGTTAGAAAGTTCAATAATGCAAGAAAATCCCCATGATATTTAAGAACCAAAGACAGCCACAAGGTTAGACCAAAAATGTCTTTGCACCACAGACTGATAACTGTTATTATACAGTTCACAGTGAGTGCTTCAGAAAATCTGTCTCCAACTTGCTTGAGCCTCCTTGTGAGCCATGTATCAGAACATCAGCAGGGAAGGTGTAGTGCTCATTGAGAGACTAGAAAACGTGTTGCAGTTTGTTATCTAAGAAGCAGGATCCTGGATATAAGTTGATGTGTAAGGGATTATGCAACACAACTCTGCCTGTGTACTCTGGGTGATATGATTTAACAGATAACAGTAGATATCCAAGGATAGAATCTCACTGCCAGTTTTGGGTGGGTGGGTATATTGATGCATCCCAAGCAGAATATGCCTACTCCTGTGCTGGCACTTTGTGTTATTTTCTCAAACAGGTTCATGCTTCTTGCAAATCACTGAGAATATGGTTTACTTATTAGATTCTCCTTCAATGTCTCACCCTTCTGCATGCATTCTGTATTTCATAAAGGATGCAGTCTGAACATAAACTGAGCAAAGCAATCCCTCATCTATATTATTACTTAGTCAATGATTTTCCCCACCCTAAATAATGTAAGGGATGCACAATGTGGGAAAGCATTAGGTGGGGATTTCTGACATGATTCAGTCAAAGAGGAAAAAAGATAAATACTGTTTACCAGATAAACAAAAACACCTTGTAATTAGACAAACCATGCACATTCCAGACAGGGCAAGCAAATTTGTGTGGCTCACCTAAATTAAAGTTCTCTGTTTATTTGTTCTGCTCTGCCCCATTTTTTGGCAGACTTGAAGCTCTCCTACATTCCTATTTATTTTTATCTGGATATTTTCAAGCACTCCGGTTGCAATTTACAGCTACTTGTTTTAGCACATAGGTCTATCTAAAATGATCTCAAAAGTGTAATGTCAGGGGTCTTATCATGCATACATATAAACAGTACAAAATAAATAAAATAATGAACATTTAGGAATTGTGAAGCTCAAATATAGTCTGCAAGAAAAATAAAATGCAGAAAAAAAGCAGCATGTTGTGATTTTGTACTCTGCATGCTTATTATATCTGGAGTTAGTCCTGTCATAAAAATGTCTGGCTAGTGCTGGGAAACTTATGCTTAGACAAGCATGGTTTGTTCATAACACATATATATAGTTATTGTATATTGACTGGTCCTACAGCTACAGTTGAGAGTCACAATACAAACACTATTGAGTGAGGAAAAAGTCTTTGAGTGAACAAGTTAAAGGCTACATGTAAGATTAATGTATAGACCATGGAAAGGAAATTATTTTTGAAGCCACTGGAAAATAATTAATGGCAATAGTAAGAACGACATTTCTTATTAAACCTGCTACTTAACTAAGAAATGTTTTTCATTACAGCTTTTGAGATAATTGCCCGTTCTTCAGGTCATGTCAGAAAAATGTTATCTCTGAGTGGTTAGATTCCATAGTATTTACAGTCCATTAAAGCAGATGATATGAAATATATATCCATTACGTTCTTTCATCTGCTACATTGCTGACTGACTAACAGGGCCATCACAATTCAGTTCATTAAAAACAAAAACACATTTAGGGGGTTATAATAACACTGAAGCACTTCAGTGAGTTGGGACATTTGTCACATGGGGGTGCGATTACCTGACATTATCCCACCCTTGTCTTACTTCTTAAGTAATTATGGATCTTGAATGTAGGATGTACTCCCCTTGGAAATATGGATATTGATTTTCTGGTTGCTTTTAAAAGAACTCATAGAACACACTCATTTATTGTGGCTTTCAGCAACTAATTGCTTTATTACTGTACAGCATTTTATGATTCATGTACGAGGGTCAGTTATACAAGAAAAGGTACTGAGCAGCTTGGTATTGCCTTACAAAGTTAATATGCAGTTAAACGTAAATCCGTTTTAAGCTGCTTGCCTGTCCTGCTAAGGTGCCTGCCACATTACTAACTAGATTTCAACAATGAAGTACATTTGCTAGTTATATTGTTAACAGTTTCATATTCTGAAAATGCAAGTTTCAATACAGCAGCAGCATTAGTACTGTACAGAAATGGTGTAATACAAACAATATACACATATATAGCAGTATCTTCAATGGGGACCAGTATTTATGCTTGACACAAGATTATGAGGTTCATCTCAAAACAAGGAATGCACTAACTTTGTACTCCATGATACTATAAAAATAATGTTGATGATACTAAAATGGCACTGGAAACAATGATAAAAAATATCATTTTTGCAGGGGTAGTTTCCATATCACCCCTTGCAACTATAGATATACTTCCTCTGAGGTCACCCAGTACTGAGGATAAGGGAATATGCACTTAACTCCAAGGTTTAACAACTCCAGATTTAATACAGAGCAAGCAATTGTTTATGTGATGAAATGTCACTTAATAAGCATGTCACTGATGGAACTACATAATTCCATGATTTTGAGATTTATGGATACAGGAAGGGTAAACCATTACAAACCCAGTTTAATTTGTTATGGACTGATGAGACATTTTGAAGTCTTGGTGGAATTAGTTAGGGACTACCAATAAGAAACCATCTGTATAGTCAAACAAGACAACAACAAGAAAAAAAGACCGTTCTTGCTTGGTCTACCAACATCTTATGACAATGGTATGTTCTTTACACGTGCTTATTCAGAATAGTAATATTTGTGTGGGAGTGGGTTGATTCTGTTACAGTTACTTGTATGGTTCCAAAGCCTTTTCATATCTAATATAACTCTGTTAGTTCATGTATCACTTCCATTGGCTTATAATGTAAGCACTCTGCTATATGCCAAGTATAAATGTATCATCTGAAATTCTAGCTTCATAAAACAGAGAAAACATAACTGCAGCAGTGAGGAATAAGCCACACATGAAGCAAAAACGTGATATTTGTAAATTCAGTGGTAATTTTTTTTCTTGCTGTAAAGTGCCAAAATTTAAAAAGAACAGACATAAGCCACAGTTTTGTTTCATTTGATTGTGTCCTGTCCAGCTAAACTTAGGCTTAAAGTGAGAAACTATGTGATTGTTTCCTTGCTTCCTTTCCTGATTGGTATTGTTGTTTCATTGCACGGTACCTATTGGATTCCGAAATAAATCACCATTGTAAATGCATGTGAATTATGAAATAGTTTGCTAGGACTACTTTTCCGACAATGGCACTAAAGTGGGAACAGCAGCCTATTGTGTCTGTAACAGCTATCACAAAAGAAGCTAACATTCTTAGACTGGTGAGAGAATGTAATGTATTATATAACAGGTTGTGATAAACTAACAGAGAAGAACAATCTAATAAACTAACAGGGAAGAATATACTCATTCTGACATACCAAAATGATGAGGGACGACCAGATACCTTTTTTTCACATAATATATGAGTAGTATCTTAGAAGGTAATATTTATCTGGTATACTGGAAACACCAACTAAATGTTTTGTGTAATGAAACCTTAGTTATATATTTTAAACTGATGTCATTCATTTTCTAAAGTAGCATTGCATTCAGAATGTTTCCAGTCTTAATAACAGTCAAAAGCTGATAGCATAAGAACCACTCAACCAGTAAAACAAACCAAACAGTATAAAATAAATGCAATTTATTGACACACTCTAGAGCCTTGGCTGCACAAGTCTTCAAGGAGTAAAATCCATAAGAAAATATGACAATAAATATATTCATTAACAATACAATTATATAATATATATTTTTTTAAATGTTAGTTAACCAATCGACCACCACCACCACAAATAAATTAAAACATTTCAATTAACATCACTATTCAGCTGATAGCATATTTGTCCAGTTAGTTTTTTTCTAGTAACATTTTATAGACATTTATTTATTTTTATTTTATATAACAATGGGTTTAATAACTTCCTAGTCCAACATTTATTAAGTCTGAAACTACATTTGCTAAGCTGAATTTGGTAGATATATTTTATTTGCCAGAGTAAAGTAAAATACTAAAAACATATAAACAGACACACACCGATATATCTATCTAAATCTCTATATCTATATCTGCATCTATATCTATCTATCTATCTATATATATATCTATATATATCTATATAAATATATATATATATATATATATATAGAGAGAGAGAGAGATTGACAAATGATTTTATTGCATTGCTTTGCATTTATTACAGTAGGTGAGGTTTCAATACATTTTAATTCAGAAAGGCTAAAGTAGCTTTTTTGCATAGTCTGTGTACAGTTTTTCTTGCCCATGTCTCTGAAATAGTTTTCACTTTTTCCATAATAATCTGACATGATCTCTCTTTTTCCTTCTAGTACTGACACAGGAAATATGTTAGATTTTTATAAATGGGACTAGTATCTCCTTTCCTCACATAATACCTTCTTGCTAAAGGTACACTTGTTTAGTCAGTTAACTTTAGATACAGAGTATTTGTATCATATAGCTCTGTTCTACAGATTACCCTTTAAATCTGTAGTCATCTGGCAACCCATCCTGCATAGCAATGTTATCTGATACAGTTCATACTAACTCCAGGAAAACAGTGGCTGTGTGCTTTAGGTTTTTGGATCTGGATCCCACTATCTTTCTGGTTACTATGACAGCAGCATGCTGTGCAGGGCATCTCACTGGATGCATGTGAGTGTGTTACTACATTCATGCCCTTAGAATGCATACGTTACACCTGCAAATGGTTGTGATCAGTATCCCCTAACCAATTACTTCATTTTTTTCCTTATAGATATCCTTCACTTGTGATATTTGTGATAATTTATGTGGCAACTGTTTAGAGGAAGTGACTTACCACAGGCTAGCAAAGCATGGTTTTATGTATGTGAATTGGAAGCACTTATTTCTATAGACATATGTCTAACAATCCGACCATGTACTTTATTCAGTCTGTTTAGCATAATAAACCTGTCATATCCCATGCTCCATTCTTATTCACTGAAAAAAACTTAGGTATAAAACTCCTCCTAATTCACTAAAACCAGAAAATGTGTCATCATGTAGCACCCCACAAGGGTAGATGATTTACTTCTCCTTCCTCCTCCTCTCATGGCCTCACATCAAAATGTACATTTTGGTACTTCTGTCTCCAAAGATTACAGAGCCTATTATGCTGTCTTTTTCATCTTGCTAGGAAGCCGCCTAATTGCTCCTTGCTACTTTCCAACATCACTATTAAACTTGTTGGTAGGGCTTCATACTTTCTATCTCTGTCCCATAGAATTTGCTCTCACATATTCTCTGTTTTGCTTGTATTTTTTACTCTGCTTATACTTTTACTCTACTTTCTTGCATTAGATATCCCTTATGATGCTCTTATTGTCTTATTTAATCACTGTAGCTGTATCTTGTTAAGTGAACAATGTTTTATTCTATTTATTTGTACCAGAATTTTCTAATCCCACTGTTACTCAATATTCATATATATCCTTTAGTTTCTGGGCTCCTCTGCATTCTCTAAAATATGTGTGTCCAACTAACTTATTTTAACTACCAGACTAACAAAATGTAAACAGATAACTAAATATATATATATATGATAACTTATTTCCTTAAAGACATGAGTGAACTGACAAATACATTGATTAAAACCTTTTATTTAAGGGAATATATGCAAAAAGCACGTGCACTCAGTAAAGTAGCACATACAAAGGTGCTACAGGCTATGCTGGAAGGTACAGAAATAAAGACTTGGGTTTAAATACTATATTCCTCCACTGTATTGCTATCAGCCAGCTGTATAGCTTTTTTTTGTATGCTTAGCTCACTCTCAGAGACATGTTCTGGCTTTGTATGCCTTTCCTAAATAAACAGTTTCTCACATTTCTCGAAAAATGCTTTGTGCTGAACGGATTTCACTTACAGCCATTTATCATATTCTTGGTGCTTCACTGAGAGGAGAATGACAGAGACAGAGTGGCAATGAAATGATGTGATATACAGCTCACCTTTGAAGAAATGATATCCTACTTTTAGAGTGATTGCATAACTTTGATGATGAGTGATGGGTGAAATTAGTTTAGCACACAGGTGGGATAGGGTATGGGGACATTAAACTTTGGTTAGAGAACTCGGGTTGCTACTGCATAATTTTACTTTCATATTTACCTGAACAGAAATGTATAGGAAAAATTGTTATGGAGCTGAGGGGAGGGGGGACGTGTACACCATGCTGTATAACAATGGTTAAGAATGTCTGAGACATCTTGAAATTTTGAGGAAATACAACAAAGACAGTGCATCAAATGTAAACATGCATAAATGTATGAATTTGATCAGCTTATGATGAAAATTTCTTTTGCCTGTGTTTATTTTCTTTGAAGCAGACCTGCCAATAGACATATTCTACCACTAAGGAAATTTCTCTAATGTCATTGAAAATGACACTTGTATTTCTTGTCTGTTGTAAATGCATTTGTCCATTGGACATGAAAGTGAGTGAAATATATTATCTGGGCAGTTTTAGACTAGCCCTTTAACAGGTGTGTCTTCAGCAGGTGGGTGAAAATGAAAGAATAGAGAAAATTCCAACATTGACACTGGCAGAATATGTGAAGGTCACACAGAGAGTATTCTGAGGCCTGGGACTGAATTCTGTTTCATGGAGCTGGAAGATAGAAAAGCTTAATGACTGAGCTACTATTTCACACTGTATGTTGTATCCTGCAGTTAGTGTGCAGAATTAAAGCTCTGAACTGTTAATAAGCTGCTTCCTATACCCAACAAAGAGATTTATTCTTTCCATCTTCATTTGTCTGCAGTGTGACTTCGAGCAAATCATTTGAGCAGACAGTGCTCCTTTGTTGCCCCAGAAAAGGAATACATGTTCAGTGGGTTTATCCACATATATAAAAGGAAATACATCATTGAATAATCGGTATATATCAGCAAACCCTTTCTTACCTGATACTTAAGGTGCACTGTCGTGCATTCGGTATCATGTCAGGTGCTCTTCGCTATTAGAATATTTGGAAAAAGAAGAAAATGTAATGATATTGCCTGAATGAAATGCATTGCTAGAGTATGTTGTCAGACAGTAACATCAGTAAAAGTACTACATCAAGGATATACTATCAAATATCTTCATGCAGTAAGCTGTGGCATGTTTGTATCCAACTAAGCATCACTGTTAACTGCACTGATCATATAGACAAAATGTTTTCTTGGAAATTAATTAAAGTTGCAATTATACTGTATTATTTTTTGTTGTTTAATGCTAGTGATGCTTTTTTAAGTATAAATTATAAAATAGGTAGCTAACTCATTCATGTACCATTAACTCATTAAAATGAGATTTGTTGTACAGCAACTCAAGAATCAACAAATCCTGCTTAACCAAACAAAGGACACAGACTCAGTTTTCCCTAAATATTTTCTTTGGGCAAAATCAAATACTACATTGTGATCTCCAAGTCCTCAGTTTAGAATAGCTAAGCCCTGCCCCATATCCTTATTATTCATAGCAACTCTGACAGGACTTAATTTCTGCTAGAATAGTAAGCATAAATCATTAGCAAGTATCACTTGATGATAGACGATTCAGCCAATAATCCCCAGGATTCAGAAAGGCTGCTGCCAGTGGTAATCCCTAATGGAACTGTTTTCTGCTTATAGTGGGTCTTTCTGATTCGCAGACAGCCTTACCACATTGATTCTGCACAGTCAGTAAAATCATGATGATGGGCTGTCCCCATAGCTTACTGCAACGGTAAGGATACATGCTGGGGGAGCGTCATATGTTCGTGTGCCAAGTGCCTGCTCCAAAAAATACTTGCAGTAAGTGCTTTTCACAGCCAAGCAACAGAACCACTCAACTGCATAAATTAGCACAGCCAAAAGTTTCCCTTCTCCCATTACTTTCAGTAGAAGAGTGTATACATGTGTGTGTGTGTGTGTGTGTGTGTGTGTGTGTGTGTGTGTGTGTGTGTGTGTGTGAGTGTGTGTGTGTGTGTGTGTGTGTGTGTGTGTGTGTGTGTGTCTGTGTGTCTCAATGAATATCTAAATTTGTGCATGTGAGGGGCTACCATACCTCTAAACTCCAGACTAATGATCAAGGCCTGTAATACTGGAGGGGCACATTAGACACGGGGGATTATTAATATAGCAACAATTTTGGCTTCATAAATCATATTCCAAAAATAAGAGGCTGTAGTGACTAATGACTTCAAAGCAAGGAGGAGGGGGCTGCAGGAAGTAATTGGATGTGTAGGGCTAACTGGATTGTGGTGGGGATCTATTATTACTGGTCGATGATCATCACTTGTGATCAAACAACTGATAGGTTCAGCCACTTTAATCCACAGACTGCCTCAGTGCCCACTCATTATAGCCACACAATGCACTATATCAGATATCTGACTGCAATCAAGAAGGCCACCCTTAGATGGAAATGGCACTCGACTCAAATGAATTATTGAGCCCCCTTTTGCACAATGGTCTCCACTGCTCCTTCCTAATGCCTATCTCCTGTTTTTCTATCCTGGTCTCATTCCGTCCACATAGATATAAATAAGGAAAGAAAATCAGTCTTCATTTCCTTAGAAAAAAATAATCTGTGACAAAGGCTTAATATTCAAAGCTAAAACAATAGTAGTTTCCAATAAACTGAGATGAAAATTACTTGCAAGGATATATTAATCCTACATGGGAATGGAAATGGCATTAACTTCTGATAAAAGTAAAAGCATGGATTGTTACAAGCATACATTATACACTTGAGGGTCTGGAAGAGGAAACCTGAGCACCTACACTAATACAGGGAGTACATTCAAACTCTACATAGAAGGAATCACAGCCAAAAACTCAATCACGTAACCAAGTGTCATAAGATGGCAATGCTACTTCACTGCACCATAATGACAATGATCATTTGCAATCGCACACATCATGGCCATACTGCCACAATTACTTACTGTGTAAACTGCTAATGTTTGTTATGGAAAATAAAAAAAATACGATCAGCTTATTACTTTACGGTACACTGTAATCTTGCCTACATACATGCAGTAATGTTCATTACAGACAACCCCATATCCATCAATTACACCTTCTTTACTGGCTGTACACATGCCAGAAGTCTGATATAAATAATTACACTATAAAGTAATCCAGCTGGCTTCACAAAAATGCACAGTAATTTTGAAAAGCAAGAATAATGATGGTTTAACATGAGCAAATGGCATCAGTGTCAGCCATTTGTATTCACCAACATCCCCTTTACCCAGCCATTAAAGTCAAATTTATGGACTGCATATATTTTAGATATAAGATTGTAATAAAATAAAAATAATAACTGACAAATCACCACAAATGAGGTTTGGTAACAAACCAATTTGTCCAGTGACATCTTCAGAAAGGGGGAAAGATAAATATATTCGTGGAAATTATGAGGGTGAGGGGATGAAAGGGTTAAATGGGAAGATGCGATGATTGGGAGGTAATGAGGTAAAAGGGGAGGGGCTTAAGGGGGTTAGGCAAGTGTAGCTGGGTAAGGGATCACATTTTTGGTGTGAACTTGCTACCCACCCTCCCTCCCCCTTTTTGATGGATTGGGGGGGTGACTATTTCATCAGTCTGGGTAGGGAGGAGAAGAAGGACAGGCTTGCCCTCGTCTGTTCCCCCTCTGGTGTTGAATGTTCCTTTTCAATGAGTTGGGAAAAGAAGGTGAGCAGTTGGAGGCTGCTTGATAAATAAGCAAGCGGAGGTAAGGGCACTGCTTATTAGTTTGGATGTTTAATTCAATAAGTGGTAAATATAAGCAAGCAGAGGTAAGGACGCTGCTTATCTGGTTGGAGGTGTAATTCAATAAATTGTATATGAAGTGAGTTGTTGCACGCTGCTCCATAAGTAAAGTAAGTGAGTAGAGGCATGGACACTGCTTACTGGGTCAGGATGAGTCAGGTCATGCTGTCCTGATTAACATTACATGGATGTTTATGCTGTGATTAAAGTCAGCTATACTGTGTTCAGTTGCAATTAATAAATATTGGTTATCAAAGCTGTTATGGAAGTTTAATAAAGGTTATCAAACATCATTTGGTGTGATGTGTGTTTATTGAAGAGAACTGGGACAAATCTGGCTTGGTAACAAACCAATTTGTCCAGGGACATCTTCAGAAAGGGGGAAAGATAAATATATTATTGGGAGTTAAGATGGTGGGGGGGGGTGAAAGGGTTAAATGGGAAGATGGGTTACTTGGGAGGAAATGAGGTAAAGGGGAGGGGCTTAAGGGGTTTAGGCAAGTGTAGCTGGGTAAGGGGTCTCAATTTTGGTGTGAACATGCTACCCACCCTTCCCTCCCCCTTTTTGGTGGATTGGGAGGAGGGGATTGTGGCTATTTCATCAGTCTGGGTAGGGCGGAGAAGAAGGACAGGCTTGCCCTCTTCTGTTCCCCCTCTGATGTTGAACGTTCCTTTTCAATGAGTTGGGAAAAGAAAGTGAGCAGTTGGAGGCTGCTTGATAAATAAGCAAGCGGAGGTAAGGGCACTGCTTATTAGTTTGGATGTTTAATTCAATAAGTGGTAAATATAAGCAAGCAGAGGTAAGGATGCTGCTTATCTGGTTGGAGGTGTAATTCAATAAATGGTATATGAAGTGAGTTGTTGGACGCTGCTTCATGAGTAAGGTAAGTGAGTAGAGGTATGAACGCTGCCTACTGGGTCAGGTTGAGTCAGGTCATGCTGTCCTGATTAACATTACATGGATGTTTATGCTGTTTAAAATCAGCTATACTATGTTCAGTTGTAATTAATAAATAGTGGTTATCAAAGCTGTTATGGAAGTTTAATAAAGGTTGTCAAACGTCATTCGGTGTGATGTGTGTTTATTGAAGGGGACCGGGATAATAGCTCATTTTAACCCCAATGCACACACACACACACACACACACACACACACACACACACACACACACGCACACACACGCACGCACAGATACACAAACACAGACACACACACATACCCTGGGATTCATGAAGCTTGGCGCAAGGATGGCATTAGCTTTGTGCCGACCGTGCAGCATAGAGATGGCGCAGCAGCACCATATGCAAACTAATGAAGGCATGCTGCTGCAACGTCCACGTGCATAGGGAATGTGCGCGAGTGCAGGGGGTGTGTCTAAGCGCTGCACGGAGGTGTGAACATGTCGGCTGCAGACGCGCAACCTAAAATGCTGACTAGTACAGCCTGCCTCTTGTAACAATCATTCCTGTCAGTGTCCATGGATACTGAAATGTATGCAAAGCATACAAGACAATTTTGCGAACACCAAAATAAAAAGTAAACACAAAGGCACGTAGCTGAATACTGAGTCCCCATCCCTCGAACAAAATGACATTTAAAACCCCGTGCCCATATTCCATTGTAGTGTTGATTGTTATACCAAGTGGAAGCAAAATGCAGTGTGTTAGTGCGCTGCTGCCCTTTGCTAAGCCTAGCCCAATGGTTAGGGTTACCACCTGTCCCACTTTGTGAGGGACAGTCCCTCTCTGGGCAGTTGTGTCCTTACCAAAACTATTAAAATGTTAAATATCCTGCAATTGCAGGACATAATTATGTCCCATATTTTATGTAATAGTTCCATAAAATAGTTAATTCTGTATCTAAACTACCTAAATGTTACAAAAAAACAGAATAAGCAACTAAACTGCTAAAAGAATAAGCTGTCACGTAGGCATAAAAGTAAAGTACTCTCCTTTGTACTGACCATGGGCATGTGTCAGCCTGTAAAATCTGATGTGTGTCCTGAAGATGTGCCACTTTGGCCATCTGAAAAGGTGGCAACCCTACCAATGGTCAGAGCATTCGCTCAGTAACTGCCCATTCACGGTCCAGGTCGTCCCTGTCTGGATGGCCCAAAGATGAATGGGTATTACCCGGGTCTACCTACCATGTCATGAAAGATAGGTATTTGCGTGTACCTATGTGTGTGAAGTACAGCATGTGGAAGATCAAATATGCCGGGGTTGTCCTCACAACCATATTGGTACCAGAGATATGTAGAGTAGTGTGCAATGTGTTCTGTTGTCTGTGTCATGGGCCATCAACCAGAGAAGGGATGGATGGTGTGTGTGGAATATGGGGATAGGGGGGTGACGGGTAATGTAATAATTCGCCAAGGGGAGACTGGGTCGGATGCACAATAGGTGAACTGGAAGTGTATGAGGGAGAAGTGGGTGAATCAGAAAGGAAACCAAAAAACAAACATTCACATCTGCAATGCAACCTGACAGGCCATTCTGCAGAACATAATCCCACAAACATATGAATATTAAAACGTGTGACAGACATGTACAGAAACATTACCGGCTCATACCCACATAATGGTCTGCCTGAACCGAGCCATCCAACCCCAACACACCTGGATACATAATTGAATACCCATCATCGCCTCCACAGGACACCACCCCCCCCCCTTGCTGAATGTCCACCAAAACCACCTATACATGGGCTCCTAGCTTGGCGCAGCCATATCTGCACATAGTGACCATTATCCACATCTAGTAGGCAGTTGCACCCTAGGCAGTCTCAGGCATGCAAACTAGGTATTCCATGCATGCATAACCCTACCACATTTTTGAATAGCCAGCTGAATGGGCTCCATCATTTACAATTTTTGGACATCCCTCATGGGATGTGTCTGTTCTCAAGATTAGACTTTGTGGCATAACACGATGTCCACCCCCATTGACATCCAGGCACTAGGGCTACCACCTGTCCCACTTTGCGAGGGACAGTCCCTCCTTGGCCAGTTGTGTCCTGCATAAAAATTGGAAAAATGGCAAATGTCCTGAGATATTAGGGCAAACATATTTCCTATATTTAATGCAATAGTAGCATAAAACAGTTATTCTGTTTCTAAAACATCTAAATGTTATAAGAAACAGAATAAACAACTAAAGTGCTACAAGAATAAGCATTTATGTAGGCAAAACAGAGACGTTCTGTCCTATGTACTGGCTGTGGGTATGTTTTGCCTTGCAAAATCTGACGTTTGTACAAAACATGTCCCACTGTGGGCATTTGAAAAGGTGGCAACCCTACCGGGCACAAGTCAGATTAGCAGTACATGACCACAACCCTGCTCAGCCTCCACCCGGTCCTGCAGTACCTATGACCTGGGATTAAACACCTGACCATGATGCACATCTCCTCATGTGCATTATCGGGAATAAATACCTTTCACATGTTCCCATGAAGCTTCCCCATCTGGAAGTCAGAAATAGGGTGATTATGGCACCTCAAAGCATATGCGGGTATGTGCGACGGTAACTGGCGGTCATTCAACAGTATGGGAAATGTAAAAATGCATGTCGGTGTATATGCATGTGAATGTACAGACAAATATATATATAGATATATATATATATATATATATATATATATATATATATATGTGAATGAACATGGACACAATAAAGCAGTCCTAACGAATCTGAAGAGAAACAGCAGCAGAACCCCCCTGTAGTATTTAATGCTGTCATATGAAACCACCCAGGGGTGAGCAAACCTCCTGCATCTCCAACCACAGTTAGGATGCTAATAGTGTAACTAACTGCGTGCACATGCTAAGTCTGAATTTCAAATAGGTACAGAGCAGTACCGGTCACCATTCAGACAAACCATACCTGAAGATTTAATGAACACCCTGACCATTATATGAATGTATGCCCCAGGACTATAAGCTTGGGACGTCTGAATATACTTGGAGTGAGTCAACATGTAGGACAGGACCAGAGCAGTAGGGAACGGCGCATGTGCAGTGGTGCGGTTTTCCTAATGGAAGAATGGATGCCTGTTGTGTCAGTGACGTGTTGAGGTGTGTGTACAGATAACTATGAACTATGGGTATACATATAAATGAAGCAGCATACGAATAGTGTAGTGGTTAGAGCATCCGCTTAATGAACAGGCATTCAAGGTTCAAGTTCGACTATAGCACATATCATTTTCCATGTGGAATGAATGTCATCCTGCTGTAAAAATGACATAATAACATGTAAAAGTGAACTTGAGTATCGCATGGGACTTTTAACCAGATAATTTCAATCAAAGGGGTACTGTCATAATGAATAAGGCACAAGTAAGCACAAATAAGCAGCAGTAAACATATATAACAAACAGTAAGCATATGCAACTGTGCTTGCGTGGGTGTAAGCAGCACCCAGCATAGGAAATGTATATGAGTATATACAGATGTAATATATATAAATATATATATATATATATATATATATATATATATATATATATATATATATATATACACACACACACACATACACACACACACACACACACACATATATATATATATATATATATATATATATATATATAATGTAAATAGATTATAATATAATAATAGATCATATATAATGTAAATATATATATATATATATATATATATATATATATATGTTACAGTAAATATACACATGTGTATAGCTAGGATATGATACAGCAGTTACGGGTAACTTATGTTCACAGGCCGGGCATATGTTGGTGGGAGGTCCAATAAACAAATGTGTAACATGTAGCATCACCCCCCACCCCCACCCCCCAGCTAGGCCGGAGAGACATACAGACACACAATAAAGGTAAATACACCACTGCTTCCCAGACTACCGGCAGGAAACTACCTGTGGGAGAGATCTGCAAGATCTACACTTGAAACATAGACATTGATGTCCCTTGTGGGGCACCAAAAATGAGTGACCAGAGCCAGGCCCTGTAACGATTTCTCTGACCAGGCTGTAGATGTACATGGGCCAGTAGGTCGTGCAATCCTGATAACACATGAGTCGACACAATGTACGACGTGTCCCGACACGGGCAGAGTGGGCAGTGTGTAGTGGTGTGTTTATACCCCACCTGCGCCCACAGTAAGGATAAGTGCTGTAGAGGAGTGGCAGGTAGGGGAATTATGGGTATGCGATTATGGGCTTAGGCATGCAGGTGTTGGTTGGCAGAGCTATATTAGGACCGCCGCGTGGATGTAAGTAATATTCTGATGTGGGCATAGCAGATGCCCATACCTCCCAAACCCTAACAGCACATCCACTGGATAGTCTGTAAACCATTGGGGAACACATAGGGACATACCATAGAACTGTCCCTGATTACCAGGGACGTCCGTGATTAAGACTCAGACTCTAACTCTGTCCCACCTAAATCCTCCTAAAACTAGTGATATTAGGAGGAAAGGCGGTGGAATACAAGTAATGAATAATGACAACATGTAAGAGTCATAAACAGCATGTACCTCAGACAATGTGTATGACTACATATGGTCTGGGTCTGTCAATGCATAAGGTTAATAGCACCAAACTTCTAAATGTGTCCCTGATGTTGTTATGCAGTGTCCCTGATTCAGTGTTCATTCTTCCCCATTCGTATGAGAGGTCTGACAGTGACATAAAGCACATATTCCACTGACTACCTTAGAAAGATGATAGAATAAGTTAGGGTTACCACCTGTCCACCTTTGTGAGGGACAGTCCCCTTTGGGCAGTTGTGTCCTGCAAAATAATTGAAAATATGGCGAATGTCCTGAGATTTTAGGACAAAGATTTCCTATATTGTCTGTAATAGTTGCATAAAACAATTATTTTGTATCTGAAACACCTAAATGTTATATGAAACAGAATAAGCAACTATAATGCTACAAGAATAAGCTTTTATTTAGGCAAAACAGTGAAGTTCTTTCCTTTGTACTGGCTGTGGGTATGTTTTGCCCTGCAAAATCGGATGTTTCTACATAAAAGTCCCACCTTGGGCAATTGAAAAGGTGGCAACCCTATAATAGGTATGCAGTAGCATGACTCGGCCGACAGATGTGGGTCCCAAAACCCAATTACTTGTCTGTATTGAAGAGTCTCGGTTCCCATCTATCAGCCAGACGGGAACAGATTGTAAGAGGAGCACACAAATAATATGAATAAATCACTGGACAGGCCGACGATTCTGTACAGTCGAATGGCATGCTGTTGCCTAATGGGCAGCCATTCCCGATACTGTAGGCATGTAATCCGATGTAATATGCATCACAAGGTAATATTGTGGTCCTTGCTCCCACCCAGGGGTTCATAGGTTGGTACTAGGCTATCAGCCCTAGGGCCTATACAAGCCTAGCCATAACAATTCCCTGGCTATTTCTTCCCACATTATTTACTTTCCTGGACCCCTGTCTAGCAGGGCGACTGACGTGATCCCTGGGGTGAATTTCCTTTCTCCCATCCAATCGTCAAGGTTCCTCTTGAAGAGGTCCAAAGAGGCACTCTGCTTGACATGTATGGGCAATCTATTCCAGAGTCTGGGGAGTCTCTGGGCCAGGAACCTATCCCTCCAGCATGTTTTGTTTATTGTGATGACAAGGTTTAGATCCCTGGAGTGTGTAGCTCTGAGGGATTGGGATTTCTTTAAGTGTAGCATGTCCAACAGCTCTGGGTTTGACATGGCCTTGTATGTTAAGCAGAGATCGCCTCTGAGTAGACGATATGACAGAGTATAGCTGGAGTTTTAAGGCGGTCAGCGTGGGGCATCTGCTTTAGGCCTGTGATTCTTTTAGTGAGGTATTTCTGAGGCCTTTCCAGTTGTTGCAGATGTCTTGAGAGGTGCATACCAAATGGGGCGTTGTATTCTATAATGGGTCTAATGAGGGATGAGTACAGTGGGACAATGACCTCCTTTTTTCTGGATGAAAAGCCCTTCGTGATGAGGTGTGCCACATAGAAGGATTTCCTGACTGTTGTGGCGATGTGGTTATCGAAGGTGAGACCACTGTCCACCTGTGTCCCTAAGTCTCTTATCACACTTTCTGTGTTTAGTGTACTGCCACCTATATGGTAATTCATGGATACATGTTTTTTCCCAAAGGGGATAACAATACATTTCTTGGCATTGAGCTTGAGCCCATGGCTCTGGCACCAAGCATCTGTTTCTGTAAGGCCCTTTTGTAGAGTACAGATGTGAGTGTCAGATGCAAGCACCAATGTTGGTGCATTTGCAAGTGCAGGTGAGAGTGGATGTAAGCCTGTTTGGCTACCAGTATGCAAGTATTGCACTGGTAAAGCAATGTAGAGGCTAACCAAATGTAAGAAGCTGTAACCAGAGGTTAGCATTGCTTAACACCATGCAAATACATGCACACCTGCTCACAACTGCTTTAATGTGCCTTACTCCCTCCGTATCCAATGGCCTTGTTCTGCCCTGCGACCAAATAAACGTCCTCTGCAAGACTCAGAACCAGGACCCTGCACACACAGCTAATGTGATTTATCAATACGCCATGGCAGATATACAGCAATGGACAGTACCACAAACATATCATACAGCACAGTCATTCAACAGTATAGGAATGTATCCCATCATGTAGATGTATATGTGAGAGGCTATGTCCAGCATATAGGTACATACATATATAGAGATATATCAGGAACATACCATGTGGCAACAAAGCATTACAAACGAATGGAATGGGAAACACCAGCGACACCTGTATTATGTAGTGGTGTTGTTCTATGTAATCTCAAGACTCCCTCAAACAGACATGTGTCATTCATACATGCAAACAGTTGTACATTGGTCGTATACATCACTCTATGCATGTAATGTACATTAACACAACAGTACCTGCCCAATCCTTATGTGTGAACAGCACTCATGCAAGGTGCTGTGTGCAACATTTTCATCATGATAAAGGTAAATGGGGTAACCATAGAGGGACCGGTAGTGTTGTGTGTACAATGGGGTCGGCCTCATCACGTGTACCTGGACCATTTAGAAGTGATGTGTATACCAGGATCATGCGCCTGAGAGACAGGGGTGAGGATAACAGGAGTATGTTGTGATGCATATTACAAGGGTACATGTGTCCAGTGGGCATGTGTGTGAAATCTGAGGATAATGCTACTCAATGCTAGAAGTCTAAACCTCAAAATGCACTCGCTCGAGGCACTCCTTAAAATGGAGAACATTGACATCTGTGCAGTGACAGAGACCTGGTTCAAAGCTCCAGAGAGCACCCCTGCATTACCAGGCTATAATTCATACCACACCTTTCGACCACCAAACCCGGACCGAAACACTAAAGGTGGAGGCGTGTCCATATTCATTAAGGATATCCACACCTCCAAGCTAGTTGCTCAGCATAATGCATCCGAGATTATCCAAGTTCAACTAACTCTGGGCAAAACCGCAATCCAGATTGTAGCTTGCTACAGATCCCCCCACCATGCCCCAGGATTCCCACTCCTCTTTTCTTGATACACTGGAAAATATTAAGGTATAACCCAACACTCTAATAATGGGTGATTTCAACTACTCTACCATTAACTGGGAAAACTACTCATGTACCAACTCGTTTGCTCAACATTTTCTGGAAATCATCAATTCCAATGCTTTGGATCAACTTATCCACACCCCCACCAGAGGCAACAATATCCTAGACCTAGTCATCACCAACATGGGTGACCGGTGTTCCACACCAAAGGTCACCTCCTCGTTGTTCAGATCCGACCACAAGCTAATCGCCCTAGACATCCACATCCCGCTCCCACCCCCCAATTAGGAAAACAACCGTAAATAATTTCTCCAAAGCCAACTTCACGCTTCTTAAGACAGAAGTGGCAAACTTCATAACACCCATGCAGATGGACAATAGAGGTATGACTGCTGAATCCTACACAAATGCACTTTATAAGCACTTACACGAGTGCATGGATCGTGCTATCCCTAACAGAACCAAGATGCTATCCTCCAAAAAAAGGAAGCCAATATGGTGGTCTTCTGCCATAAACAAACTCTGCAACAGAAGAAAGAAACTGTTGCAAAAAAAGAGTAAAATCCCACAATTGGAGGAACTCCCTGGTCACCCTCAGTAAGAAGCTGAGATCCCTCATAAAATCCTCCAAAGCTAGTTATGAAAACAAAATTGCCACTGATTCTAAAGACAACCACAAAGCATTCTATAGCTATGTCAAAAATCTCAATGGCAACACTCAGATCTGCTCTGAGTTACAGCACAATGACACTAACTATACAGAACCAACTGATATTGACAACATCCTGGAAGATAGGTTCAGTACTAACTTTACCCCCCTCTCACCCCCTAAAGGGCCCATCTTTATACCGGAGGAATGCAAAGTTCCTGTAATCACGGCTGCACAGGTAAAAATTTCACTCTGCAAAGCCAAGAACACAGCATCCATGGGACCTGACAACATCCCAGGCTGCCTTCTACATGAACTACAGAATGAACTGGCACCCCACTTAAGTACCATGTTCAATCATAGCCTCACCTCAGGCTTTGTGCCCATTGAATGGTGCACCGCGACAGTTATCCCACTCCACAAAGGGGGGAGGCACAACAGACCCCGGGATCTACCACCCCATTAGCCTGATGAGCCTTGTCTGCAGGCCATGGAACGTATCATCATGGAACTCATAAACAAAGACATTGGAGATCTCCAAACCCTGAACCCCACACAGTTTGGATTTGTAAAACGCAGATCATGTCTCCTTAACTTGATAGACTTCCTTGAAGTAGTCACCAAAGCCATAGATGAGGGTAAGGTAGTTCACACAGCCTATCTAGATCTCGCCAAGGCGTTCGACACCATCCCCCACTCTGAAATTATAGATAAACTCACTAAACTAGGTATAAATCCCTATGTCACAGGATGGTTTGCCAACTGGCTTACTGAAAGAACCCACACTGTGAAAGTAGCAGACTCCAAATCAAACTTCAGACCAGTGACAAGTGGAGTACCACAGGGTTCAGTCCTGGGTCCTCTCCTGTTTTATATCTACTTCTCTGAAGTACAGGTTAACACAGAAGGTCTTTGGCTAACTAAATTCGCAGATGACTGCAAACTAGGAGCCATACAAAAGGGCCTCACTGAGACAGATGCCTGGTGTCAAAGACATGGTCTCAAGCTCAATGCCAAAAAGTGCATTGTCATCCCCTTTGGTAAAAATTCTGTACCCACGAACTACCACATAGGTGGTAGTCTACTTAACACTGAAAGTGTGATAAGAAACCTTGGGATACAGGTGGACAGTAGTCTCTCCTTTGATAATCACATCATCAAAGTGGTCAGGAAATCCTTCTACGTGGCACACCTCATCACAAAAGGTTTCTCATCCAGAAAAAAGAGGTCATTGTTTCCCTCTACTCATCACTCATTAGACCCATTATAGAGTACAACACCCCTTTTGGTATGTACCTCACAAGACATCTACAACAACTGGAAAGGCCGCAAAAATACCTCACAAAGAGGATTACTGGCCTCAAACAGATGCCTTATGTAGACCATCTCAAAAAACTCCAGCTTTACTCTGTCACCTATCACCTACTCAGAGGCGATCTCTGTCTAACATACAAAGCTATGTCAAACCCAGAGCTGTTGGACATGCTCCACTTAAAGAAATCCCAGTCCCTCCGAGCTACACGCTCTAGGGACCTAAACCTTGTCGCCACAATAAACAGAACATGCTGGAGGGATAGATTCCTGTCCCAGAGACTTCCCATACTCTGGAACAGACTAACTATCTATGTCAAACAGAGCTCCTCATTAGTACTCTTCAAGAAAAATCTTGATGATTGGATGGGTAATAGGAAATTCACCCCAGGGATCACTTCTGTGGTTCTGCTTGACAGGGGCACAGGAAAATAATTTTCTTGGGCGGCGAAAGCCAGGGTACATTTTTGGCTAGGCTTGTATAGGCCCTAGGGCCAATAGCCTAGTACCTACGTATGAACATATGAACCTATGAAATGGACAGCTATGTATAGGGCAGATGTTCTCCTAGGAGCCGATTGGCCTTATGTTTCTGTCGGGTGAGGGTTGGATGTGGGGGAAATAGTGTAGGTATAGCTGTGGAGGATAGGTAGGCTAGGATCACAGACAAGACAGCATACAGGTTTGGTATATGACACATGTGGGGGGATACACCTCGGACGGGGATAGGTATATGGCATTCACAAGCCCATGGAAAGAGTGGGACGGAGGTCCCCAGCCATGGGCAGCCGCCACTGCACCTAAAATGCTGCAAAGGAGGCAGTGCTGGGGGCTGTCCAGGAGGGGCAGCATCACCCTGTAAATGTGACACTCCGCCCTTGAGCTTGCGTATCTGGCTTCGGAACCCCTTAGTGAGCCCCCAACGCAACACATCCGGGACCGCACGACAGCAGACATGTAACTTTCTGGTCCTGCTCCCAGGGAGGACATGCCCCATCCCCAGTGGTAGTACCACCAGAAGGTGGTGCAGAGCCAACAGAGGTTGATGTCGAAGGCTGGGCCCCAGATGTGCTGGTGCCCGGTGCCATAGTCAGCTGAAGTGGGACAGGTGGTTCTGTCGGGACCTCCCAACCCATTCAGCCTATGGCATTGCAGTTTAAACCCACATATGGCTTAATGATAGACAACAGCATAAAGGATTACCTACAACAGTATGCATAGATATCACCATCAACCCAACACAACAGATGTTATACATTTGCAGAGGGAGCACAACACATGCATATATACTGCATGCCATCTGTACAATGTGTAATAGACATGTGACCACAGCTATGAACAGTTGCCCATTATTGACTTGTCACTGGGAACCCCAGACAGTGTCTGTCATACCACTGTTTCATGTGACATATGTCCAGTCAGGGATGCAATGGCAGTAACACATCCCTATCATCATGTACTGTCTGCAATCCTCACACTATGCTCCTGCTGTGCATAGATGTGTGTTCAGTGTGTAACACAGGAAATAAATGGTTCCACACACTGACCAGTTCACAGATGGCCCTACAGATGGGGGTCCCTCATGAACAGATTACTGTCATGTCTGTATTAAAACATGCAGAATAGCCATTACCACACACAACATGTTAAACAGGCAGTAGTCTCAATCCAGCATAGCTACACTTACATGCTGTAGTCATGTGTGGCACATCACCCTCCTGTCTTTAGGCTATTTCCCACTGGGTATGATGTTTGAGGTACATCCAGATATTATCTGTGATGCCATTTCAGAACACCACACCTAGGTACCACTCACAGCGACTTTCATGGCCAAATACCAACATGTTTTTCCTAGATAGTGTACTGTGTTTATCATGCGAATGGCTATGGGAACACCATCACAACTGTTCCACATGCAATCAGCTAGAGGAGGACTGCAATAGGTGCAGTGGCCATCACCTGATTAAGTCCATCACTTACAATACACATGCTGCTGAGCAGGTGTACACCTCCACATCCACCAGAGAGTGTGCGGGTGGGACAGGCAAAGTACACCAGAGAAGGGCTTGGAGACCTAACCCTAAGCATCGTCTGCCACATGCCTAACAGTACAGGGTCATACCCCTGACTGACTAGTCATTACTATTACATGTGCATGACGTTACTACATGTGTCACAAAGCCGACATGTTGCTGTGCTGTAAGAACATATGTGTGTAGGTGAGAGACATCTGCAACAGAGATAGTAGACATACATTAGGTGTGGCACACATGCCTGTCCACATGAACCGATGCCATTGTCACCACAACCACACTCTCTAATGGACTCACAATGACACTCTTTGCCAGGGCCACAAATACACAACCTAACTACTTTGTTTGCCACACTACAGTAATGCACAGGACTACATGCACCACAGGGGATATCTGGAGGTTCTATGGGCTAGGGCATGTGAAAGTGTTTGACATCTGTTGGTATGCCAACGAGGGTTATACTGGGAGTGACTGTGGTTGGGAGCATCATAACCCACACGCAGACACAAGGTGCCAGTACTGACATGCATGTATGCATTGCTGCATGGGTGTGTAGTGGTTGGCTGTGCAAGATGGCTGTTCAAGGCTGGGTGAGGGGTACTCCTTGGCATCGTGTCAACTGATAATGGTGTGCAGTGCAGGGATGTAGTGTCTGCAATGTCCCACACAGATGGCTACTGCATGATCTGCCCTGACATCCTGGTTACCAATGTGTATGGCCATAGCTTTGCAATGCATGTCATGTCTGTCTTTGATAGTCCTTCACATAGACATTGCCTGGGATGTACATGTCCCACAATACTGTACAGTGACATGTACAGGTGTACCTGGTTTGGCAGGCACATGTTGTGTACACAGATTGTAATCCCCCGATATGCCAGTACTGTCCTGGTGTTGCAAAACCTGCTTATAGTGAGCAGGTCGACCTTGCACCTGCATTGATAGTATGATACAGTTATTCCCTGGTGTCAGTGGCATTGGTCCATACAGGGCACATGTGTATGGCATTGCATGGCCTCTGTGGATCACATTTGATGGCACCACATATGTTGCAGGCATCAAGTGGGGAACATAGTGAAGGCACAATGTCCGCAAATATGTGCCTATTGTGCCGCTGTACAGGGTGTCATGCCCTCTGCAGGCCACTGCATTCACACCATTCCTAATATCTGTCATCAATGTGCATGGTACTAGCAACATAGCGGGATATCCTAGGCACCTGTGTTTGCGCATGACACATGGGTGCAGGACATATACCGGGTACTAGTAGGGTTGCATATGTTGTTCACCAGGCCTTTTGCCAGATGTAGGGGTATGGCTTGCCAACACAGTCCTATGGCTGACTGACAGCTGTACTGCTTGTGAGGTGGCCAGTGTGTCATAAGACAGACACCATATAGGAAAACTACAAAATCCACTTCCCAACATGTCCAATGGTAAGTAATCACAGCCACCTCTACACAGGCTCTGGCAGACAAACACACACTTGCCATGTCCTGTATACAAACCCCTACCTAACATATCACACTGAAACAATACGCTTTTAGGGCACATGCTATGGTGAATACTGGGTTACAGCACACCTACAGGTGTAGACCTAGGTGGGTGGCAACAGCAGGATTGACAGAGGTGGTCATGTGATTTGTACAGAGAGTGCATACTCTACAAAGCACTGTACTTGTCTCATGCAGGCAGACACACACACACACACACACACACACACACACACACACACTCACACACACACACACACACACACACACACACACACACACACACACACACACACACACACACACACACTTGGCAAGTCTGGGATTAGAACACCAACCTAACTACACTACAGCATTATGCAGTTACAGAACGCGCTACCAAGATTACTGGGACTCAGCACTCCCAGAGGTGTATTTGTAGGTGGGTGACATTATCAGCATTACCAAAGGTGGGTATAGGAATTGTATGGAGTGTGAGCAGTCTAAAAGCATTATTCAGTCCTCAGGCAGACAGGGACAAACACACACACACACACACACACACACACACACACACACACACACACACACTTGGCAAGTCTGGGATTAGAACACCGACCTAACTACTTTATTACAGTACAGCATTACACAGTTACAGAACATGCTACTGAGATAACTGGAACACAGCACTCCCAGAGGTGTATTTGTAGGTGGGTGACATCATCAGCCTTGCCAAAGGTGGGTATAGGAATTGTATGGAGTGTGAGCAGTCTAAAAGCATTATTCAGTCTTCAGGCAGATGGAGACAAACAAACACACACACACACACACACACACACACACACACACACACACACACACACACACACACACACATGCCAGTGGTGGGAACAGAACACCTGCCTATCTACAGATCACTATTACAATACTACATAGTTACAAGTCATGCCACACAGACTACACATTTCAAGGCTCTCATTATGACCTTCTAGGAATGTGGACATCAACAGGGATGCTGGCAGTTAAGATGTACATACCTGCAAACCTGTGTGTTTAAAGTAGAAATCCATCCTGGCCTGGAGTATGCCCATCTGTGGAATGGACAACTATCACTGTACAGGGTTACAATGGCCATGCCCATACACATAGAGTCACATAAGCGACACAAGGTGCCACTGGGCATACTCACACACTTAGTAGCACAGGGCTGTTCGGAATGCACTATGTGCCCATCTACACAAGGTTACACTGGGCATGCTCATACACTTAGTAGCACAGGGCTGTCTGGGATGCACTCTGATTCTAAACACGGAAGGCCACAGTGGCCATGCTATTACAGTTAGACAAAAAGAACACATTGTAATGGACTTTGGTGTTAGTAGTTGTCATTGTTAGCAGGAACACTGCTCTATATATATCTGACACTGGTCTTATACACAACGTCTGTTGCTGTCCGTCACCTTAGATGTACCATCCTATACCAAGCACAATACCACCACTCGCAGTGATGTCTTGCTAGGAGTGGCAACCGCTTGACCAACACAATGAGCCGTGCTAGGAGTGGCAACTGCTTAACCAACACAATGAGCAAATGTCCTGCTGTAATTACGAGGTTGTCCAGTGTTTGTCATTCTGGGATGACATGACTGACAGTAGACAGGCCTTTGACACATATCACATGCATCCATGATTCAAGGGAGTGGGGATAATACCTAAGACGCATTCGCCCATATAGTGCCATTCCAAGGCAAATGTCCTAAACACAGGATAACACCCTGACACCTATAGGACAACTGCATTGTATGCTTATGCTATCCAGTGCTAGATGTGTAGTGTCCATACTCACAGCTGCTCACTGTAGATCCAACAATGGGGAGTACTGACATCTGTGCAGTGAGGAAAACCTGGCTGAAGGCTCTGTAGTGCACAATAGCACTACCACCATATACCTCAAAACCAGACATGTGGGCCATAACACAGGTATAGATGGCTCCAGGTGGTGGTGTCCCCACATACATAGAGGCCACTCACATGTACTGACCGGTACTCCCACAAAAGGTATCACAGATGAGTCAGGTGCAGGACACAGTGTCATATGCTGCCTTCTAGGATGTAAACCACCATGCCCTCGGACCACCAACACACATCCATACATGTTGTAGGACATATAAAAGTACACCACCATGTGACCCTTGACCAGTGGACTGTACCAAGCTCTACATCAACTGTGCAGAGTACCCGTGTACTGACACAGTTGCATCATGTGTTATGCAATACAATGATACCACTGTCTGTAACCAGGTCAGCTGTACACATACCAGGGGTCCTCGGTTATTTACAGTATTAGCAGATGACTGTTGCTGTACACCAGTAAGCACCCTCATGTTTGGATATGACATACATGTACCTGCCCTGGATATGTACATGCCACATACACACAACATACATGTAAATAGCATAGCTGTTGTTGTCCTTTTTGCAGACAGGTGGCTACAGCCATTACATACATGCACATGGAACGTAGGTCCATGGCTGCTGAATGCTAACAGTACATAAGGTGTGATATCAATGTTGACAGAGGTAACATTCCCTCTGTACCGGTCACCCATTACACCTATCATATCATACAACAGTCCATGTGTCATGTATGTCATTACACATGTCCACCAATTGCAATGCCTACAAACATGCCCAAATGACAGGATTGTAGGACATACACACATGTACATGTAGTAGTGTGCATTCAGATACCATGTGTGTGTAGTTGCTGATGTATGCAGGTGACATGTATCTTAGTACATCATGCAATTGCAATGCAGCCTCAACATTGCCAACTGTATATGGTGATATGCTGAATGTACGGAAAGATGTACCTCAGGTATGGACAGATGTGTGGAAATAACTAAGTGGTGGGGCATCTTTGCAGATGGATGTTTGCTGAGGACAGCTCACAGGAGTGTCACAAGCGGTCCTACAATAACCTGTGTAACTGGTAAGCAAAGTTTTTGTTAATTGAAGGGCATAACACACAACCTAGACAGTGGTCAGGGTGACACCAAAGGTAAATCACTTGACACCTGTAACAGTTAAGACCTCCCATGTGCATATGTCAGCAGTGTTGCCAAACGAAGCATCAGTACACTTTGTAATGTGTGCAATACTGCTGTAAGTCTGTCATACATATCATGAGCTAGGCAGGTGTTTGATTCACAGTACTGGCATGTGTGGTTGCGTGTGTGCCCATATATGTCACGTATGGTGGGGAATACATCTCAATTGTTACTCACTCTCCTGTACACTAGTGTAGACATCTGTACAGACTGCAATGTAGAAAGCAGGACATAGGCAGGGGAGTGTATCTCACACATATGAGGTATCTATATGTGCATGACATAGGTGTATTCAATAGTGAATGCCACAGTGTGTGTGTGTGTGTGTGTGTGTGTGTGTGTGTGTGTGTGTGTGTGTGTGTGTGTGTGTGTGTGTGCGTGTGTGTATGACTGTCTGGTCCCTGGAGTGAGAATGTATGTTACCATACTGAACTGATAAGACCCCTCCCCCCATTCAAGCATTGCAATCTACTATCTGTGTTGATGTCCCCTATCTTAGGCCATAATGACTACCTGTACATGTGTATTCTCTGTGGCACGTCATGTAGGTGCACAGTACTGTAATGATGATTCGCACATAGGCAGAGGTCCTCACCTCAACAGTAGCAACTGTGTGTGAGTGTGTGTTACTGTGTCGGTGAATCTGTGAGTGTGTGGGTGTGATACTGTGTCACTGAATACATGTGTGTCAATACCTGACTGTGTGGGTGCAGTTGTGTGTTGGCATCCTATCATGGGAACGTGTATTACTGCTTCCCAGTGAAGCATCACACTTCCCACTGGCCTCTACCCTTGTAATCAGCTAGACCGCTCTCTTACCTCACCACTCCATGTAACTGTACCTGTTATGTCACCCAGTATGGATGTCATGTCTGTAGCCACAGTACCTTAATACACAGCTATCATTCCCTTGGATCAGTAGAAGTGTTTGGAACGTGGGACATTCTCACTGTGATGTGGCAGCTACAAGGTGCAATCTGGTATATTCATACATACCTGTGAGTAGTCCACATTGACATATGGGACACTAACAACAAACACTGACATCCACCAGCACGTGCAATTAGATCTGAATGAGGAAAGCAGAACATCATGACCAACATGCAGTTACTGTTGTTATACCAGACACATACTGTTAACAGTACGAAATGCATTTACACCTGTAGTACATGGTATGTCTGCTGCCTGTCAACAGTACTCAGCAATTGTAAACTACACATCTTCCTAGTCTGTTCACCCTGTGCATCAGAACATATGAGCATGTCCCTGCACTGACGGTGTGAATGTCAGGGATGCGGCACAGGCATCATCATATGCACAGGGTGATAATGTTTGCCAGAGGCCTAGGCTGCACCATTGGATGACATCATGTGTGTGGGTTAGGGCCTTTGATCTAATTGGGCGTGTGTGGATGTTATGCATGTGTGTATTGCGGTGCCCTACATATGTTTCTGGTGTGTGCGTGTATGTATGCACCCAGTTCTGGCATATGTCTGGCCTACACAGGGGTATTATTGACAGCTGCAAATTGTACAGGCCAGGTTTTACAGTTCACGGTGTCCGGCCACAGCCATGTGACCTGTGCCTGCCAGGGGTTGCACGGGCACTATCAGGCAGTGGTGCAGATTGGGTACTGTTTGATGACACTTGTCCACTGGAACCATGTCCCTGTTGAGACCATCCAGGGCCACATGCATGTGGCCTGCTGTGTCATGGTGTGGACAGCACAGCACCAGCTGCACTGCTGCTGCTACCGCCACTATGGGAGTGGCCATGTGAGGTAGCTCGTTCATGTAGACCTGAAACAGGTGATGTAGTTGGCCTACGTCCATGTGCCCGATGCCTCACTCCTACCAGATGTTCTAACACAGACAAATCATGCTCATGGATTGTCATGCCACGGTCAAGGACTCCAACCATGTCACCCAATCGTCTATCCAAAGCTTCAGCAATCTGCTGTTCAGCATTTACCATTGCCTGGATGTTGTTGCTTAAAGAACGGACAGCAGCCCTCTGACGCCTCTGATATTCTCTGTTGTGCCATTCAGCACGTGCCTGTGCTTTGATTACAGCTTGAAACATGTGTTTGGTGACACCAGCTGCTGCGCTCTGTCTTGCAGAGGCATGTTGGCCAGAGGTCCTCCTACAAGCAGCACTGGCCATGTGCCTGTATGGGGCATCAGTCAGTTGGCTGACACCATGGTGTGCAGGCACACCTTCCATAGCCCCCACACTTTCCTGTTCCAAGCTAACACACGCCAACTGTCCTTCCTCTATGGCCACTGGTGATGGGGTATGTGTAGGCATGAGATCTGTGTGCAGGGATGAGGGGGATATAGGTGGAATGGCAACCAATGGCACAGATTCAGCCACTGACAACCCTGCCTGTGCCTCAGTCATACTTTCATCATTACTGCTAGAGTCTGTGGGGACCCTAACATCAGATGGACCACAGGAGGGCAATGCACCTACATCACCTGTGAGGGGCAGACAAGAACTGTACATTACTGTCTATACAACACACACACACACACACACACAAACACACTATGGCACCCAACATGCATGTGATATTACAGAAGGCATGCAACATGCATGTGATATGGCAGACGGCATGCAGCACAGACAATAATAGTGGTAGTTAACATACATCCCTGGGTTGCACACAACAGCATGCATGTGTCATAGCAGAAGGCATGCAAATTACACAATCATAGTAGTAGTTAGCATACATCCCTGTGTTACACCATGTAGACCAGCACAGGGTAACAGTACACCTGCCTGATGTGTGGCATATGTCCTTGACAATCACATGTAGCATGACGTGATCTGCTGATGTGTGCAATGACATGCATACATGTTTAACACAATGGTGTCCTGTCAAATATACAGTGGGGTAATGGTGTCCCAATGCAGTGTTGTCTGTCCGCCCTACAGATATACTGCACATTTAGCTGATGTGCATGCCCATTGCAGAGAATCATGAGGCATCTCTATTGCTATACAGTGTGAGTTACAGACAGTTCATAGCCATGACTGTGTTCAGATACAATACATATATACTGTGGAATGTGACCCACATCACTGAGGTGTATACACACTAAACCATGATGTGGAATGTGTGACACAGGTCACTGAAGTGTATACGGATGACACCCCTACACATCTGCAACCATATTGCTGCTGCCTGGCAACTATGGCCAGACATGGCGAACTCGTTGGTGTGCCATGTCCCACATGACATCTGTGTACCACACACACACACACACACACACACACACACACACACACACACACACACACACAGAGCAAGGATGACATTGATGTCCGACACCAGCAAGGGGAATGTACTGTATCTGTGGGCTGATGTGGATACTGTACAGGTGACTGCTGCCATGTCATGACACACTCAAGATGTTTAACACATCTTATGTGGTGGATTGATGTCACGCCTACACAAGATGTGCACAGGCCTGTAGGATGTCTAGTGTTGCACATCTGCAATATAACCATTACACAAAGGCCATAGTTGGACCATGTGTAGCCAATGTACGACAGGGTGTACACACAAGCACATCACATCTACTGTGTGTATTGCTTCATGTCTCTGGCCATCCTCCATGGCCATGTGTGTACATATGTTGGCCAAATTGTTGTGATGGGAGTCTATTTCACATGTCTGTGTTGTCCCATATGACATACACCCATAGATGTCATATACTCCACTGACAACAGGGTTATGCAGACAAAGGGTGGTATGTTTGGTATGTGGGATATGATCTTCAGGATAGTTAGGCAGTGTTGCAGCCAGGCCACTAGATGTCATGGACATGTCAAGATAGCACATCGCATTGTGTGACATTCATAGCAGGGCTATGATCCACACCAGTGAATCCTGTGGGCTGGCCATACTCCAGCTCACTGTGTAGTACTGTTTGTATTCCCCACATGTGTAGTTCTGATCTGTAGTACATGTCCCTACAGTGAACAGCACCACCACCATTGTGTACACAGCTGTCCACACATCTGGCAATGACAGTTTGTGAGGTTTCATGTCTGTGTTTCACATAGTTTGCAAGTGTTGCACATGGGTAGCCATTGTGGTGCATTGCAGGTCCGACCTGTATATTGTGACAGGACCATACATTATGTGTACATGGGGTAAATGGCCACATGGCAGCTAGATCTGTGCATTAAGATGCCTGATAAATAATAACAGTCTCACCTGCAACAGGCTGCTGTCACAGCGGAATGCCACAGGTACCTAAATAGAAGTAACACAGCATTATGAGCATTATCCATGCCTGTATGATAGTTACAGGGTGAAATGTGCATGTTAACACATACACCAATACAATAGACTATACTATGGTGTATGCACATGTGTGCATACACAGAGTACCATACTATAGTATGCAGCATGTGCGTATACATGCCTTGCATATGATGTTACATTACATATTGTACAGTGACACATGCACCTATATGGAATATAGTTGTTATAGGTGCAGTAGTGACTTACCAGGCAACTCCAGGCTCAGTGGTTGAGAGACACCCACCTCCACAATATAGGCTAAGGCTTGTGGATGTTGTTCTGCAGGTGTCCCCAGGTTGGCCAGTAGCTCCTCGGTATGTGTGTGTGGGGGCTGGTTTGGTGGCCCACCACCTGTTGCACCTTGTTTCCTGGCGATTGCATTTGCATGCTGTTTCACCCATCTAATGAGGTATGTACAGTGTCTGTGCACCTGCTGGTATGTGCAGTTGTGGCCACCCACATCATTAACCCTCCTGCGAAGTTCCATCCACTGGGCATCCCACTGCTGTTCATCCTGTGGCACATTGCTGAACAGGATATCATGATTGTCATGTAGGTATGGGATGAGGGCCTCATCCTCCAAGCAGGTATAAGGGGGTAGCCTTGCACGCAGCATACCTGGAAGACATAACGATGGAGAAAAGGTCACAGTAACTCACAGAGACATACAGAGCTACAGTTGAACATACATGTGTATCGCATATATTACAATTAAATAGTTGTCTTTGCAAATCTACATGACACTGCCACCACTGACATGTTTGTGTCACACACATGTGGCACCTAATCGTGAGTGGATATTATCACCATATATGTGTGTGTGTCACCTGATTACATTGCTCATACTCCATGTGGATGCTGTCTTGATGTGGACATGTCTGTTTGCCTGTACTGGTGTTCCTACCTATCAGCACATGGCTGGATGTGTCCACATTAATGCAGTCAACCTTGATGCTATGTATATGTCACATATAAAGACTTACACTGCCTTAACAGACATGACCTTTGACCATGCAGACTTGCTCATGGAAGGTTTTACATGCAAGTGGTTTGCCATATACATCTACATGGCACTGTATAGCAATTCAACATCCTGCCATGTATCACCTGTGTTGCACATGTGATACACATGGGACACTAGCTAGCCAGATGGTATTTGCAGGGATGGATATCAACTATAGCATGTACAGCCAAAGTCAACTAATAGGCTATATGCCCTGGGCCATGTAGGAATCTAGGATGAAGGGTTACCTAGCTGTAGCCAACAGGCGGGTCTCTGGGGCAGGTGGAGCAGTGCCACATAACTGATCCACAGGGTTAATGATACATTTACCATGCAGTCATCACACCATGTCGGAGAGGGGGGTGATGTGCAGATTTTCTGGACAGGAATGCATAGTATGGCAGGACTATGTAAAGTGTATGGGACAAGGACCTGTCCAGCATGTGGTGATCCTAGTACTAGGAAATATCCATGAAGTATGTGTTTGAAATCAGGATGTGTACGTGTAGCATGTCCAACATCATTGGGTTGGACATGGATTTATTCAGGGTAGGCATCATACTACATAGTGGAGATGGGGAATGGGTAGGCTGGTGTAGGCCATCTGAACATGGCCAATACCCCTTAAAGGAAACATGTGATCTGATATGGGTCACTTGAGTGCTGTGTATGGCTGGACAATGATCTCTATATTCATGGATGGCACCCTGTCATAATTAGGGTTGCCACATACATCTGACAGGTGTGCTGATGTAACTATCACAGGAAAGACAACTGCCCAGCTGCATCCCTTACACACAGTGTCCATTATGTTGACCATTGCCTAGGTGGTAGTTCATGGGTACAGGGTTATTAACATAGGGGTGACAATGCAATATGTAGCTGTCAGATTGTGCCCATATGTCACACACCTCACACACAAAGCCCCTTCTGTATGTTGTCCACAACACTCTGAGTCAGCTATTGCTCCTAGGTCATAGTTATTTGCATACTTCAATAGGCAGATGCCTTCTGTTAGTCTGTGTGGTATGGACTACAATGAGGGGGAGTACAATTAATTAACCCTGTCTTTCTGTAGCTGGCACTGGTGTGATGTGCATGTATTATTCAGACACCTTCTGTAGTGTTGGTTCTGCCAGGAGTCCCATTGAAAAACACTCCTGTGACATAGGAATGTACATCTAGTATACTGAGTGTAGGTGAAACACAGTATGGGTGATGATGTCCTATGACCTGGCAAGGTTATGATATGCAGTGTGAAATCAACCTTACTGCCATCTACATCTGTACTGCTGACATCAAATAATTTGATCAAGGTTCGTGGCCTTTCAGACCAGACTCAGCAGGGTAGTAGTGCAGTACTTCCCATTATCAGTGCTGTCTCCCCCTTTGTGGGTTGTGATACCTGTTGGTGTGCACCATTCAGTGTGTACACAGCCTGACATGAAGCTATGTTTTACATGATGTGTATGTGGAGAGCAACTTGTTTTGCCATGTGTGTATGACACAACCTGGGATGTGGATAGGTCCAATGCAGCCTGAGTGCAGCTTGTACTTGCAGAGTTGTGGGTACAGGGGCTCTGTAGTGTACATGGATATATGATTGTGTACCTGTTGTGGGGGGGGCAGTGTATTTATGTTATCCAAGACCCTATCTGTATTGCTTATTCATGCTCAGCACTTGTTCAGAACTTGTAAGCACTACGTAATCCACTAATTACTATAGCACTCAGTCTTCCTCATTACCTAAGGGTAAACAGGTTTTGTACGTACTTTTCTCACTTGCTTAGAGTAAAATATCTCTTGTACTCACTTTCCTCAGTTATCTAGGGGAAATTAGTTTTATATTCAGGCATGTCCAAGGGTCAGCTGCAAGTGTTCTCTCCTGTGTAGCTGATGAATCTGGACATCTTGAGGCAATGTAGACATTGCCTCATGTACACAGACAACCCTCTCCACCTACTACCCAACACTACAACCTGTGGGAGATGCACTTATCTAGCCAAACTGGTGGTAAAGCTCTCTCCAACCAAGGTTGACCTTGACAATCATGTGGAGAAGGTAAACATTCGCACCACACCACACTCATCACATAGTCTCACTGAATCACTGAATCTACCCCACCATTAACTGGGAAAACTACTCGTGTACCAACTCATTAGCTCAACGCTTTCTGGATTTCATAAACACCAATGCCCTGGATCAATTTATCCACACACCCACCAGGGGCAACAATATCCTAGACCTAGGCATTACCAACATGAGTGACCGGTGTTCCACACCTGAAATTAACTCCTCGTTGCTCCGATCCGACCATAAGCTGAACACCCTTGATATCCACATCCCGCCCCCACCCCCCATTAAGGGAACCACAGTATAATATGTCTACAAAGCCAACTTCATGCTTCTTAAGACAGACGTGGTGAACTTCATGACACCCATGCAGATGGACAATACAGTTACAACTGCTGAATCCTACACAAATTCACTCTATAAGCACTTACACAAGTGCATGGATCGTACAATCCCAAACAGAACCAAGATTCTATACTCCTAATTAGGGAAGCCAATCTGGTGGTCCCCTGCCATATGCAAACTGTACAACAGAAGGAAGACACTGTTGCAAAAGAGAGTACAATCCCATGTGTGGAGGAGCTCCTTGGTCAGCCTCAGTAAGAAGGTGAGATCCCTTATACGATCCTCCAAAGCTAGCTACGGAAACAAAACCTCCACTAATTCCAATGACAACCACAAAGCATTCTATAGCTATGTCAAATATGTCAAATATGTCAATGTCAACACCCAGATCTGCTCTGAGTTACAGCACAAAGGCACGAACATTACAGAACCAACTGATATTGCCAACATCCTGGCAGATAGGTTCAGTGCTACCTTCCCCCCTCTCACCCCCTAAAGGGCCCATATCTATACAGGAAGAGTGCAGAGTCCCTGTAATCACAACTACACAGGTAAAAGCTGCACACTCTAAAGCCAATATCACAGCATCCATGGGACCGGACAACATCCCAGGATGCATTATACACGAACTTCAGAATGTACTGGCTCCCCACCTATGCACCATGTTCAATAATAGCCTTGATCGGGCTTTGTGCCCCCTGAATGGCACACAGCAACAGTTATCCCACTCCACAAAGGTGGCACCACAACAGATCATGGGGCCTATTGCCCTATAGGCCTGACTAGCCTGGTCTGCAAGGCTATGGAGCACATCATCATGGATCTCAGTCACAGAGACATCGGGTACCTCCAAACCTTGGACTCCTCCCAGTTTGGCTTTGTTAAGGGCAGACCATGCCTCCTAAACCTGGTGGACTTCTTAGAGACAGTTACCAAGGCATTAGATGAGGGTAAGGAGGTCCGCACAGCCTACCTTGATCTCTCAAAGGCTTTCAGCACCATTCCCCATTATGGTATTATCGACATACCCATCCACCTGAACATCAACCCCTACGTCATGTGATGGTTTGTAAAGTGGCTCACGGACAGAACCCACACAGTGGAAGTTGCATACCCTAGATCCGACTGTATACCAATTACAAGTGGAGTCCCCCAGGGCTCAGTCCTAGGACCCCTCATGTTCAGTATATACTTCTCTGATATACAGGAAAGCACAGGGGGGCTTTGGCTGAAAAGGGTTGCAGATGACTGCAAACTAGGGGCCATAATTGTTTCCCCAGCTGATACAGACACCCTCTGCAAGGGTCGCACTGAGACGAATACCTGGTGTCAATATCATGGCCTCAAGCTGAATGCCAAAAAGTGCATAGTCATCCCCTTTGGATATAACTAATTACCTGTGGACTACCACATAGGTGCTAGTCCCCTACATACAGAAAAGGTATTAAGGGATCTGGGAACCCCAGTAGATAGCAATCTCTCCTTTGATACCCATAATGACAAGGTGGTTAGAATATCCTTCTATGTGGCCCCCTAATCTCTAATGGGTTTGCATCCAGAACAAAGGAGGCCATTGTGCCTCTCTACTCATGACTTATTAGACCCATTAAAGGATACAGCACCCCATTTGGGATGTACCTTACAAGACAACTGCAACAGCTTGGAAGACCACAACAGTATCACACCAAGAGGATTACTGACCTCAAACAGATGACTTATGCAGCCCAACCTAAGAAACTCCAGCTGTACTCGGTTGCATACCGCATACTCACAGGTGATCTCTGCTTGACATACAAGGCCCATGTCCAACCCAATATTGCTGGATATGCTCCACCTAAACAGAAGCCCCTGAGAGCCACATGCTCTAGGGATATACACCTAACCACAATGATGGCTAGGACGTGCTGGACGGATAGATTCCTGACCCGGAGACTCCCCATGCTTTGGAACATTATTCCAATGTACATCAGGCAGGCCCCCTCACTAGCACTCTTCAAGGGAAACCTTGATGGGTGGATGGGAGACAGACATGTACCCTGGGGATCACTGCAGTGGCTCTGCTGGACAGAGGCACAGGGAATTAATGGCTCTGCCATTCAGAGGCACAGGGAACTAACCTAAGGGGTGGCGAAAGCCAACACACTCTAGCTAGGCTTATACATACCCTTGGGCAGGCAGCCTAGTACCTACCTTTGCACTTATTACATGTCTTATGTGCATGGATAGTTAACTAGCTCTTCCATTTTACTTTGCTATCATGCTGATAAACTGTCGGGTGACTACAACTCATATGTATCCTGTTATTGTGTATTGTAAAAGCCAATAGACATAACTAATGTTTGCCTAACATAGCAGTAATGCTATGTAACTTGTAATACATATCTGCCTACAATACTGTACATTACACAGTTATTGGCACAATATCCCACAATGCAAATCATAATTGCACAGTGGGCCAACCTTCGACATGTTATTCTCAGTAATACACCCATACATATGCCTACTGTTACAATATATCAACATATACTATCCCCTGTTATATCACATACTTGTTGGACCAGCCCTGCCACTGACAGCGGCTGGTGAGGAATATTTGGGTTTATAGCCCTTATATTGCATCCCTTGTGGTGTATGCGGTGTTTGTCTTGTGACCTACAGCAGTGCACACATAAATACTACAAGCGTTACTATGCTCAACAATACATCACTACAAGATAACTGTTTCCACTATATGGATTGCGTGCACTTTAAATATTACAGAACAGGTACTACATACACAGACATACTGAGTATTCTACATACCTTATTAGTAACCCGAGGTGTCATTGACTGTTAATTCAATCCTTTTCAGTTTGTGTTTCAATCTTCTTTGTAACGTTCTGCTGGTATATACAGATGGTTTGAATGTGTGATAAGCTATCCTTTTATAGTTAAATATCAGTAACATGTGCTATCCTGACCACCAATTGGTGTTCCAAAGTAGTTAATTAGATGCACATCAGCTGTGCAGTTACTCCATTAGCCAATACCATGGCAACAGTGGTGTATAATTGAGTACTCCACTTGGGCGTTGTCCGTTTGCCTTACTTTTGAGGAAGACGGCCTGGATGTGTTGTTTGTGATGTATTTCAACTGCTATATGGAGACAGACAGAGATATAGTAGCTTCATGACTGTCGTGGATTGTGTGTGATGGTTAGAAGATGTTCTACATGTGAGTACAGCTGTTATATTTCAGAACATTGCTGTTTCAGTCTGGCAAGGATGTTTGGGTAGCTCAAGGCTGTATGGCTATGCATAAACTGTTAGGTGGTTTACAGTGTGCTCACCAGACATCCTTGGTTTGGTGTACATGTGTATCATACTGTGCTGTTAATCAGTATTTGGTAACACTTCCCGGTGTACACACAACCCTCTGAAATGGGTTTAGTGCAAACAAACCCTGTAACATCAGCAGCTGTTCCATTGTATAACAGCAACTATTTCATATAGGGCCATGTTAGTATGTCTCTGACAAGGTATGTTAAGGCTTCTGCAGATGTCGTACAGTGAGTGAATGATTTGTGATGTTATTACAGTTTGTATTGTAATTTGTTTGGGTGTGGGTGTGATGTTGGTGGGTGTACATAGCAGATGCAGGTGTGTAGGAACTGCTTTTATACATAATCAATATATGCATGAGTGTTTATTCCCTATTTAAACATCTAACCTTTAGTGGACTGATGTTATGGTAATTGCACGCTGATTCATTAAGGCACTGTTAATTGGTTCCTGTATAGCATGCAGGTGATGTTAGTCCTTGAATCCTTTCAGCAATACATTGGAATGTAATAAAGTGTTGCTACATGAAAGCTGTGTATTTCTGTCATAGGTATTTGCAGTCATTGGAGTTGTGTTGGTGACTGACCCTCTTTGGCTAGGGTTGCCACCTTTTCAAATGGCCATAGTGGGACATTTTTGGGACACACATCAGATTTTACAGACTGACACAGACCCACAGTCAGTACAAGGGATAGAACTTTCCTTTTTTGCCTAAATATAAGCTTATTCTTGTAGCAGTTTAGTTGCTTATCCTGTTTCTGGTAACATCTAGGTATTTTAGATATAGAAAGAACTATTGTATGCAACTATTACATTACATATGGGACATAATTATGTCCTACAATCTCAGGACATTTGCCACAATTAATATTTTTGGTCAGGACACAACCACCCAAAGAGGGACTGTCCCTCGCAAAGTGGGACAGGTGGTAACCCTATCACTGGCTCATGTCCATAGCACATATTTGTAACAGTGTATAGGCATATACTCTCCATATCCTTTGTTCATAAAGTCTGGTCATGGCAGAATGTGTGATTGCTATGGTCCATGTTATACTCATATATGAACACTTCAACCACTGTATACGGAATGCCTATGGAACCCGTAACCACACAGTTCCGATGCCCACAGTACCGGGCCCAGACTCCATTACCCCACATTACCGACAGCGACAGTAACTCACGAAAGTAACACAAACATGGAACACACACATACACACACAGACACACTGCTACCCACCACATCCAAACAAACCATCCTACACTACGTATGAGCAGGTGGGAAAGCCCTCCTACACTCCCCATGTGGGTGTCTCCGTCCCCCATACTCCCCCTACTTTAATATTCTACCTCCTAGATTGCACAAACAGACGCACAAAGCAAACCCACACCCACACATTACAGTCCCCCAGGAACACAAACCACACTCAGAACACAAACTTACACACACAACAGCCCTCAGAAACACACTTACACACAGTAACCTACCTGAACTGCAACACCAGAAGCACTGACTAAATGTCCCTTAACATTGGGATTTTAAATCTCACGCTTCTGGTGTTTCGGTACTGTGCTCTTTCGGACTTTAAGCCTCATGATTACACACGTCGGTATGTCAAGCAGTCGGTATGTGGTAGGTATCCCATTTATATGTACCTCTATGGTTATGTAGATGTTGTTAACCTATCTATATATCTACATATATATGTATATCCCCATATATCAACATATATCTCTCTCTCTCTCCCTTTCTCTCTCTCTCTCTCTCTATATATATATATATATATATATATATATATGTTGATTTATATATATATATATATATATATATATATATATATATATATATATATATATATATATATATATATATATCTATATATATGTTAATTTATATATATATAATATATATATATATATACATATATATATATATATATATATATATATATATATATATATATATATATATATATATATATATTTAGCATACACCTTTCATTGGGTACATGCCGGTTTTTCATATTTCCACACATTCCTCCCTTTTGTGTTTTAACCTGTCAGTATACACAACTGCCATCTCAGGTAGCTTAGTGGTAGGTTATTGTGAAGATTGTGTATATGGTTGTGTGTTCTAATCCTGGCAGTGGTAATTTTACCTCTCAGAGCAGGCACTGGTAGTGCAAGGGTGATTAACGCACATTTCAGCAGTTGTGTGTTCCAAATGTTTATTATTCTTTGGAATACTACCTATATATGCAAGCTGTGGTTAAGGTATACTATGTAACATGTAAATCATCTGTGAAGATTCCTGTCATGGATACTCCCCATTATTTGGAACTACATCCCTGATTACATTATACAAAACCCCTCACTAACACTCCAGGGAATCCTTGCAGAGTGGGTGGGGAACAGTGGATACACCCCAGGGATCCCACAATTGGCTCTGCTCCAAAGAGAGATAGTTAGTTAATCAATGGGGTGGCGACAGCAGACACTTTTTGACTATGCTTATGAGTGGCCTCGGGCAGTTAGGCATGTACCTACCTATGTATCTATGAACCTATACATACAATATGGACACATGCTGATAGCTTAATTTACTGTTCAGGTATTGACTTACCTTGTGCCAATGGCAGTTGTGTGTACAATAGTTGAGGGCTACCTATGTAGAATGCACACAGTAGACCACCTATACATGACAATTTACAGGTGGTCGTGTGTGTGTGTGTGTACCATCCATGTTTGCTGTGTGTGCAGGTGGAGAAGGGTGTCAGTCCATAAGTGCCTACACTGTCAGTGTGTGTGCTATACGTTCCATCTTTGCCAAGGCATGGGCATACTGGGCACTCCTCCATCTGCCTACTGGGGCTGGCACAGGGTGTTCGTGGTCTGAGTCCCTCTGTGCCTGTGGGGCCCTTGGCAATGGTGGTGGGCTGTGAGGGCCTTCACCATTCTGTTCCTGCTGCAGCTGTTTCCACAGGATCATATTGTGTAGCATGGCACATACTATGAAGATGTGGGCACACGTGCCTGGAGAGTACTGCAAGGCTCCACCAGATATGTCCAAGCAACAAAACTGTGATTTCAGCATCCCAAACATGCGCTCTATGATGATTCTGGTTTCTGCGTGTGCCTCATTATGGCGTTCTTGCATGGCTGTGTGTGCATTTCTGATGGGAATCATCATCCATGGTTCCAGTGCATAGCCAGCATCCCCTACCAGGTGGCCATATGGGATGTCCCCCCTGGCAAATACCTGATACAGCTCTGAGGCATGCCAGATGTGGGAGTCGTGATAGCTTCCAGGGCTGCCAGCACACACATCCATGATAATGCCCTGAGCATTGCACACAACCTGGCAGTTGATGGAGGGGTATCCCTTGTGCTTTATGTAGGGCCTACCCTGCTCACCGGGTGGTGACTTGATGTGTATGTGCATGCAGTCTATTGCACCCAGTACCTCCTGGCAGTCTGCCACACAGGTGGAAGAGACGCATATTGCTGGCCAACTCCTCCTGCATTTGGGGGAAGTATATGTGCTCATTGGCATGTGGTAACATGGCATCCAGGAACTGGTGGAGTACCCTAGATGCTGATGCCTGTGACATCCCCATGATATCCCCAGTTGGCCTTTGAAAGGTACCTGTGGCTAGTATTCCCAAGCTTAAACATACATTCGTGTCCACTGGGATGGGTTCCCCTCTGTTATTGCTGGCTCTGAGGCATGGCCAGCACAGCTCAACAAGTTTTCTGTATGGTGTCCCTGTCTACCCTGTAACATTCTACTATCTCCAGATCATGTAGCCTCTGGTAGGTTACCCTGGGTCTGAACACTCTTCTCTTCCTCCAGTGTCTGAGATGGTTGTCAGCATCATCCTCCACATCACCGTCAGTCTCCAACACATGCTGGTGAATCAAAGCTATGGCAGCCACTAACATGTACATATTAAAAGTTCCCTGCCTGTATACACCAATGGTGCAGTGTGTCTGGGAATACACAAGTGTGTGTGGGGGACTTTCACACCTTATACTATTGTGCAATGGACGATGCAGGTGTAATTGGGTCTGTATGCGCAAATCCAGCTGCAGGGTATCTTAATTATGGGTTTTACAGCAGGTACTGCTATTGTGGGGCCTTTGGTGTTGACTTACACTTGGCTGCCATGATTCATCTATTGCCCTTTACTTCACTTTTCAACCCGATTCCCCTCCCATTGGCAGGCATGCATCCTGCTGCCTGCTTTCTTGTTTTGTACTTTCACAACCCAGGATTGTGTTGTGAAATCTGTTATGTAGCTGATCTACTGCAAGTTTGCTTTGTTCTGCTGTGACAGTTCTCTTTTCTTTGCAGTATGGCACCTCCCCTTTCCTGTTCTGCAGGTAGCTGATAGTAGCCTTGTTAGCTGTTGTCAATGGCCCACTGTGAGTTCCTAGGTGTTAATTACTCATTTGTACTCCAATTACCATGCTGCAGCATTTCCTTATTGTCTTCCCGTATCCTTCCTGTTTCAGCTATGGTGTGTGCCGCACACAGCTGTTTACCGGATGTCGAGTGCGTTTTCATCCATGTTCACATGCACTTTTGGTTACCTTGTGTGCTCTCAGCTAAGCAAAGCTATGGCTACTTCCAACCCCTATCCTGCGGCTTTGCTTAGCAACAGGCAACCCGGATTAGCAATGCTCTAATGTGTTTACAGCTACGGTGGCGCACCCCTCTCATGATGTCATGTTTACCTCCTTGGTGTTGTACCGCTACGCTGTGTGGTACATCCTTACACCGGCGGGGATTTTGCGATTCAGTATTACTTGACTCATTTGCATGGCATTGACTACTAATTCCTTGTTACCACGCAGAACACTGTCATAGACACTTAGCAACCCTTGCGCCAGGGTTGTGGTGTAGCATGCATGCCATTGACTATTATGGGGAATTCGTGAATTGTGTTACATTGCAGTTTTATGGTATCTAAATATATTTTCATTGTGATCCCATTTGCACACCGATGCACTGCGATTTTACTTTGCATTAGTGTGGCCATGACATTAAATGTTATTTTTTATGTGTTGTGCATTTTTTTATGCCATTGGCTATATATTTAGCCATTGGCATATATTAACATTATAATGCATGTCCTCTCCGCGGTCAAGTGGGCGTTCGAAAGACATGTGTTGAATGGGCGTGCCTTCGTTGAAGGTTGGGCATCAGGCTGGCAACTCAACACCATAAAAACCAACTGCCAATCGTTAGCAGACTGGAGTTCTGCTGTGGCGACCCCTAACCGGGAAAAGCCGAAAGACAAACAACATAATACGTAAGTTTGGTCCGCTTTCATGGCTCCAATTTTATGTTTGAAAAAATGTAGACCGTTTTTTTGGTTTACATTTTTTCATGCTTACACAACACCTGCACCAGTTCATGAATCGCTATATACCTTCATTTGCATGCTACACTGCTGCGCATGGGGTAATTAGCATACATGCGCCGGGAGCTGCGCAGCTCTGGCGTACGCTGGTAGTTCACATGGAAACAGCTCGTACCTGAATCTCTCGGCAGCCATATTTGGCATTAGATCGCCAATGCTACTCTGGCGCCTGGTGCAAGCTTCATGAATCCCAGGGATAAACTCAGATGTGTCCACAATCACAAGTACCTGGATAGCTATGTACATTTCATATCTCTGCTTGCCATCAAATGGATGAATAAATATACAAATAATGGCCCAGGAATTTATTTCAGATTTCTGCTGTCAGAACCATACAGCAGAACCAATTGTAATCCCATCTCTACATACATTAACACACAAACACACACATACACACAGACACATATACACACATACTACCTTTCATCTGTCCCTGTTTTTGGCTCAAAATCTTGTTCTGTCCTTCTAATTCGTCCTGATGATTTGATAAGGAAATTATTGCAATTAATAAATAATGACATTTTTAGAAGTACAGACTTCTTTTACTTCAGAAAATACATATCAAATTCCATTTATACATTCCAGAGAGTGGAGGTTATCAGACTCCAAGAAGATCTGAGTGTCTGAATGTTCTGTGATATACTTTTTGCCTTACTTTTTAAATATAATTACTTGTTAACTACTTTTTATATGCTACCCAGAAGAGTAAAGTATTTGTCCTGGCATTACCGGGTGTGTACTCTCACACACACACACACACACACACACACACACACACACACACACACACACACAATCATAAACCATAGCAATACTAGTTTGCACTTATTTCAGCTAATAGAAATACACTGTGTAACACTGGTAGTGCCACACCAGATCAGTGGCTGATGCCTAGCAATCAGCAACAGCAGCAGCAGTAGGGGTAAGTCACTTTTATTTACCTCATTGAAAAGTAATACATAGCTGTCACTGTCCATGATTTCTCAAACTGTCTCTGATTTTGCCTCACAGTTTTGCTCTGTCCCTCATAAAATATTTGATTTGCTGGTAAAACATTCGGGATTACAGACAGTCAATAAATCCAGAAATCAGAATTTCATATTTCTTATTATTCCAAAAAATGCATGTTGATGCAAAATGTATTCTAGTGTTTCTGACTTTAAGTCTTTATTCTGAAGTTACTTTAGCTTTGCCCAGAATTCTAGATCAAAGCAGTTGCAAGTTATAGCACCTGGTATTCTGCCAGTATTTATAAAATGCCATGAAAGAAAAAACCATCGCTGAAGATCTGAAGCATCAGCTGTTTTTACACTCCAAGGCACTGAGATCAGTCACTCTGGGCTACTAATCTCTAACGCTTACCTTGCTCATGTTTATAATCAGCTTTATCCCAACAGAGTCATATCACAGGCCTGTTCAGGTTAAAGTGCATAATCAGAAAATTAACACATTTTTCCTTCATTTTTTCCCAACCAGCAGCAGCTTTTATGGGGTCCCACATAGTCAAGTATGATAAAGCCCCCCTCTGCCTTTGCTGCAGCTGCAGGTATTGCAGGTACCTAAAGCTGACTATGCTGCTAGTCTTAGTGGAGAGAATGTCTACCAGCTGGTCTTAACTAAGCCAGGGGCAGTATGTCAATGGTAAAACCTGTTACAAAACACGGTTATGATAACCGGAGAAATCTTTAAGTTTAAAAGGCAATAAAAGTAAGAGTTAGCATTTACCGCCCCCCCCCCCACCCAGTTTATTAAGTACACATGATTGCTGAAATAGCGTTTGCTGGTTTGACAGACATGCTTCAAAATGTCAAAATAAGATAACTTTCTGCGGTTGGGGGCAGGGTTCACTGGTGTCTAAAGCTGGCTATAGTGATTAACATATATAATTGTGATCACAAATAAATGACATCATTTTAATGCAAACAATATCCAATAGTTAAAAAAAATCACAAAAAGGCATTTTGAGGGAGAGAGCAAGCCCTCTTATATCTTCATTGTGGGAAGCTGCACTCTCTCCCATGCCCTCTACTTATCTATAGCAACTCTGAGGTTGCTGCATCTTGAGAAAAAAGAACTGCTAGAGACATAGCCACTTTGATCTTTTATGACAAAATCTAATAATCACATACTAGTGATCCCACAAAGGAGTGTCTGCATTAGTTTGATGACAACAAAGGCTTTTATCCTACATATTCTACATAAAATATGTACCTTTCCCTATAGCTATATATATATATATATATATATATATATATATATATATATATATATATTTATATATATATATATATATATATATATATATATATATATATATATATATATACATACATATATATGGAAAGAAGAGAGAGAGAAAGAGAGAGTCACCCCAGTGTCCCACTGGCTGATTACCAGTTGGTCAATAGCAAAATGACTGGAGCATTGTGATTGCCCAGTACATTTATAAACAGCAGAGGAATACAAACAGCAATGCTGACTAGGAAACATCACCTTTTCCTCAGTGTTGCTTGTTCTAAAAATTATAGGCAAATGCACTAATCACAGGCTATTCATAATGACTAAGTTAATGCAAAAATATCTCCCATTTTCATTAAATTCTTAGACTTGCTGAATTAATCCTTAGGTATGTGAAAAGTACTACATGAAAATGTAAGTGCTCAGATAATTTCAGAAGTATTCAGGTGTGGTTATGAACACAGCTAAATGCAAGTATGTTTGAATTATTTAAGACAGGCAGCATCCAGTGTAGCTATTTATACTAAGCTTTAAAAGATATTACATAACCAATCAAAAACTAAGCAAATATGCCAAGATACTCTTGTTTATAAAATGCATGTTACTAAACTTCTGATAAAAAATTCCTTCAATCAACAATCAATATAGACACACACACACACACACACACACACACACACACACACACACACACACACACACCATAAGATAACATGATGTTCTAACAGTTTTAGGATTAAGTTTAATTGAAGTGACAGTTGCCATAATTACATATTGGCAATATATCTTATCAAGAGTACAGAGTGCATGGTGAAAATATTTTTGCACAGGAATTCATAGTCTGATCATCTCTTTCAATTTGTCCTTACCATTAAATGATTAATATTTCAACAATGAGATGGGTTACTTTCAGCTGATTATTCAGTGTCCTAAATCATCATTAACTATTTCTGAAAAGTAATCCATAATGCTCCTGCCAAAAGAATAAGAGCTGTAATATATCAGAATATTTAGGTACATTAGCCATGAAAATTACATTCTGAAAAATGAAACCTAAGTAACCAAAATTCTTTGCAGTTTTCAGATAAGCACATGGAACCCCTTTTAAGACTACTTCATATGCGGCATTTTGTTAACATACATTCATGGTCTCCTCGCTTATTGCAGTGTGTTTTTGATTTTACTTCTGTTCCTTGCTTCTATTCATCAAGGTTGTCTGGGCTGAATAAAGACCTCACTGTGGTAGCAGGCAGTGATTACCAGATTTAACCTAAGTACTCTCATAGCTTATGTCAATATATATAAGATTGTGTTTCTTGTTAAGATGTGTTGACAGACAAAACATAAGTTCAGTGTAGACTGCTGGTGCTAATATTTAATGTCTCCTGAAATTACACCACAAACTCTGTAAACCAACTAACAAATCCCTGAAGAGGGTAAAGTGGAAGAACAGTTAGACAAGCCTCACTTGCTCAGTGAATATTATTATGATAGCCAATATAATTTCTGTAGCATTTGCCTGTGTCGTAACTGCTTGCTGTATTCTTCCATCAAAAACATAATTTAACATTGATGACAGTTAGCATGTTTTATTTTCATTGTGTTGTCTTTAGTAAATATTATGATCAAATATCCTGGTGGTTTGGTATTATACATTTCAGTCATGTTGTTTTGAGAGGTTGCCAGTGAGTGGTTTATATCCTTGGTGACATTTTAGTGTCATAGTAAACATGGCATAAATCTTTTTTCCAGGGTTTAGCATATCTCCTATTCTTGTAATGTTACATGTGGGATTTTTACTGCTTCCTGCGTATTATGATATACTACTTTCCCTCTGGATTGTAGAATAGCCAAAGATCAAACTGCAGCAGCCTTGCACAACACCATACTGATAAAGTTCAGAAACTTTTATTAAGCTTTCATTAAGATATTGCTGACAGTCAGTGTCAGAAAAATAAGTGATGCATTCAAAAAGTCATTAATAACCCAACAAATTGTGGAATCATCTTTCCATTTAAAGACTCTGATGACGCAAGAAATGCTGCTTTTTTCAAGATTTTTATAGCACAAGGAATTACAAAAAAAAAACTTCATAGTTCCTGAAAAGTTGGAATACAAACAAGGAAGCGTTCTTGGCTGAAGCATCCTTTTGTATACAATGATACCTTGGCAAGATGCCCAGATGCTTTTATAAGTTACACAGTGAGATTTATTGCCATTTTTTTTCTAAATGTGGTTTCTCTTTAAATAAACATTAAACAGTGATATGGGCAATAACAGAAGTAAGGTCCAGGCCATCTGCAAGAACGCACAAGTACTCCAGTCTTACTTTTATGAAGCAACTACTTTTAAAAAGCAGGCTTAAGTGGAATTTGACAGGTTGTACACAACTCTTAGGAAATGACCACAAATCTTAATCTAGAGCAGAAGAGCAGAAGTACTGGGACAGTACATTATCCACCTTGTAACATTATGCACATTTTCAGTCAACAATAAAAGTGTGTGTGTGTGTGTGTGTGTGTGTGTGTGTGTGTGTGTGTGTGTGTGTGTGTGTGTGTGTGTGTATGTGTGTGTGTTTTCTATTGGTATAAATGAGGGAGTTTTTATAATTGGTTAGTTGATGGTATGGCTACAGTGGTGATAAATGCTTGATGACCTTGTTAGGGTAATAAAAATCTAAAGATAAATTATCTGCACTGAAAATAGTTACTCTTTAAGATGGGCAGAGGTATTTTATATATATATATATATATATATATATATATATATATATATATATATATATACAATGTTAATAAGTGTTAATAAGCAGACAGAAAAGAGGTAGAGAGAAACTTTTTATGTGGCATACACCTCCAGGGAAAGAGTAAGCTGTATTAAATTTAAATAGGCTGTATATAATGCATAAATACCGGAATTACACACATACATGACAAATGATATAATATGAAAAAGAAAATGTAGAGCACACTAAAAGCTATTCCCATCTGACATTAATTCAGCAGTGTAGAATAGTATAATAACACTAGCTTTACATTTTAGAGAACAATTCTTTATAACTTGGTGTCATAACCAGCACTTTGAAAACAAAAGTGATTCTTATTTACACTTAATGCTAAAGAGCAGCCTACTAAGTATCTGTGTTTCACCCCACTTTCAATTTTAATTTGTCAGGGTAAAGCAACACCAAAACAATATTTGAAAAATGTCATCACTGCTGTTTTTTTTTTTTTTTTTTTTTTTTTTTTTCTTAACACATTAAATATTTGAAATGGATCTTTCTGTTGAGCGAAAGGAACTAAAAGGAAGATCAGTAATTGGAGAAGCAATTCAATATGTTATGATAATGTCAACAGTGCTTGTCTTCCAGCTTTTCCCGGTTAGGGGTTGCCACAGCGGAACTCCGGTCTGCTAATGATTGGCAGTAGAATTTTACGTGCTGGCTTGCCGGGCCTAACACACAGCCTTCAACGAAGGAACACCCATTCACGCATGTCACCACACAGAAGACGCTCTAACTGAGAATCGAACGGGCAACGTCTAACTGTGAGGCGACAACACTACCGCTGCACCACCACCGCAGTTAAAAGCTGTTAATATGTTTTATATATAGTGTATCATTCGACATATTGTATACAAGGCACAACTTTATAACTATGCCTTATATGCTTTTTTGTAAAGTTCTGCAACATTAATTCACATTATTGTGAAGGAATCAAGAATTTCACCTAAAATATGGACAAACAATCCTTGAAACATTAAAAATGAACCATAAATAATTAATGTGTAACTTTATACTTTATTAATTGCATGTTATACATTTTTGTTACTAATTTCATATATTTTATTAATTTTTCCCTCCATTGTTTAGGTGAATTGTACATAGGGTATATAAATGTTTATAATACTTGTTTATTGATGATTGTATTGTTAAACATTATATTATTTGGAAAATAAAAAAAATATTTGAAAATAAATAAATAAAATTGCGAGAATAACTCTAGAAATAATTTATACATGAAACTTTTCCAGAGAACAGTGAGTCTAAAGTTAAATTCCTAGCTCCAAACAAACTGACATTTCAAAATCACTGTATATATCTGGGGCCATAGCATAAAATCAGTAACATCCGATTTGTAATATACCTTCTGCTAAAGTTTAACATTTACTATGTCCTTCACTTCACCTTCACAAGTATGCCCTTATACTGACCACTACAGCATGACACAGAAAATCAGGCAGTCTACTACTGGTGACAGTGTAAGTCATATTTCTTACAGCACTTTGGCAAGTTTCTGAAAGTCTCTACACATCAACTATTATACAATGAGTGAGTTAGAAAGGATTATTAACTTGTTCTGTGTCATGAATTTATAAGATAGGGTGATACATTGCCTTGAAAAGCAACTCTCTTCCTAAGCTCTTTGGTGGGTTATTCTAATGATCATTCCATATATTTCAGTTGTTTTGCAGGTCAGATAGTGTCAGAGATACTTAATTTTTAGAAAGAATGTGACAGACACATTTCACTAAAAAGAGAGAAATGAAAAAGAACATTCCTTTCAATCGTCACATCATACACACCTACTAGTGATTACAGAGCCAGATAGTTTTAGTTTTGCTTTTGTTCTAAAAAAAAGACCGGTTTCATTTAAAAAAAACTAAGACAATACCACTGGTTATAAGTCATGTGGGTAATCTTTTGATGTCCAAATATGTTTTAAAAGCAGTTCTGTAAAGGTGCATATGCCATGAAAACATTGCTGTTCTATCCCTATATATAAAACATGTGCTGATACATAAAAGTGGGAAACATTGTTACATACCTTATATATATTTGCAGAGAAGTGATACATGTCAGAGAATGGACTTTACCTCTACAATTTATAGTAGCCACAACCAAAGCAATTTATGCATATTTATATATTGCCTGATTGTAATCAGAAGCAAATTGATTCTATAAACCATTTTTCTTACAAACTTCAGCTAGGACAAACTTAGTTTGAGTGTGCAAACCCACAGCAAATGTCTATGCTTACAGAGTCCAATAAACATATATGTGAGAAGTTGAAAAAGCTTAAATTGCTAAAAGACACACAAGCCTCTAGCTGTTGCAGTCATTCTGCCTTTTGCCAAAGTAATAACATTACAATGGGTCTGGGTTCAAGTTGCAGATGGAACAAAGCTTCACTCGTGTTTGTAACTGTCAGCTGTGACTGATTTGCATTAGTACTAGTGAAGAATCTATGGAGAAAGCAAACAACATAGAAATAACAACCAGCTTATTCTTAAAGCTGCAGTGACCATAAAAATGGTTGACATATAGTGCAGGATGTAAGTAGAAGTCCTTTCTGAGCATTTCTTTCTCATACATTTTGCTTGCAGCTATTCTACACATTTCATTCTTATTAACAGTACATATTACAGTGGTATATTTTTACAGTAATAACAATTAATTTATGTTTTGCTAAAATCAGTGTTTTAATAAAGACCCCTTGTGGTACAACATGACATTGTCTACATAAAAATGTAAATATTTCATAAATAAGAGGCAATATTCCCCAAATATACAGCATGCAATTATAAAAAAAGACTGTGATTCTTTGAGAATACCATCTTGTGTCTCTACCATGTTAGGCATGTTAACTCAAAGATAATTTTGCTTTCTCCAATTCAGCTAATAAATAAACAAGTCAAATAGAGTAACTATGGAAATAAGATTAGCATTTTTAGACAGAATACTTCTGGAGACAGTGAAAGATGTAGTACATCAGTTAGCAAACAATAGCTTACATAAAGCAAGCATTGCCAAATTTGTACTTTGGTAATACATTTCTTTGAAAAGCTTTACTTGATAAAATAAACATATTCTATTTTTCATGAGGTTCCTGCATCTTGTCAGAAACTCCAAGACAAGTAGCTTATAAACAGTATTCTCTTTCTGAAAACCTGGTATCTCAGGTCTGGTTATAGAGGAGAAATATGGGGAGACAATGTACTTATTTGTATTTGACCACTGTGTTCCCTTAAATGTACTTTTGATGACACATTGCTGATGGGAATATCCATAACCTGAGGAAGAGCTGATGATAACCTGCATAAATGGTTACTAGTGATTCCTGCTGCACTACAAGTTTGCCAAACTATTATATTCTTAACCAAGACTGTCATAGTTGTGTTAAAGAGAGCAAAACCTGGACTTGTACTTGTTTAATGTTATGTCTTCAAATTTCTGTCATTAATTTGCTTCCATCCTTCTTGATGTAGAGATTCAATACAATGGGAAAACCATAAGATACCATCAGTCAACAAATACACATACTCACACACACACACACACACACACACACACACACACACACACACACACACACACACACATGCATACACACACACACTAGTCCGTCCAAGTGTACAAGTATTGAAACACATTGAATTGATGCTGGCAGTTAAAAAAAAACTTATCTGAATAGAAAAAGGTTAAAACCCAGAAAAAAGGGAAAAGGAACCCAAAACAGTTTCTTTTTCTGATTACTCAACCAAAACTCTAACAGTATCTTCATACCAATCTTACCTGAATGGTTGTACAGTTAGGAAAAGGGATTTTCATAAATTAATTTGTAGGGTTAGGTTTAGGAACAGGGTCATGTTTAGAGTTAGTAAACACGAGTAAGGTGAGGTGGTAGAGAGGGGTTTTATTACAGCTTTGCTGTATATACCCATACAATCTGATTCTGTAATGAAGTTAAGTTGAAAAACAAATGTATTTCAATATGGCCACCCTGTGGTGGCCATTTGGGGGATAACAGAACATTACTAGTGCATAGTATACCAAGATATGATAAAAATTGTGTGTTTGTGTGTGTGTGTGTGTGTGATATATATATATATATATATATATATATATATATATATATATATATATTATATATATGTTTTTCAGTTTTAGGGTAGTGTGTTCCTTTAAGTTAAAAAAGCTGATCAAGTAATGGAAGTTAGAAGAAACAAAAAATGAAATAGTATCTAAATTGATATGAGACAAATTAATCAATCAATACAAACAAGAAGGTGCTCTGCACTAAGTACAGATATTATGGAGTTAACAGAACCAAACATTTTGAGCAAGCTTAGTCTTTAATTATAGTGCTATCAATTAGACTCATATCTAGACATTAGAAATATCTCAAAATTATCTAGGTACTTGGGTATAGCATTATTATTCTTCAAATAAGACTTCAAACCAAGGTTCCATCTGCTTGTGTTGATGGTAGCTTAGGTGAATATAAAAGATCCCATGGTAACTATCAAAAATTAGTAGTAGTACAACTCTGAGATAGGACAGAGGTGCTGAAAGAGGCTGAACCAGGAAAATAGTTATCTATCTCTTATAACCTCACACCCCTCTTGATGAGCCTCTGTTCATTTTTAAACCCTACTTATAAAGACAAAAAACAGTTATTATACTCATGAGCTAGGCGTTAAACCTAATGCACTTCTCTATAACTTTAAAATGTTTCTATAGTGTCAGACAGAACAGTTAGAAACTCTGCATGTTTAAAAGACTACATATATCTTAGGTGATGTCATAGCTTTTGCAGAACTGAATGTTTTCTGCACATTCTGCATTTTTTAAAGTACCCAATATTTATTTTCATTTCTCAAGTTTATGTAATTTTTATAAAATCAGATAGTAAAGCAGCAGTGGAAAACTTGGTCTCTAAAGATAATATCATTCTAATAAGTGATGTTGATACATTTATTGTTTTGATAAACATTAATGCTTTATAAAAATATGTAATATCTATAAAAATCAATGTATAAAGCATATCAAATCCAATTTGATTCTGGAGTAAATTAATTGATTCTAGTTGTACTACTAAAAAAATGTAAGTGTTTCAGCTAGACCAAGGTCTGAAAAATATTCTAGTAAAAAGATATCTCTTTTACAAGCACAAAAATCAGATACGTCTTGTTTGGGTCCCACTTTAATCTCAGTTGCATTGGCCAGTCCTTATCGTTCCATGAAATGGTGATATGCAACACTGTATTATTTGTTTATTTATATTTACTGTTTAGTTGCTGTGTATGTAGACTGGTCCATTGTACCTTTTCAGCCTCTACCCAGGCTCAGAGGTGATAAACAGTACAAGTGAACTTGAATTACTGTATATACTTTGGAAAGTTCATATACAGCTATTATGCACTTTTTCTAAAGCAGAAAGTTATACGGTTCTTATACATTTCTGATTAAGTAGCCAGTTTACATTAGGGTTTATCAGTTTACATGGGATGCAATTTAGTTAGGCTACATGAAATTGTTTTTAAACAATTAAATAGAATTTCATTGAGAAAAAAAAGTCAAATTGAAGTGAGAAAAAATAGGAAATTACAGGGGCAGGCCTAGAGACTAAAAAGAGAACACAGGAGAAAAAAGAGTTAACTAGCAAAGAAAAACAGATGAGAAACTGTACACGTTGTTATAATTTTTGTTATAATTTTAAGCCTTTTAAACAGTTTATCCATTATCCTTATAGCATTTGCAAACAACTTCATTGAAGAAATACTTAGAAAATAACTTTTTAAACATGGTAAGAGTATCTTGATATCTGGTTTCAACTAAGACTGTTCATCAGAATAAGTGTTTTAAGCTGGGGGTAGTTGAGTGATGTTATGTTCTCTGGAAATTCCTTAGACAATAGGACTGTTCCCTGATTTCAAGTTTTCTGTTTTTGGGGTGGAGTGAGCAGTAGCTATCATTCAGAATTTTATGTAGTAAGGTACATACATGATGAGTTAACCTTTCAGTAATGAGTAACCAACCTAGGTCATTTAAAAGGTTGAAATGGTGTACACAGGTGTCAGCAAGCCGGGCAAAACTGGTAATTGTATTTTCAGTGTGTACCTGTACTTCTTAAAGAAATAGTACATCACAGGCCTTGTATATGGAATTCCCATCGATTAGAAAGAGCAACAAGGTATATCTACTTTTCCCCTCATTTACCCCTCTGTGTATATGTATATTTATATAAGCAGACACACATACACATGCACACACACACACACACACACACACACACACACACACACACACACACACAAGCTGATTCATCATGCTGATATCACCATGAGAGCACTGGCAAATTTCTTACATGTATCTAAGAACTACAAAGTCTTGGAACACTTCTACTCATTTCAAGACCGGCTGAGCGGTATAGGTCTGCATTCCATTGCACCAAAATCAAACATTCTGTGTTTGGCCCCTCAGTTGTTGCTACTACCACCAGCCCTGCCATCTTGTCAACCACCAACCATGTCATCTTATCAACCACCAACCATGCCATCTTGTCAACCACCAACCATGTCATCTTATCAACCACCAACCATGCCATCTTGTCAACCACCAACCATGTCATCTTATCAACCACCAACCATGCCATCTTGTCAACCACCAACCATGTCATCTTATCAACCACCAACCATGCCATCTTGTCAACCACCAACCATGTCATCTTATCAACCACCAACCATGCCATCTTGTCAACCACCAACCATGTCATCTTGTCAACCACCAACCATGGCATCTTGTCGCCCACCAACCATGCCATCTTGTCATTGACATTCATTATACAACGAACCCCCCATTAATATTCAAAAAACGTGCACGCTGATTGGTCAGCATGCACATTGTAAATCAGAGTTATAGTAATGGAAAAAGGTCCAGTCACCCGGACTTTTTCCATTACTATAACTCTTTTTTTTTACAGCAACAGAGAACGCAAGATTTCCGTTGCTTCACACTGTCTCACTGTGTTAAACTCATTTAACATAGCGAGACAGCATTAAAAAAAGCAACGGACATTCTCTGTTGGTTTTTTTAATGCTGTCTCGCTATGTTAAATGAGTTTAACATAGCGAGACAGTTTGTAAAAAGCAACAGAGATCTTGCTTTCTCCGTTGCTTTTTACAACTGTTTCGCTATGTTAAATAGGTTTAACATAGCGAGACAGCTTTAAAAAAAAGCAACGGCTCCGTTGCTTTTTTTAAATCTGTCTCGCTATGTTAAACTCATTTAACATAGTGAAACAGTTTCTTTTTACAAACTGTTTCGCTATGTTAAATGGGTTTAACATAGTGATACAGCTTTAAAAAAAGCAACGGCTCCGTTGCTTTTTTTAAAGCTGTCTCGCTATGTTAAACCCATTTAACATAGCAAAACAGTTTGTAAAAAGCAATGGAGATCTTGCTTTCTCTGTTGCTTTTGCCCACAGCTCTGATGTACTGCGTAGGCATACGCATGTGCAGTACATCAGAACTGCCGCAGAATACCAGACAGCTGCGGAAGGGCAGCAAGGAGGCATTATACAATGCCATTATTTAAGAAAATTTTTTTTTTTTTCTTAAATAATGTCATTGTATAATAGCAATAACCCACTTCTGGGTGTGGGTAATGCTGGATTTACCCACGGTTGGCTTTGTTTGGTATCTCGGGCTTCGCCCTCGTGGCCAAACCATGCCAACCATGGGTAAATCCAGCATTACCCACACCCAGGCATGGGTTATTGCTATAATAAACCATTCAGATGTATTTATAAACACAGACTAATAATTTGTCAAAACTAGACAAGAAATATAGTCCCAAAATATTTATAGTTTCAACTCCATTATATTCTAGGACACTTCATAAGGTTCTTAATGTTGCTTTCCCATGAACAGTATGGTGAAGCTGAAACATCCCCTTTTATAATGTGTATATTTGTCAGTTGGTATTGCACAACTTAAAACACTCAGTTCAGCATGGTTCCAGTCATTTTGCTAATGTCTGATGAAAACTCAATGCATTTAAATGGAACTGGAAGAGTTCTAAACATAAACCTCTAAAGATGATATGTTGTAAACCATGTAAACCACAAGTATGACAAATTACAATCTTCAAAATTAGATGTATGTTTGAAGCTCATAAATTATCCAGAATATTACAAAATGTATTTACAATGTTCACTATTGTAGAGACTCAGACACAGTATTATTTATTTATTTATTTGCATTTGTTAACCGGGTTGGTCCAGCTGGGTAAGAATTACCCTTTTTCAGTGGAGACCCGAGGGGAAAAGCCCCAAACAGACATACAAATACATACGAATAGAGACAAATTTACAATATTACAGAGGAAAACAATATTATGGGTACAATATATCAGTTATACACGGTTGCCCCTGAGTTTCAGTGATGACGTGCGGTGCAGTCACTCATTATTTTACAAGATTTCTATACCTACTCCAAGTAATGTACATTGAGCTGATGCCGTAAGCGATCACTAATCAGTTCACTGCCCTTAAATGTTTAAACCACAAATACACTCTGCAGGTTACAAAGTTTGTTGTTCATTGCTGCAGACAACATGGCATACATGACCCTATATGGTAACAAGTATAGTCCATTTTTATATTATTTTCAGGGACAGTTTCAAATAATTACATAAACAAAAATAATTACATGTACTTTTGTTCACTGTGGTTTTGCTGTGACAACACCTGACTGCAAGCTAAAATACTCTGTGTTCACATAACAAACCTTTTTCTCTGCATGGACCTAAGAGTTGGCAGTACAATTACAAATGACAAGTACTCTGTGTAAAGACCATGGGTCAGAGGGTCAGAGTGGAGCAAGGATACCTCTTCTCTGAAATAAATTCACATTGCTTTGACTTTCCAGTGAAGCAGATGTTTTGACATAATACAACTTTGATATTACTACCATTTTTATATTATTTTCAGGGACAGTTTCAAATAATTACATAAACAAAAATAATTACATGCACTTTTGTTCACTGTGGTTTTGCTGTGACAACACCTGACTGCAAACTAAAATACTCTTGTGAAGTGCTGCTAACCCAGGGCATATGTGATTTTGCAGTGTTGCTAACCCAGCACAGATGTGATCATGCAGTGCTGCTAACCCAGGGCAGATGTGATCATGCAGTGTTGCTAACCCAGGGCAGATGGGATCATGCAGTGCTGCTAACCCAGCACAGATGTGATCATGCAGTCCTGCTAACCCAAGGCAGATGGGATTGTGCAGTGCTGCTAACCCAGGATACATGGGATCGTGCAGTGCAAGCTTTGAATGAAATTAAAAAATAATTGGTTTTCATTGGTGGTACAGCACAAGTCATCATTCTTATTCCAACTGATCATGCCAGCTGGACATTTACCAAGGATGCAATACAGTTATACTGCACAGATATACACATTGATCCCTGCTCACTTCGCACCATGAAACACATGTATAAGGCTAAAGTCTAAGTCCATATGTGTCCTGTGCCAAGAAAAAAAAAATGAATGAGGTTATTGTCAGGTGTTAGCTGTCTTACTTATGATTCTCTTTGTGTAAATAAAGCTACATGGTTGTTATCCAGGTTGTTCATTTCCTAAAAACATACTTAAGTAAATGTTCACCGTAAAGTGTCACTCTAAAACCTTGTAGTATAGTGGAATGCCTATACCTCAAGTTAGCTTCATTTCCTGTGTCTTATTTTCTTCAGAAGAGTATGGAATGTTCAATGTCCAGTACTGCCTCAGTCCTAACAACCATTCCTCTTTGAGTTGTTCAAATGGTAAAGTTTTCACTTTTCTGCTGGAAAGATCTGTTACCAGTTCCTAAAAATTGTCTATCACAGAGACTTGGGAACAAGGTGTTTATGCACCAAGGATAAATAAAGCTACACACCATCAGTTTAAAGCCAGGTACTAAGGAAAAATCAAGAGACAGGAAGGGACCCCAACTGCAATGCAATATTTCAACAAAAGCAAGAAAGAGCATTACTGCAGAAGTTTGATTACCTGCCAAGACTTCACGTCCATGCTATAGTACATAAAAATACTGGTCCAGTACAATGCAGCTTTTCAGCTTAATGACTGTACAACAAGTATTCTATAACAGTACCAGTAATAAGGGACTATTAGAAATAACAAAAAGGAAATATCATGCTGGCGAATCCCTCTACTTCTGTTACATTGCCAAGGCTTGTAATAGTCTCCCAGTCCACATCAAAACCAATGCTAACATTGTACAATTCAAAAAACTTCTAAAAGCCCACCTATCTGCCTCATGGACATGCCCATGACCTGAACCAGGATAAAAACACCATCTAATTCAAGTCAGTCTAGTTAAATTCCTTATAAAGTCACTTCTGCTATCATCTTACATAGTTTCTCTAAAATCCCCTAACTCCATCCCTGACACCCCACAACAATCCTACCAAACACTTTTGCTTCTAGTTTCCTCTTCTCTCCCTCTACATAACCCTTACTTTAACAATCCCGTAGCCTATGCTCACAGCTATTAGCTAACTTTATAAAGCCTGCACTAAAGTGACCAGCTCAAACAGAACTAGCTATACAATTTTCTTCTACTCAACAATAACTTTAGCTACTAGTCTGTTTTTCCTGTTCTGTTTAATAATCCACCAACTCTAACATGTGTTTCTTCACAAAATAAGTAACTTTTAATATTATTTTTCGTGCAAAATTTATGTAAAATGTTAAACTTGTCAAATTCTCTTTTGTAAAATTGTTAAATTTGTCTAAGTCTTTGTATGTCTTGGGGCTTTTCTCCCCGGGCCTCCACTGCAAACAGCAGTTGTCCATTCGGCCTTTCCCGGTAAACAAATGTAAAATAAATAAATAAAAAAACATAATAGAATAGAGAACTGCATTGTCCAATATGGTTCAGTTCTCTTATACCATATGGAGACCTAAACAATATGAGTCAGGCACTATGAAGTCACGAGTCGCAATGGCACAACCCATCCCCTGGCATGAAGGAATAAGCTTTACTATACCCAGTTTTTATTGCATGAAGCAGTGTTTTCTTATAACTTCCCGCCAGAGACAGTACATAAGTAGTCTGGATGTTCTAGAATAGTGCAATAATCAGGAAGGACCAACAAGAATGCTAGGAAATGTAACATTCAATACTGTTATGTCAAAAGGAGTAGGAGAAACAGTAGCTGCTTATTTGCACACTGTTTCTTGAAACCTTTTGGTTTAATTTCATTTAGACACATGTCTCACTGAATGAGAATTTTCCAATGCTACACTGAATGGAATATCATTTGATTGATTGCTGGTGATGAGGTACTTACACAAGTCAGTCACTTTAGGTATGGATTACAGGTGAGGGCTAGGATTAGAAAGCAGGTTTTGTGTTGATTACTGCAAGATGTAGAGTTAAGGACTGGGATTAGATTTAAGATTGTGGGATGTGTGGGTGCAGTTTTACTTCCTGTATTGAGTATGTGGAGTGGTTTGCATGTCACAATAAATGCTGTAGGTAATTCAGAGTACTGTTATGGCTTCTGCATTTGATGAATGTGTTTGTTTAAATTTATTTTAATGTTTTCTCTCTCACTCTTTCTCTCGCTCAGTTACTTATCTCAATTATATTATCTTCAGTAAGGTTGTTATAAAGCATTAAATCAGATGTCCTAATCTGATATGTTCTGTAACCATTTCAGATGAAACTATTTTGAGAGATACACTGTGGAAACTTTTCAAGATGTGATGCTGTGAATTCTGTATGAAAGCAATTCTAAGCATCTTAACAGTCTATGTGCACTCTGGCAGACTGAAATATGTCTATAAACACCAAATTATAACATGTAGTACAACTGTTTTCATGCTCTGTCTCACACATTGTTTCTGAGTCTATTAACACCAAAATGTAATAGCATCCCAGTGGTCATTTATGGGAGGTTTCAAAAATATTGTTGTCAAAAGCTTCCAGATCCAGATATATTGGCAAATCAAAGCTACCAAATGAGATGAGACTTGTTTTACACATTTCTAGAAAACAGTCGGTTCTGTAAACAATTTGTGTAAATACAGCACCATGAAAGTGAAGTTTTGTGGGAATTCTGAAATTCCAGGGGAGAAAGTATGGCCAACAAGTACTATGTACAAGGAGGGTGGACCACTTCAAAGTATAATACTTAATCTAAAGATAGAAAATGTATTATTTATTTATTTATTTTATATTTGTTGACTGGGTTTGTCCGACTGGGCTACAAATGCTCATTTTCAGTGGAGGCCCGAGGAGAAAAGCTCCAACAGAAAATAGAAATTTTACATATTAAATACATATAGAAATACATTCATCAGTACCACACATTATTGCATTACAGTGTCATACATTAAACTGTGGCAAGTGAAATACATAGAATACATTCATCAGAGGGATATATTCATAATTACATATTATATACATAATAGTGCAATAGTTACATAGCTGAAATATTTTACTAGTTATGTTTATACAGTGATGTACCAAGAGGAAAAGGTAAAGTAGTAAGTTTGTTTATTGAAGGGAAGGAAGAGAGAAGAGAAGTAGAAGGTTATAGGGCAGTGTTTATGGGGGATAATTACATTGGCAAGTCCATTTTTCATGAAGGTATTTTTTGTAGCGGTTTTGAATTGAATGGGATGTTCAAGGGATCATATATCTAGTGGTAGGCTATTCCAGGCCTTGGAAGGGTTAAAGCTATAGACTAAGTGACCCATTTTGGTCCTTGGTTTGTAGATTTTTAGTAGGCCTTGTTCAGAACTGCAGAGTAATCTAGTGGGTAGGTAATGAGAGATTAGAAATGAGATGGTTGGACAGAAATAGGGTTTGTAGAGAATGGAATGAATAATCAGAAACTGATTATGCCAAAGCAGGTTAGTTAATTCTAGCCAATTTAGTTCTTTTAGTGAGAGACACTGATGGGATTTGTAAGAATTTTGGGCAGCAAATCTGGCAATCCTGTTATAAGTTGTTTCTGACTCGTTTAGTAGTCCATTGTTGAGACTGGTGAGAATTTGGGAGCTATAAAGTAAAGTGGGTAAAATGTAGGCATTTGCAAGGGTTAGTTTTGCTGTTTTGGTAAGATATTTTTTGTTTCTATAGAGGAGACCTAGCTTGAGATGTGTTTTTCGGATACAATTATTGATGTGTAAATCAAAGGTTAGTCTATCATCAATAGTAACACCTAAGAGTTTTGTACTGGTGTCCACCTGCATTTGAGTATTATTTTGTGACAGTATGGAGAAGGAAGACTTTATGTGGTTAAGGTTTTTAGGGTGGAAAGAGTAGTAATTTGGTTTTCTTTGGGTTAAGGATAAGTTGGTTTTCAGATAGTCAGTTTTCTACAGAGTTAAAAGAGGACTGTGTGTCTGATTTTAGTTGAGTTGCTGATTCAGCAATAGTGATAAGTGTAGAATCATCTGCATATTGTATCAGTGAGGATCCAGGACAGGAAGAGTAGAGAAGGTTGGTAAAGATATTAAAAAGAAGGGGCCCAAGGATGGGGCCTTGTGGTACACCCATTTTAACAGGAAGAAGAGGGGAGAAAGCTGAGAGCCATTTGACTGATTGGTGTCTATCAGAGAGATAGCTGTTAAACCAAGATATGGTAGATGGAGAGAAGTGTAAGTTTACTAGTTTAAGGAGAAAAAGCTTATGAGAGACTGTATCAAAGGCTTTAGAGAGGACAATGAAGAGACAGGAAATAAGTTTGTTACTGTCTCTAGCTAGTGATACAGAGTTTAGGAAAGACAGGAGAGCTGTAGTAGCGCTGTGCATGGGACGAAAGCCATGTTGGGTAGGTGTGAGTAGATTTTCTTGCAGAAGGTAGCATAAGACTTGATTGTGTATACATTTTCCAGAATTTTGGAGAGTGGTGAGAGTATGTCTATGGGTCTAAAATTAGTTATATCTGTAGAGTTTCCCCCTTTGTGTATTGGAAAGATGTAAAATTGCTTCCAGATGGAAGGGACTGTGGATTCTGTAATAGAGCGGTTTATTAGAATAGAAACTGGGAAAGCAAGAACATCAGCAGCAACCTAAAGGAATGTGGAGGGAATGTTGTCTACAATTGTGGAGCAAGGTTTTAATTTAGATAGTAGAGTTTTAATATAGTTAGTGGAGACAGGTTTGAAGGAGAAGGTAGTGGTAAGGTTACTACTGATAGAAGAGTTTGAGCTATTAGGTCTATTATTGTTGGTGGGATGGTCTGTGTCTTGATTTAGTAATTTGGATATTGAGTCTATAAAGTAGTTGTTAAATATGGATGCAGTTTCCTCATGTGTTTTGTCAGAATGAGGGTTAGGGGAGACTAGTGCACCTGGGTGTAGTATTTGATTTACAGAGTGCCAGAACCTTTTAGGGTTGGATTTAAAGGTAGAAGATGGATTATTATAGAAGTTTTTCTTATCTTTATTTATGTGACTTTTGGCAAGATTTCTAAGTTTTTTATATTTCTGGAGGTCTGGTTGATGTTTAGTTTTAGTCCAAATTTTCCATGCTCTGTCTTTATTTTTTAGTAGTGCACGTGTGTTTACTGTCAGCCATGGGGCTATGTTAGACTTTATGGGGACAGTTCTAAGGCGTGCCACAGAATTTAAAATAGTAAGGAAAGTGGAGTTAAAAAAGTGGACAACTTCATCCAAAGGGAGTAGCTTTAAGGGATTCTAGTTCACTTTTGATAGTAAAGATTTGAAAGTTTCAGGATTAAAGTTTGTTAGTTGTCGGCAGACCTCTCAACTGTCCCTGATTTTCAGGGACGTCCCTGATTCTGACTCAAATTTTAGTCTGTCCCTCTTAATCCCTTCTAAAACTGGTGACCTTTGGAGGAAAGTTGGTGAATTAAACTTAATGAATAATGGCAATAATTAAGAGTTGTAGATTTCTTTTACCTCACAAAATGTACATTATTCATATGCTATGATTCTGTGAATGTCTCAAGTTAATAGCACAAATATTTTAAAAATGTCCCTGATTGTCCATGATTTTTTCTGGCTTTGTCCCTGATTCTGTTGAAATTTATCCCTGATTGGTTGAGAGGTATGGTTGTCGGTGTTTGATAAATCTTTGAGGTTTAACTTGATGGGATGTGTATCTTAGTATTTTTACTGGACAATGATCACTTAGGGAATTTGGTAGCATTTCAGGGTTATGGTATTTGGAAGGGTGAGAGACAAGAATTCAGTCAAGAAGAGATGAGGCTGTATGAGAGTTATTGAAATAAGTAGGATCAGAGATGAGTTGAGTAAAGCCGTAGAGATTAAGGTGTTGTGAGAAGTTTTGAGAGGAGAGAGACAGCCAGTTAATGTTGACATCCCCAAGAACGATAGTTTCATTTGGGATGTGTTGGGAGATATGAGCAAGCATATTTCCTAGTAAGGGGATATTATCACATGGTGGAATGTAAATTGCTACAATGGTGATAGTGGAATAGCTATTAATATTTAGGTTTACAGATAAAATTTCAGCTGGGGAGAAGGCTTGGAATGCAAAAGTAGAGTTAGAAATGGTAAGGTGGCTAGAGTGTAGGATAGCAGCACCTCCACCTTTCCTTTTTGGTCAATCTAGATAGTGTATGCTATAGCCAGAGGGCAAGATCTCTATGTCTTGGTGTTGGGATTTCAACCAAGATTCAGTCAGAACAAGGATATTAGGAGTATGGTGGGAGATCCAAGCATGTAGTTCACTTACTTTGTTCAGAATATTCCTGGTGTTTATTGAATAGAAGGAAAGATGTTTGTTTGGGAGATTATTGACTTTGGGGTTAGGAGGGCTAGCAGTGGAGTGTATTGGACCAGGGTTGGGATGAATGTCTCCAGCTAAGAGAATGCTTTTGTGGAGGTAAATGAGTTTAAGCATATTAGCAGTGAGGGTGTAGTATTTGGTTTTGTGTTTGGTAGGGGTGAGTTGGGTGTTAGGTAAGTGTATTTTTGGTAAGGGAGTATTTAATGAGAAGATAGATGGAAAATTGGTGAAGGCTTGGTGATTATTTATATGGCTACAGCACTGTGGGTTTGTAGGGGAGATATGTTTGGGGTGTAAGTGGATGTTAAGTGATGTGAGTATAAGAAGGAGGAGTAGGAGAGGCAATAATAGGATGGATGTAGTTAGAAATGCATAGATTTTACTCTTGGAGGAGTACATATTGCAGGGTGTTTTTAGTTAATAAAATGCATGGAGTACAGGTTTTTGGTCTGTTAGATAGTGGATAATAGTGTACACCAGCTAGTACCAGTAGGGGGGTGAAATTAGAATATTTTGTTGTAGCAGCAAGTGGGTTGAGGTATAGTCTATTATGGAGTGAAAGACATAACTTATTTTTCAACATATATATAACAGATAAACTCAAAAACGTTACTTGGTCTGGATGATTAGAGATTATAAACAAAGTTTCTTGCAAGAGAATTTTTCAGATATGGGTCACTGATATCTTATCTGTAACCTGGGCACTCTGGATTTGAATAGCATATGCATACCCTGAAGAGACATCCAGAGGTGGGGATGACTGATATTTTGCAGAAATCCCTATCTATGGATGGACATAGGGAAGAAATTCCTGGATAATGCTATCTTCCACACTGGAGATAAGGTATTGCAGCCCTGCCACAAAAAACATGGAAACACATAGGATAGTCATACACATTATTTACTGGGCTTGGGACAGGACTGTGGGAAGGACACAGAAAGTCTATCTGCTATCAGAATGGAGTTGCACCAGGTCATATGATAAATTCCCCTACCACCCCTTGGGATTCCAAAATGTTCTCCACATCTAGTTGGACTCCAGTCCAGGGGGCAAGGAATTTGAATGCCAAAGGGGACTCTGCAATGGAGATGGAAGACCTGCACATAGGCATGGAAAAGAGCAGGTAGTGGGGACAGGGGGGAAGTAAAACATATTTTTAATTTTTTTAAAAAGTAGTCTGGCATATTTAAATATTGTATTATAATTAATATACGATAGATGTCACTGTTGCTCCCCTGATAGCCTTATTTTATTAAAGACACTATACTAAACCTGCAATTGAGTCATTGTCCCCATATCTGTTCATTCTGTACTGCCACCTTGTGTTGAGACTCAGCAATACTTTTAATGGTCCTCTCCAAATACATCCTCATTATTAGAATATGCAGCATCAAAGAAAAAACATTTTGACAGACATTTGGAATGCTGAGATTCATTAATGTGAGTTCTGAAACTGAGAATGAATGACTGAAGATGTGAACGTAAATAAACTAAGTCAATGTCTGCTGTCCCCAGGATATTCCCTTTTCTCCTAGGTATGGTGATCTCAGAGTTGTTATATACAAGTTTGAGGGAAAGTGGGGTTTTTCCTCCTTATCAGTGAGTGCAATAGGCTTGTCTAACTATAAAAAATAACTTTATAAAAGAAAATCAAAGATCAACATTTGCTGCTCACCTGTGTTTTCATTATTTATTTAGTTATTTGCCATTTGAGGCTTTTTTTTTGAGTATTGACTTGAATAGGGTGCTCAGAATCCAGATTTTTAATATGATTAAAGTTAAGCATTTATACTGTTACCAGTAGACTTATCTCTAATATAGTATGAAAAACATTTTTTAGCATGTATTTGGTCTTGCCCATATCATAGTATCCATCATAACATTTCTTATAACATATCTTTTATTGCCATTACAAAATATTGATTTATGTACACATTTTGTGTTGTAGAGTATTTAAAGCACATTATATTTACATGGTATCTGGCTGTTCGTGTGTTTGTTTATTAACCAGGTTAGAGCACTGATCTACTTGGACCTTTTTCCTGGAAAGCCAGGTAACATTGTCTGGCTAAGTGACTTGCTCAGTCGCCCAGCAGGTAAATGGAGGTAGAAGAAATCAAATCCTGTATGTCTGGTTACAAGAAAAAGTGCATTAACAGTTCAGAGCCTGAATCCTATGTGCTGTTTCATAAGTTAGCAAGAGGTTTTGTAACTTTAAAGTTAGTTAAATTAAGAGAGTACAACAGGTAAAGCCTCACAGCAAGGGGTGTGGGTCCACACTGTTGATGTGTTAGTACACTGCAACTTTGTTGCAGGCACTATGCTATGTTTTCAAGTTGCAAGACTTAAACAATAGGAAAATATGAGTTTCATGAATTGTTACATATTTTCTTTGTCCTCTGAGGCAATATATATATATATATATATATATATATATATATATAGAGAGAGAGAGAGAGAGAGAGAGAACAAGATGTGTAGATTGGAGTGTACATGGGCACAAACATCTTTGCAAAAGCAATTCTTTTATAGTGTATTGAACTATTTTATTCATTTTTGATGTTTTACTTTCCAGTGTTAAAGAGTTTAGATTTTTTTGTATGCGGTGTTGTACATTTCAAGTAACTGACACATTCGCCTTCATATTATATCTTGCATTAAGGGATCATTCTAATCATGGTTTACTGAAAGTGACTAATTCAGATGAACCCTATCATATTATATACACAATGGCACTGGCAGTTGGAAGTACCACAATAGTAATGTTTTTATCTAATCAAGCTTGCATATTTTTATCCTGAATGAGTAAGAGTGTATTCCAGTTCCGCTTTATAGCCTGGTGCAAAACTTCGGAACACAGGTTGATAGCAATCTAATCTTCGATCACCATGTGTCCATAGTGGTAAGGAAAGCTTTCTACATTGTACATCTCATAAATATGGGCATCGCATCCAAGACTAAGCAGGTTATAACTCCACTTTACTCGACCCTTATCACATGACTAAATGAGTACAATGCTTCCTTCTGTATGTATCTCACAGACACCTGCAGCAACTGGAGAGACCACAGAGGTTTCTAACCAAAAGAATCCAGGGCCTCCAAAGCATGACTTACATGAAAAGACTGAAAACCCTGTCATTCTACTCTGTATCATACAGGTTGCTGAGAGGCAACCTGTATCTGGCCTACAGAGCAGTCTCTGACTCTGACATAATGGAAATGCTGATCATCCGAAAAACAAATGAGACAATAGTCACTTGCTCCAAGGATCTCAACCTAGCCTGCGACATTAACAAAGCATGTTGGAGAGACAGATATATCTCCCAGAGATTGCCACTTGTCTGGAATAAGCCCCCACTTCACATGAAGCAGAGTTTGTCAATGACCTATTTAAGCTCAGCCTTGACAATTAAATAGGTGACCATACATTTACCCCTTGGTGTCCACTATGTCCCTCATGGACAGGGGTAGTTGGTGCTGATCATACAATCACTCTGCTAACAAAGACAATCTAACTATGGTCAATTAGGGTACACAGGTTTTTTACATGTCTAGGCTTGTAAAGGCCCTAGGGCCATTAGTCTAGTAACCTCCTATGAACCTATGAACATCACATATCTGCTGTGTACCACATAATAAAAATAAGGCTGTTTCAGCTTGGAAAGTTGTCAACAATAATATTTCAAACAATATTTTTATTCTGCAACTTTTCACAAATTTTGTAAACATCCCTCTTCTGTAGCTTTCCCAGTTAGTTATTATCACAGTCCCTTTCTGCAACTTGTCCCAATTTATTTTTATCTCCACAAGGCATTTATCATATTTTGATATAGTCTGCTAACTCTTTACTATATGCTGCACCAATATTAACAACGCTTCAAAAAACATTCCTGTATGATCTTGAGAAATGCTACAATAAAATTGCAAACTTCAACACAAGTCAGCTTAACAAAGCTGACTACTCTGCAAATTTTAAACATGACATGGGCTAGAGCGGTAAAGCTCTCTGAAGCATGCTCAGTTGAAAACATGCACAGTATACTATACTCTTTAAACGAGTGGCCAGATCTCACAGATTGTATCTACATCCAACAAAGGGAATTCCATTCCCAAGATGTGTACTAAATCTCATGCACCAAATCAAACAAGCATTTGATTATTCATTCTATCCAGATTCTTTAGCTAAGCTATACAACTCAATTTCCCTAGAGCTGAAAATGGAATCTCATGTAAAAAGGAAAGAAAAGAAAAAAAGCTAAAATCTTACCTAACTTCAAAATGCAATTGCCTGTGTGCTACATAATGACTAAATTGCCTAAGTACATGAACTTCAGATCTTATATGATAGACTATAAGAATTTTAGTATATTCATAACCCCTTCAGTTTCACATAATCATCCTCTGACCTTTCCCCCAGTGCCACACCCTGTTGTCTTTAAACCTTAGCCTCTCACCACATACATTGTCCTGTGATCTAATATAAAATTGTCAGTTTCATATCTACCTGGAACTTAATACTGGCTGAACTTTTCTAGCTTTCTGACACTAGCAGATAATTACTTAGTATAATAAAAATGTTCCCACACTACCACACCTTATTTTTCTAAACTTTACCTGTTTAATGTACCTGCACCATGTGAACTAGTAGAAAGTTATCTCCATTTCAAATCTACTAGGATTTTTAATACTGGCTAAACCCCACTATCTTTCTAATACTAATTCTTAATCATATTCTATTTATAAATGTCATTCCTTGCAAGTACTTTACTACCTTAGGCAAGAAACTGATATGAATAGTGTATAACTTGTCTACTAAATTGCACTCTGTGAAATACCTTAGGAAAGAAATTTAACTCTTTTATTGTAAACATTATGACATATAAAACTATTGTATATAGTGAACATCATGTCATATCAGTTATACAGAAGTATTACACAGCTTGTCTTGCCTGGACTCTCATCTTAGAAAAGAAACTGAAGTCCTGAATTGTAATCTGGCATTATGCATATGCAATGGGGTGCTTTTCTCACTGGGACTCTATTGAAAAGAGTATTTGTTGCTCAGCAGGACTGTCACAGTTAACAAATGAAAATAAATATATGTAAAATTACCCAACAGGAACATTTTTATAACATCAGAGGGATGATAGCTAGAGGTGCATGGAATAATACTGCATTTAGCTAGCTTTCTGTATAATATATTTGTAATAAAACATGAGCCATATACATCCACAAGTCCATATAGTTAACCTTGATGTTAAAGATATGTTCTTACATATACTTTTATGCAATGAATATATTTTCTTTTAGATAATGCCTTATTTTCATATGATTAACAAATCATTAATTGCCTTGTTATAAAGGCACAGATAATGACAGTATGAAGCATCAGTGTAAAAGATATATAAGTATTCTAACCAGGAGTATAAAATCAGAGCATAACTGATAGCCACTGTACCCCTAATACGTGTCTCTTTAAACTGTTTCACTAAGTCACTGCCATAAACAAGGATCTATATGAAATATGCATTCCATTAAAGCAATTCATACCTTGGCTTTGATATTAATACACTCAGTCTTACAACACAGTGCTGTATCAAAACCCAATTTTAAGCAGAATTTGGGTTTTAAGTTTTTAATATAGTAGAGAGTTGATTATCCAAATGTCCATTATCTGAAACGTCAGTTATCAAAACACAGTCTTCCAAAGTTTTGGGGTAAGAAAAATGATAAGCTCTGAATATGTAAACATTATAAGTATTCACTTGTGCATGTTTTTTGAGCTTGTAGCCCGCTCACATGTGAAAAATATTCTTTATTGTCCACTGGAATCTCTGGATGATTGAAAAGTATACTCCCTGCGTGCAGAAAAAAGATTTAAGAAGTTTTTTATCTGGTTCAATGTATGTTTAATTATCCGAACAGTTTGATTATCTGAACTACCCAAGGTCCCAATTAGTGTGGATAATCGACTCTCTGCTGTAACCACAATAACTGATATATATTGATTCTGGTCTAATCTGTTCTAGTGTAAGCAATGTAACCAAGCCCTCTGGTTACACCTGCATGTATATGATGTCCATCTACAAGTTTACAAAAATGTCCAATGAATGAGACCCAATGTGAAATTGTATATTATTAAGTTGCAATAACTGCATTACCCTAATGGTGACGAAGACCGAATGCTCGAGCTTCAATTGCCTGAAGATTAACCTGTCAGTGAACAGAATGCCTCTATAGGAAATCACCATCAGTGAGATGTACTAGCAGTCATGCCCTTTTGGGGTGAATTTCCCCCTTTTGTCAGGTTGGCATGACCATCTGTGGTACAGGGGGGCAAACACTTTAGAAAGTGTTTTTTCATTTGTTTTTTTCTGCACACCTCAGTGCATTTGCTTTTGTCTGCTCATAGTAGAAGACAATAACTGTGCCGTGAAGACAGAATATACTTTAGCACAATTCATGGATATAGATTGTTACAGCCCTTAACTAGAAACAATATGGAAGGGTTCTGAATGAGACCTCTTCAAATTTTCGGAATAAAAATATTATTGGAATTAGTATACATAAAAAAATCTCTGTATAGAGAGCCCTAATTTTATTGTAAGGTATGCATCCAAAATGTGGGGTATCAGACAGAGTGTCAGTTAAAGTTGTTATATTTCATAATGATAAACAACTGAGCTTTTCCTGTTTTATTTATTTATTTATTTATTTATTTTTATTTATTTATCTTTTGCTTTTTTTCTAGTCATAAGCCAAAATACAAGGGCAAAAGGGTTAAAATGTGCAAGATAAAATGATATAAAAACCCATGACAAAATAAACAAGAAGCTAGAAATGACCATTGTGATACCTTCAATTTGAGGTCACTGCAGTCACTGCAAATATATTTGCATGTGTGTGTGTGTGTGTGTGTGTGTGTGTGTGTGTGTGTGTGTGTGTGTGTGTGTGTGTGTGTGTATATATATATATATATATATATATATATATATATATATATATAAATAAACCCTGACTAATTTTCAAAGTTTTTTTATTATTCCTCAAGAGTTAGAATCACTTGTATTATAACTAATATGCTATGAAATAAGACTCCATGGTATGTAAGAGTGACATACATAGCATAGCAGGTATTGCATTTACAGAGATCGCATGTATTATAACAGCGTATATTAAGCAGTCTATACTTATATACATCTTGGCACTGATTGAAGTTATTGAGGCAGTACCTTTGGCATTAACAATTTAGTGGTTTTTGGACAATCAACACTGCAACACTGGTTTTATTTGATTTATTTTTTTATTTTTAGGTGTTATTTTTAGTTATGTATTATCTGTAATTTAAGTAAGTTATCTGCATGTTATTTAATATTTCATGCTTTATATTTCATGATTTTTGCTTCCTTTTTAAATAGCGTTAGGAAAAGAAGAGCTATATTAGAGAAGCATTCATGACGACCACAAGTTGCCTAGCTGTATGTCATGTGTTGTTTATAACAGTTACTGAAGTGCTTAACTGTTATTTCTTACTTTATCATATCACATTGTGATGTTGGCATTTAATATTTTGTATACCTAAAATTAATAAAAATTATTTAAAAAGTAGTGAATAAAACCCTGACTGCATTTTTCACTTTCATGAGACAGTCATTTAGGAAATGACTATATGAGGAAGATTTTAAAAATGCATTACTGGTTCTTGTGGCTAGGTGGCAGTAGAGACTGACAGCATAAATGGAAATAGGATTGTTGTGTACAAGGCGCAGCTCCTTTCACAAAATATAGGAAACAGGGGAGAAACATAAATGTGAATTATATCCTATGTTATTGTATTCCAAAATGTGTTACTTTACATTTATTTAACTGTTCTAGACTTCCTGTAATAGTCTTTATATGGCTGATGAAGGTTGCGATATCTAAAATATATTTGCAGTAAATATTATTTTCCGGTCATCTAGATTGAGTTAACACTTTTTTATTGAAATGTTATATTAGAGATGCCCGCCCTGCAAATTGAAATCCCCAAAATGTAAAACTTTTTTCCTTGGGGAATCTTTTCTTTTCTTAAATACAGTTTGTTGAGAAAGTAAATCTTATATGAAGACAAAAGTTTCACATAAATATCATTTGGAAAACATAAATAATGGGATGAATGCATCAATATACTCATGCATTATTGTCGATGTGATTTTCAACAGACGCATGAACAAGCCATCAAGGGAAGGACTACTGAAATGAATCGATGAAAGTATCTTATGTTTCAGAAAAGTGGTGTAAAAACCAGTTTAATGTTAAGCAATTGTATTTTTAATGAATCTTTTCATGGGTACTGTCTCTAAAACCATTTGAGTTACTGTCACATAACAGTCAGTGTAATAAAGCAGGCTTTGTGATGTTTCAGGAATTGTAGCTTTCTTCAGAAAAATGTAGTGTCAATATTATTAATGAGTACAAAATGTCCTTAATATGGAAACACTGACAAACATGAGTTTTTTGCATCACCACCCAAGGTAAACAGGCTGTTAGCATCTCTAAATTGTCTGTACTTAATCCAGTTACCCATGGTCAGATGGCACCAGCTGTGACTAAAAATATACAAGAAGTACCAATTCAGTTACCCATTTACGAAAGGAGAAATTAAAATGCAAGGTAATATTTCATAAATGAGTTGAGTCCATATCTCGCTTATAGATAAATTTATATACATGAATCTATTTATTTGTTTGTGAGTTTGTATATTTATGCAAGCAATGAAACAGATGAGAAGATATGTAAACAAATATTACCACAAACTCCAACTGTTATGAAACACAAACATAATGGCAGACTGCCTTGCAAGTTTTGACCCATGGTAGAACTTTATGTGTATTAATACCTTTGTGAAAGGATGTGATTTTTTTATGGAGAAAGGGGACTTCTTTTTTATCCATATAAGTGTCAGTGGAACATACTACAAACTCATGTTATAGCCATGTTATTCTATTAGATCACTCGGCTGTTTGACCCCATATATTTATTTAACATTTGTTTACTGGAAATGTCCAACTTTCAGCGGATGCCCAGGGGGAAACGCTCCAGACCCATGTCTTTGAAATGTGGGAGGAAAGCCACACAAATGCAGGGAGGACATACACACTTCACACAGAAGGCACGTGAGGTGACAATGCTACCGCTGCACCACTGTGCTCCCTCCCTCTCTCTCTCTCTCTCTCTCTCTATATATATATATATATATATATATATATATATATATATATATATATAGGTCTACTTTGAAACATCTAAAACCCATAACATCGAATTTCATAACATCTAACACTACAAATCACAAGAAAATAACATCCCCTCGACATATAATGACACCAAACTACCAAACACACTTTTTACTACGTTTCTGCAGGTGGGCAAGCCCCCTGCACCCCTCACACCCCCGTAAATTAAATATACCAACCCCAAGATCGCACTACAGTGGAAAAAAGTTAATTTCCTAACCCCACTATATCAAACCCCCTACAAAAACATAGTAAAAAGTGTGTTTGGTAGTTTGGTGTCATTATATGGGGAAGGGATGTTATTTTCATTTGATTTGTACTGTTAGATGATATGACGTTCAATGTAATGGGTTTTAGATGTTCTTGTCTCAATGTTATGAAATTAGATGTTATGGGTTTTAGATGTTTTGAAGGGGACCCATATATATATATATATATATATATATATATATATATATATATAGTGTGTATGTTTGTGTGTGTGTGTGTGCATGTGTGTGTGTGTGTGTGTGTGTGTGTGTGTGTGTGTGTGTGTGTGTGTGTGTGAGTGTGACTGTGTGCATATATACACACATAGGCATACACTTCATATGTGTGTGCCCATGCATATTGTAGATAGATAGAAAGATATTTCATGGCATATTCTGTGTCATGAGAATTATTTTCATATATAAAACATGGACAGACAGATATTTCATGGCTCTTCTGCACTTCAGCATTTCTCTGTCATGAGAATTTATTTCATATATAAAATACACACACACACATATATATATATATATATATATATATATATATATATATATATATATATATATATGTATTATAACAAACTTCTTTTGAACTTATGAACTGATTTAAAATAAAAATGAGGAAACCCTCATAGTGGATAGAGCTTTTGTCCTTTATTGTGTAGGAACTTCTTCAGAATGAATACATTATGAATTCCACTTACTGTAAACTTCTCAAATATAGAATAATTAATGATCAACCAATGAGAATCAGTAAACAACATGCTGAAAGCTTAATATTTAAGAGGTGGAAACCATAAGAAAAGAATGTATGTAGTAATTAAATACAACAGATTCTAAATAATGAATAATGAATGAGTTACAGTCAGTATTATTGCAACCACTTTAAAACACATTTCATGTTCATGGCTTCTTTTAATCTGGGATGACAGTCTGCTTTTAAATTTAACTGCCATTTCAGTTTCAAAACTTGCAAAAGACCATTAGAGTCTCCAAAGAAATTTTCTACTTGTTCGAAAATAAGGAACTGAAAAACATATATATGTATACATAATTCTGTGGTGGTGATTTGTTTTATCATCCACTTCTTTTAGGCATCATCATTTAAACTAATTTTGTACAGGATCTGGAAATGTCACTTGTATTCTACCACAAGGACTGAGTCTTGTTCAAAGTATAAGCAACAGAACTTAAAACCAGTTAAAAGTCAAACATTGGAATAAAACCAAGCAAAAATAATTTATTGCACAATAAAACATTTCTTGTTTTGTTCTATCTGCAATATGTTTTTTTCAACTGATTTTAAGTCTTATTATTATCCATAATCAGTTTGCCAATGTTGAGCATTTTTTATTAAGTAACATAATGTGGAACCTTAAAATATGAGGTGAATATCAACCATTCAAGCTTAATTTAGACATTTCATGCCTTTTATTCACTGAAATATAAGTCATAGAAAAAAGGAAACTTACTTATTAAATAAAATGTTAAGAACTAAGACTAAACACCTTTTGTAGGAAACATCTTGATGTTTGAAACATATTTTTTACACTGTTTAACATTGTAATATTGTATCTTACATGAGCTTTTCCTGCATTGATAATGTAGTTTACAGTCTTTGTAAACTTCTTCTTGTATTGTTTATCATATTCAACTATAAATCACTTAAAAATTGTATTGTTTTCACTGATACATGATTGTATGTGTTTAATCCTTTACAGTCCCAGGGCTGAGTCTTAATAAGGTCCATGCAGACCAGAGCTCAAGCCCAGATAACAAAATAATGAAACAAAATCAAGATAAACTTAAATGATTCACTTTTTTTCCCTTTCAGTATTTCCTTGCATTATCCTCATCTTGATTTTATCTAAGCACCCTCCACCCAAAAAATGTGATATTGGGCAAAGTTGAAAATAATACAATGCACACAGTATTTTGGTACTTGAAGTACTGCAAATACAGCTGTTCTATAAGTACAATTTGAAAAATAATGGAGACAATATTATATTGCTAAAATGGAAACAAATTAAAAGTTCAAAGACAAACTGCTCACACAGAGTAAGCATGGGTCCATAGCTGCAAATGGTTTATAATAAATGAATTATACAAAGATACATTAAAAAAGTAAAAATCACATCCAAGCCTGATATGCTCAGAAAATAAATCTGCTATGACAGGAAATGGAAAATCCATGTCAACAGCAAAATTAATTCAAATAAAATCAGACTCCAAAGGCAATGTGTGCTTTAGACGAATAGTTATGTGGGATTAGCCATATTAGGTAAAGAAATAAAACAAAGTAAATAAAACAACCATAATACGCAGTTCTAGTTAGGTAACATCTAGTGTCAAAAGTTTACTATAGATGAGTAGTATGATTAGCTGGTTATTAAAATATAGACAGGTAAAAATATGCCGTTAATATAAGAAACCTGCCTTTCCATGGCCATTTAAAAAGGTCTCTTTTGTCAGTATGAAATGCATTTTAGTTCTTATCTAATAAGGTCATGATGGCAGATGTCCCTCCCTCCCCATTTTCAAATTCACTTGCCTGTAAAATAAAATAAAAGCAAAATAAATCAACTTTTAATCTTCCTTTTGGTATTACTTAAAAAAAAATGCTGTTTCCTGTGTCTCATACACAGTTCATTGCATGCAGCAGACATTTTGGGAACATTGCAATACATTTCCTTACTTACTTGCTAGATTTGTCATACTGTGAATGATATAATATATATTTTAAGATCTCTTAATTTTGATGATTAACACAGCAACAATTCTCATTTAGATAGAAATCATAAAATGCTGCCCTGACATATCTGATAGCTGTTTGGGTTTGGAAATTAATAGACAATGCACATTGATTCTAGTGTGATATAATAACAAGCTACATTATAATAATTTGAAAATTCAGAGTGTTTTTTTGTCAGAATTTTGAGTTTTGCTTCAAGGGTTAGGAATGAATTTCAAACAAAAGCAAATACTGATATGCACACATATTTACCCCTTATTTACATAAGGAAAAAATTGCCTAAGTGTCAAGCTCAAACAGAGCAAAGCACTAGAAATACATTTGATTAAATAACTACTTGCTAAACAGATGTTGTGTGAAAATTTTAACTTCGTAAAGAATGCTGTCCCAAAATGTGGAAATCAGTCTCTAATGCTCTAGCACATTTTTCTGCTATCAGAATAATATTGCATTATTTGCATCGCTGGTGCTATGAGATATGATAACAATGCCAGTGACATTTCTGGAAATATACTGCCAAACATATCCTTAGAGTTTTGCATTTGCATGTAGACATAACTTCATAAAATGAGATTATATGTACAACGTAGCATGAGAAAATTGTAAGTTCTACAAATGCACAGATTTTTGTATGATCTAAATCCCATTTATGCTGTTCTGGGTAAGGAAGGGTATTCCTGTGGTGGGCAGTTTTTCAGTAAAATTGATATGTTAATTCTTTTTATCAACTTAATCAAGGTGAAACATTTGGGGGCATTATTTGAATTCTAACAATAATTTTTGTAGTGAAAATATGTTGCCCTTTTGGATCTCCCAGTTGTAAGATTATTCCCGCTGTCTATGATATAGTAGTGCTCTAAAGAAAAACATTAAGACAGAATGGTGTTGCATGGATTTTGTAAGTGGGAATGCACTTTGTCAGGATGAACCACAAATACAAACATGTAAGTGCACTTAAGTATATGTATTCATTTAAAGCATAAATTAATCTATTAGAATAATCAGAAGGTCAAAGCAAAATCAGAGGCAGATACTTAAATGAAAAATAAGTGAGAAAAGTGCTCATTTGATAAAGCTACTTTTGGACATCTGATGAGTTTGACTTCTTACAAGAAAGACAGACAGCCACACACACACACATGTGCACGCATGTGTACATAACTATGTACAGTGTGGGGGAGTATCAGCATGTCACAAAATTACCAATAGTATCTCACAGAATGCATAGTAGCAAACCACCCCAATGGTCTCACTACATGCATGTTGCTTGTTATGATACCTGACACTTTGAAAATTAAACTGTATTTCCTGTAAAAAGCAGCAAATTCTAAAACTCACTGGCACACTTTTTATGTTTTAAAGCCAATTTCACTGTGGCTATTCAATCCCTCTGCACTGCCTAAAAAAGGAGGTCTGTGCCACCTCTTCCCAAAATTGCATAATAGCTGCAGGATATCTATACTTTGTAGTCAGCAGAGTAGTCTGAGATACTGCAGTGTGGGGGATATCTTTACTTTGGAGTAGGCAGAGTAGTCTGAGATACTGCAGTGTGGGGAATATCTTTACTTTGGAGTAGGCAGAGTAGTCTGAGATACTGCAGTGTGGGGGATATCTTTACTTTGGAGTAGGCAGAGTAGTCTGAGATACTGCAGTGTGGGGGATATCTTTACTTTGGAGTAGGCAGAGTAGTCTGAGATACTGCAGTGTGGGGGATATCTTTACTTTGGAGTAGGCAGAGTAGTATGAGATGCTGCAGTGTACAGTATAGCTGTACTTTGGAGTAGGGAGAGTACTCTGAAATACTGATGTCTAAAAATTAGAATATATCCCCATAACTGCACATAAAGGGATACCCATGTCCATCTTCCTATACCATAAAAATGTCTCCAAAGCTTAGTGGTGTGAATCTATCAGTCTACACTGCCAGTGTAGACAGACCACATCCAAATCTGTCTGAAGTTTGGTGTAAATTCAACACAGAACTTTCTAAGATGAAAACTACAGACAACATAATATTCAGCAGCTTCAGTGTATTTGCTACATTTCCTGTTAGTGGGGTCAGTGGCTGACCATTGTATATGTCTTTCAAACAAACTCTGAGCCATAAAGCACAGACAGCAATGTATAATGCAACACATCAAAGGGAACATAGACTGATAGAGTGATAGGTGTACACAAACAAGTAACGAAATTCAGATGAGATTGCATACAAGACTGCATACTGAGTCCAGTGACTATATTATACTACTTTAATATAAGCGACAGTTGACAGAATGCTGCCATGCAGGTAGCAGTACTGTATATGTACCACCTCCACATATTTGCAGCCTATTATAATATGTTGCTACTGTTCTATCGGTTGTTATGAAAGGGAATGACAAGCAGTTTTAAATGTATTCAGCTTCAAGCAGTCTTCACAGGGAATGTCTCTCTTTTTTTATTCTTAGTTAGTTAGTTAGTTAGTTTACTGGGGTGATCCTGGATCATACTGTGTGTTTAGTTTTGGATGTGAACTCTGGCTAAGCATCATGATTACTGTGCAGTCTTAAGGCACGACCAACAGCTTGGCCAAGACTGAGTGCTCTCTGCAACAGGGAAAGTATTGAACTGATACTAAAAGCTATTGGCCCTGTACATCTACAAGTGTGAAGCCACTGCTGAAAATATGAATTTATAACAACATACAGTCTCCTTTTTAGGCAATTAGTATAAACAAAATGGAAATCCCAATTTCATAAGCCAACAATGTCAATAGTGCTATAAAAATGGGTAACACTGTGGCTCAAAGGTCACCTGCTTATCTGTCTGGTCTTGGGCAAGCTTTATGTATTGCATTAACCTTTGCCCTTGTGGCCAAGGTTAAGGGTGAAACTGATACAAAAAATGATCACTGTGCAATTAAATAAACTAAAGGAAAATATAATTAAAATGTAATATGAACTGTAGTACTCAAAAATATCTGAAGGAATGGTCTGCTATCATATAGCTTACCACAGATCTGCTATGCTAAACTTTGCTAGTCTTAACTTCACTATAGAAATATCCTAAACTATATATTTTGTCTCTAACACCTTTGAAGCCTGAAACTTTATCATTTCAAACAGTACAAGTGTGATCTGTTAAAAAGACAGATTTAAGCTTCCCATTTTGAGTTTTCTGATATTAGTTTCCTTAGGTCTGTCCTCATTGTTTCATTCTATATTGTACTATGTTTTGTCATGCAGAATGCATGAACTAGCATGGATTATCAAAGAGCAAAACAACATTTTAAGTTCCAGTGTAAAATATTAGCCAGAACATTTTCTAAACATTAGTAAAAGAGGCCTTTATCAGAGCCAAAGTCAGAATTTTTGTTTCAGTGGAAAAGAAGATGGTAAAGGAAAAAGTGTATTTTTCTCTTGAAAACAATTAAATGTTTATAATCAAAGTTGTTATTACTAGCTACTTTTTTGGTCAGATAAATAATAGAAGATCTATAGTATTTGATATTTATTTAAGTTTTGATTTTACAACCCAGCTGAAGTTCTCTAAAAGAAAAAAAAAACAGAAGCCTTGTTTGTGATAAAGTTTTAGCCTGTATTATACCATTCAGAGCCAGGATGAGTAAGTACTTATAAATGAAGAAAAAGGGGGAAATAGACACATGTATTTCAGTCTGACAGCCTTCCTTTTCTTTAAGACATTTTGAAACATATGCGACATCTCTGAAAACAGGATGTTTTCCTTACTTTCAAGCTGTACATTACACTGAACAAGCCATTCCGGTGTCCCCACCTACTCAATGTAGAACGAAGTATCCTGTTGATGGGTATAAAACTTTGCAGTTCTCTGTAAGTTTTATGGTAGGAATGGACTTTATAATGGCTACAATCAACCATCAAAGAATTCAAAGTGCCTGTTGCTGAAAAAGAAAACACTTTGCGAATGCCTGTGAAATCTCGTGATACAGATGCATTAAAGGGAGGTTGTACAGACACAGTTCTGAATGCTACATGTGTGCATTTAAAATTCCTGACCTACCACAATGTTTTTTACCTTCCATTGTGTTTACAACTTCAAAAAGCTATGGCACTTACTTTTGCAGGAGCCAAGAATAGGTTATAGAATTGTGGGTTGCTTAACCTTTTGGGGGAAGTGTTTCCAACATTCAGAAATGCCAGGATAACAGAATGTGATTCCAGGGGAAAAAGAATGTAATATCATGGTTAAATCAGTACTTAGATTTTTTTTACACTGACAACCAAAATAAATCAGATACAAAAGAAACCATTCTGAAAAGAGATGTATTTTGTGAGAAATCATGTTGAATCCTCTTAGAGTATTGGGATTTATTCTGCCCATTTAAAGGAGATCTGCAGCAAATTATTATAAAGACAAGTGAAATGATGTGGGCAGATGTATTCCCAGACAATGGTGTTTTTATTCTACTAGAGCACTAAAATTAGTCACTAGTATCGTGCCCAAACTACTCCTACCATTCACAAACCAGGAAGAATCAGTTATCACCATCACTTCCTTCATTTTGCAGAATTGTAATTTCCTTCTTAATCATAATCTACACAAAAATGTTGCAAGCTTACATTTCCCTTTTAGTTTTTTATTCGAGTGTTTCATAATATTATTTGTGAACGTATGTGTGCACATTCACACACAAACTTGCACACACAAAACAGCCATTGTTATAATACAGCTTAGCTCCAATGCAATTTCTAAGCAGTCTAGAATTTAGCATATATTGTTTTGAAAACTACAAGAAATGAACCACTATCCTACAGGATTTAAAAATTGAATAAAAATTCTCTGCTGCTTCTGATTACTGGAATCACATTGCAATACAATGATGCATGTTCCTATATAATACTGTTATGGAAATATTTCTTGTTATTGAGTGCGACATGATCATTTATTAGTTACAGTTTCCCTTCTGTCTGTGACTGAGGCCATGGCTATAAAGAGACCATAATGGAATAGCTCATTTAACAAGATAATAAACAAATAAATGGTAACTCGGCACGTAAAAATCAACTACCAATCATTAGCGAACCGGATTTCCGCTGTGGCGACCCCTAACCAGGAAAAGTCGAAAGACACAAACAAATTAGCTATTTACAAAAGGATAACTTGATTATATGTACATATATAACCATAACAATATTTGGTGTTCTCAGCACTGTCACAACTTTACGCAGTTTGCAAAATGTTTCTTATTTTATTTGCTGTAGATATGTCTTCTCCTAGCACTAATAATTGCAACAGGCAATATTGTGTATTACTTTGCTGGTTACCATAATTATATATTCTCATTTATTTTAACTTTTGCATATCATGTGAGAGTGACATAGCATCTTTGTAAATGTGCAGACTGTATGTTCTTTGATATACCTGGGAGAAATATTTCATAAATACAAAATAAATAAACAAATAAGAGACACACTCAAACTTGCTATGTAGATGTTGATGTCACAATACACTGCCTTACCCAGAATTGATGTGCCTTTAAACTAATATCATTTAAGAATATGAACCTTCATTACCATTTTGCAAAACAAACTATACAACACCTCATTTTTGTTTTATATAGCTGGCAAACACAGCATTCAAAAGCCCATACATAAATAGAAAATGCTATACGCTGGTTTTCAGCACATCATTCACTAGCCTATTATGTATAAGTGCGATATATGTTATAAGAACATTATCATTATTCAGCAGAAATGATCAGTTTGATGGATTTCAAGTTCCCAGCTTGTTGGAATCAAGCACACTATGGCAGCTAAGCTACTTCACCATAGAAAAAAAATAGAGAATCAATTTCAAAAAGAGATTGAGATGTTGAAAAACTATTAATATTCACTGAGAAATCCTGGTATGCAAAACATACTGAAGAGGCAAGGAAGTCTGAATTGTTTTCCTTCTTGGAACCCTCCCCCTTTTGTTGGCAAAATTAATTTGCAAGTCATTTTGCATCACAGCCTTGAAGTAGTTCTTTATAGTTACAATTCCTCAGTTTACAAAGTAGGTGGCAGTAGAGTAATGAAAACATGCAGTCACATGTGCACAGGCAGACAAAAGATTGCTTCTAGATATTGATCCTCCCCTCCCAGACACGCTTCTCATTTTATGATCCTCCCATCTCTGGCATACTTCTCATTATATGCTCAGTGTGGGAACCTAGGTTACACATTTCTCAAGCAATATTTATGGCACTTACTACAGTATGAATTACCTCACTTTAGAATAATGGTTATACTTTAATGTTCATTTGCCTTCTGTGACTAAACTGCACATTCAAGTAAGTAAAGTGTATGCTGCAAGAAAAAAACTAATGGGAGCCTGTACATAGCTCCTGTATACAGTACATTTTGCAAAACTAAACAACTGAAATAATGACTCTGTTTATAAATCTATCTTCTGGCTATACAGATGAAAGGAGTTTGATTCTAAGTGACTCATTAAGTCATAATGCTTAGTTACGGCTGCTAATGCCTAGACTGCAATAGATAAAAAATTACTTTTTTAAAGAAAAGAAAATTAGAAAGACTTTCAATCCCAGTATGATTATCACGCTTAGGCATTTGTACCTCCTTTCAACAGCTTTTACATAGCAAAGACAAAGATTAAAACCATTGAAACTAAGGCTGCTCACCGTTTATTCTCTAAAATTAATAAATTTTAGATAAAGGTTGCAACGGAAACACATTCACTGGTAACCAAAACAAAACTATATTATGATTTTTAGTGCAGGCATTAAAATACTTCAGAAAAGAAGTTTCTAAGCGCAAGAGTTAAGTGTCTGAAAACTTTTCATGCAGGCTGTTAAAGGGTTAGTCATGCATGGTTTAAGAATGAGCTAAATGATTAAGTTGGCTAGCAGATGATGACTCTTCTCTTCTCCTGTTAGACGGTAAACAGAATACTTCATGTAGACTTATATTAATATATATATATATATATATATATATATATATATATATATATATATTTTAGGCGGGTCTGTATCACATAGTCAAAGTCTTATAACTTTGAACATGTAATGTTCAAACCATTATGTTCAAAGTTACAAAACTTCGACTATTGATAAAAAATAAAAAACAACTGAAAACAAAATAAACTGTTTTAAGCAGGGGGGCTGCACCCTCCACATCCCCCACACCCCTGGCTACTTAAATATACCAACTCCGAGATTGCACCCCATTGAACAAAATGGAAACCTCCGCTTATGGAGATTTCCATTCAAACGCTCAAACTTTTACAAATTCAAACTTATAGTCTCGACCATATGAGGTTCGAACTTGTAAAAGTTCAACTACATGATAGGAACCTATTTTAGGCCACTTAAGCTTTAGCCTGTCATTTGATATAACATTTCCAAGAAATGTAATAAGCACATTAGTCAAGCTTCGGGGGGGGGGGGGGGGGTTCCTATGTTGGAGGTATCTGCAGACCATTTACTGAAAATCAGTGGAGAGAGAGATACACATGAACATTCTGAAAATGAATCAGCTAATATGTAAAACCAAAATCTTCAGTAGCTACTTACATATCTACTATACATTTTTTAATAACCCATGCATTTCTTCTTCTCGCCCAGTACTGGAAGAAAGCAGGAGAAGACGAGGGATCCTGGGTTTGCAGTTACATGTGATACTCACCTATTATGCCTAGGTAGACTGCAAGTATTCTGCTGATCTTATCCTCTTTTGAGTGCCAGTGAGCATGGAGGTTATCAATGGATCTTTCCCAGAGGGCATCCATGTTGTAAAACAGAATCGTTCCCTCATCCTACAGGCTAGACAAGTTGGCATTCAGCTCTTAAAGCACCTGGGCAGTAATCTAACCCAGGCCAGATGGACTGCAGTCAGGGATCTATCATTCTGCACAACAGAGCTGGCTTATGTACTAGAAGCTTCTTCACAGATACCCGCAAGGGCTTTGTTCACCACAGCCACTAATTAATATTTCAGCCCAAAGGTTGCATTACATCAGGTTTAAATGCCTGTCCTTGTCTCATCTGTTCATATCATTGCAGTTTCAGTGTATTTCATATTAGACAGGGTGATAGAATGTAGCAAAGCACAACAGTGGACCATGTCATTTTCACAGTCTTTGTAAGAAACACAAAAAATATCTGCCAATCAAAAAAAATTATTTCTGGAGAAGAAATGAAGACATGTCATGGCATCAGGTCATTAAAAAGATTGCAAAACAGAGGGACTTGAGAAGGCTGGAGAAGTATTATAAGTTAAATTTGTTAAAAAAATATACAAAACAGTATAAATGGAAAACTAAAACTTACAAGTGTATCACTGAAGGGGAAAGAAGCATTCGGCAGAAAAGGCCAAAGGATGTATTCACATTAGATTTATTTTTAATAATTTTATTTTATTACTTTTAGTTGATCAGATTTGTCCCACTAGGCCAGTATCTTCTTTTCTGTCGAGTCCTGAAGTGGTATTCCTACTGACTAAGGAACATTTTGCCAGGGTACTGCAAAGCTTCCCCTACTCATTTTTCAATAAGTGCCATGGGATCTTTCAGATCTACCAGAGCTGCTATCAAATTGGCAGAAAGAACTTCAGTTTAACAGCTCATGTGAAACATGGTACATGCATCATCTTAAATTGAACTGCAATGACAGTATTGGAAAATTAATTCAAATACATGATGTGGGAATAGAACCCACAGCCTTCTGATCTATTAGCCCAAAAGACAAGTGAGTGATTTGTTGAACCACTGACACTCATTAGCTACAGGGAAGGTATACATGCAAGCAATGTGAGAAAGCTAAGTAGGAAGGAGCAAAACATAATCTGTTTCCATCTGTATATTCAGCTGGAGGAAAGACTGTCTGTTTTACTGTGTGGTTTTCTGAAGCATAATTTCTCTAAAGAAAAATATTATACTGTCAATTTAGTCTAAAAGTCTTGTAAAATTGTCTAAGAACACCATATGTACATACTTGAAGTCGTGAGGAAAAGAGACAGAATATAACACATGCTTTTACATACCTCATGAAACTAAAATTCCACGAAAGTATTATCTTGCAGAAAAAGAAGATATACAATAACAAGAACACATAATTTTGAGAGAGACGATTAATAACTTGGAAGGAAATAAAATTCAGAATCTTTGCTTACAGTTAGTAGTTAATCCATGCAATAAGCCTTTCAGGAGGCTACATGATCCACAGTAATGATGTAATTCAAAATGAGAGACAAATATGAGACAAGTTCTGTGAGTAGCAAGAAAATGAAGTTATTAGCGAAGTACAGCATGCAGATTATCCAACAGATAAGAAACTGGGCGAGCTGAATGAACACAGTGCTGTCTATGTTTGTATTCATAACTATACACCTTTAATTATCAGACCTGCCATTGTATAAGCACATGATATTCACTGCCCTAACATTTATATGAGCTGTCAAATATTTATTAGTCTTTTGAAAGTGTATTCCGTTCACACCTTTTTTGTAACTGTTATAATACATCAAATTAAACATGCTGATGTCCTGTTTTTGATTTGCTTAGCATACTATCCATTGGAAAGCACCATATTTAATGATCTATGGTTCACGTGGGGATTTTTATTAGATTTATATAGCTGCATCTGCCTAAAACAAACTTGGAAGCTGGTAATTCTTTAATATGTTGTCAGTGCCACAAGATTTATACTGCCTCATGTAAACAGACATTGAAACTCTTAAAGGACAGCCACACCCAAAAAGTGAAAGCTGTGTTTTTCAGGCATATGACGACATTAATGAAGACTGGTGTCTTGGTGGAATTCTGTTACTTCTTGTCTCCATACACTTACATCAAGGAGGCAAATCATAGTCTATGGTCTTGTTTCATCTTCCTGCTTTTTATTTTGTCTGCTTTTAGAAGAAGCTGTTTATATGCTCTGTTTCACTATCTTCTTATAATTCCATTTGAGGCCATCTTTTTAAAAGCCTTTTTATGTACATTGAAGTGCTAAGCTTGAAAGAGATACTGATATAGCTACCTTTGAAATGGTCAAAATTGTAACTCCACTCCACATTTTCTATTAGATGTCTTAAAAACACACATCTGCAGCTGACAATGTACACTCAGAAAGACTGATTTTGCTACCTTTACCTGCTTTTAAAACTTTTTACTGCTTCTGTAATGAGATTATTGTAGTTAAAATAAGTAACCTATCTAATTACTTTGTTTTATAAGGTGAACTGTTTCAGGTGTAGATACTCCTTTCCTGATCATTGATTTTCCTCCACCAGGGACTAACTACATAAGGTAAAAATGTCGTGAGACATACCAAAAGAAAGTAATGTGGCATTTCACAAAAAATAAATAAATAAAGTCAAGAAGACATGAGAAACAGCAGGACTAATTCTTACAACAGGTGTTTACTATATGTAACAATAGTAGGCTAAATTAAAATGAATAAACACTGGCTTACAGGAAGCAGCTTGTTAACAGCTTGTAGGTTTAATCCTCTGTACTAACTGCCATACACACACTAGGTATAAATATATATATATATATTAGCATGCATGCTGTTTTGTGATCCAACAGCAGTGGTGACAAAGTAAAACAGTGAAATACTTCAAAATCATATCTTATAGGTTCATAGGTAGGTACTAGGCAATTGGTCCTAGGGCCTATACAAGCCTAGCCAAAAATGTACCCTGGCTTTCGCCACCCAAGAAAATTATTTTCCTGTGCCCCTGTCAAGCAGAACCACAGAAGTGATCCCCTGGGTGAATTTCCTATTACCCATCCAATCATCAAGATTTTTCTTGATGAGTGCTAATGAGGAGCTCTGTTTGACATAGATAGGTAGTCTGTTCCAGAGTATGGGAATTCTCTGGGACAGGAATCTATCCCGCCAGCATGTTCTGTTTATTGTGGTGACAAGGTTTAGGTCCCTAGAGCGTGTAGCTCGGAGGGATTGGGATTTCTTTAAGTGGAGCATGTCCAACAGCTCTGGGTTTGACATAGCTTTGTATGTTAGGCAGAGATCGCCTCTGAGTAGGCGATATGCGACGGAGTAAAGCTGGAGTTTTTTGAGACGGTCTGCGTAAGGCATCTGTTTGAGGCCAGTAATCCTCTTTGTGAGGTATTTTTGCTGCCTTTCCAGTTGTTGTAGATGTCTTGTGAGGTACATACCAAAAGGGGCGTTGTACTCTATAATGGATCTAATGAGTGATGAGTAGAGGGGAACAATGACCTCTTTTTTTCTGGATGAGAAACCTTTTGTGATGAGGTGTGCCATGCAGAAGGATTTCCTGACCACTTTGGCGATGTGATTATCAAAGGAGAGACTACTGTCCACCTGTGTCCCAAGATCTCTTATCACACTTTCGGTGTTAAGTAGACTACCGCCTATGTGGTAGTTCATGGGTAAAGAACTTTTACCAAAGGGGATGACAATGCATTTTTTGGCATTGAGCTTGAGACCATGTCTTTTACACCAGGCATCTGTCTCAGTGAGGCCCTTTTGTAGGATGTCCACATCATTGGGAGTTTCAATTATGGCTCCTAGTTTGCAGTCATCTGTGAATTTAGTTAGCCAAAGACCTTCTGTGTTAGCCTGTACTTCAGAGAAGTAGATACCAAACAGGAGAGGACCTTGCATTCTTTTCATGGGCAGATAAATGTAATGTGTGTACTCATTTCATGTCATCTTGCAGTTACAGTCCTCACTTTATCACTGAAGAAATGTCTGAATCTGTCGGCTGTGCAGAAGGAAATACTAGCAGGACATAAGACTAATGCTTTCTGTAGTATGGTAATTCCAAACATCAGTGCAGAAAAAGGTGAAATGAGTGGCTGGAAACAGGTATCCTGTTTTTCCTGTACCTGAAGCCTTGATGTCAGAAAGGCAGGCACTCAGATGCACATTTCTATTTATATGATCAAGAGAAAACTAGCAGAAAATATAAGGAACTGATAAGTAAGACAAAAATCAAAGTAAAAATACTAAAATGCATCTATATCAAGGTACCTTACAAATATTTATCATTGTGAATGGTGTTTAGTAATTATTGAAGTTATCTAGAATATTCTACAAATAAAATATCTTAAATTATATGAGACCGTCATAGTTTATTGCAGAACTTTTAGTCAACAAAAATGAGAAACATCCATGAAACTAAAATCATTCAAGTGTTTATGTATATATTTGTTAACTCAGTCATTAATCTTTTCAAGTTTCTTTTCATTCTTAAGATCAGCATAGGAATTACAGAACCTTGCACTACATGACACACAAACAAGTTAATTTACTGAATGCATGTAACTTGTAGCAAAGAAGACTTATACATTTACAAGGGAAGCGCAAGGGAGTAAATGGTATGTGTATATGAGGGCATTAATATAATCTAGAGTTTATGTATTGATGTAGCCATACAGTATGCATTTCAATATAGGCAGAACATGTATTATTGTCCAATCATACAGGTATACTGGTCAGATAAACACAGATATGTATAGATAATAACTACAGTCTTGCAATATACAGAACTAAAAAGGTTCCACCAATAAAATGTGTAAGAAAAATGATTTGATTTGCTTGTGTGTTTTTTTTGTGTATTTTTCTGGCAATGTATCAGTTATGGATAAATAATAGGTGAATGATACCTTGTTACATTCATTGTTTTAGGATCCTTATCTGTAAGTGAAATTAGGCTAAAGAATAATATTTCATTATTAGTTTTTTTATAGCCTATCATAATAATGTCTTAGCAAGTTATCATAGTGGTAGACAAACGAAGCTTGACCTCTCAGGTTTTGACTGCACAAGCTTAAACTGGCCAATGACCAGAGTTCTTCCACAGAAAGTCACTGTTGATGAGTTGTGCCGATAGTAATTCACTTTTTGGGAGAATTTCCCTATTCTCTGAGTTGGTGTGACTGTAGAGTTGGTATGTATAACTTTGAGAGTGTGGGGGCTTGTCTCCCTGCCAAAATATTTGAAGATGTTTTTGGCAAATGCTGTTCAGGGACTCTGATCCTTGGTGCATTCACTTTCATCCACTCACAGTGGAAGTGTTTTAATAATATTGCTGAAGGCTAAATGTAGATGACTTAGGTATGAATTATGGATATATCTTATGTGGATAGAGTCTGAAAGGCAACAAAAGAAAGATGATAAGGATTATGACTTAAATAGGTAAGGAAAAGAAGAGGTTTGTAAAACTAACTTGAGGGTAATAAGGTTATTAATAAGCACATAAGCAGTGAGTAATGGAAAGTGAAGAAGTACCTGAACAGTAGATAATGGGGGTATTAAAAATTAGATGAGAAGAAAGGCACAGGGCTAAATGAGATTCATAGTTTAAAGTAATGCTTGAAGGGAAAGCAAAAGAAAACACATAACGGAAGAAGACATTTAGAAAAAAAATGCAATTTGCTTCTTCGGTGTGCAATTAGACTAAGAGAAATTCTTGTCATCTTGTGTATTTGTTACATCATTTGGGAGCTGATAGCATGTTGTTGGTACCAGAATACTGAAAGCACATTGACTTTAGATGATGTTAGTTCTGAATCTGATAGTGACGGCTCAAATTACTAGGTTGGTGTCTGAGAAATTGCTTTGAGTTTGTAAGGAAAAGCTTGCAGGGTACATATGCTTAGTGGTCCATGTAAAGAAATGAGTACATATGGCTGCATCAGAGTTGTCTGGTACATGGTACATTGATATTTATTAAAATCAAATGTATTCTGGTGTGTAAAAATATTATCAGGTAACCATTTAGGAAAGTGACTACAGCTTCTTCTGCATTTAGACTTCCATGGCCACAATGGGAATTCTTCTTCTCTGAACATTTTTCCTTTCATTTTTTTAAAATTTCTGTGGTCATTTACCACTGGCTCTTCTTAATTTTGTTTGTGTCTTTTGGCTTTTCCCGGTTAGGGGTTGCCACAGTGGAACTCCGGTCCGCTAATGATTGGCAGTAGAGTTTCACGTGCTGGCTTGCCGGGCCTAACGCACAACCTTCTATGAAGGAACACCCATTCACGCATGTCGACACACAGAAGACGCTCTAACTGAGAATCGAACGGGCAACGTCTAACTGTGAGGCGACAACGCTATCGCAGCACCACCTCTTCTTAATGAAGGCTGAAAAGTAGAGGTACAGAATTCCCTTTTATAATGAGATAGCTTGCTAAAGTTTTCCTGCTTTTTATTTTTATCTTTTTGTCCTAATCAAGCTGCAGAGCGTGTGTTTATGAATGTTCTGACACAGTTATTAAGTGAAATGGGTCTTTTTTCTCTTGCAGTTTTCATATTTGGTTTATTAAAGAAACTTTTGTCTGCCACATGAAGTTTGTCTGCACAATCATAAGGACAGTATGCTCTGGTTTATAATAGCAAAGATGAGACATGGGAAAGGAAGGCATTATCATGTGCCTGGTGAATCATCTTGAAGATGTTAAGAAGAGGTTGCCAAAATATCAGTACACGGTCACTTGTGTCTACCAGACTATCAGCTGGAATTTCTGAGGGCACTTTGCAATGTCTAAAATACTGACTTTGCCTTAAGAGGCACCTTGATGACCTAATACCAGTATATTCAGGTCCATAAATCAACTGTCTACATCAAGGTATTAGATAGGATATTGCAGACTCTATACCTGACTGTCTGTCTGTCTGTCTGCTTATTTAGGTATTTGTCTATCCATATCTGTGTACCTCACTCTGTTTCTTCTTTATTTTTTGACCATTCACTCACTGATTCTTTCACAAAAAGCCGTTTCTTTTGCTCTCTTCATTTTCCATATATTTTTTGCCCTCCAAAGCACTAGCCCAATGATTCCTCTATCTGTAGAGTTGGGAGGGTGGACTAATGGTTAAGGTGTCTGCCTTACACACACAAGGTGCAGGGTTTGAGTCGCACAAGGGATAACTGGCTAGGCTTAAAATTGCACGCAAGGGCAGTTAACCTAGTACTAATCTATGAACCTATGTACCTAGTTGGTCCATTTCTTCCATAGGGTGGAAGCCAAGCAAAAGTTCTATCTATGACCCATTTGATCCTGTCCAGGTAGCTTCATTAGCCTATTTGTTCCTCAGTAGTTACAGTTAGGGTCATAATGAGTGGACAGCTTGCTGGTTTTGTAGAGTGGCCTACCCTTCCCTCGCTGGAACACCCCCCCCCCCCCTTCACAGTCTCTATGCTTGGCTACAAGTAACTGTTAAAAGGAGAATGTGAACTGCTCCCTCACTCATGTTTACATGCAGAGGAACTTCATGTGCTGACAGGCTCAAGCTCCATGGGTGCAACCTCCTTGTAGGGGTCACCGAAGTGACAAGTCAGAGCTGCTTCTCTATCCTCAAGATGAGCAAACTGGCAGAAGCCACTGACTTTCTTTTGCTCCAGCCAGCTGCGTCAGGAGCCTGAGCTTCTAAAAGAACTCATGTGCCCAGTGCTGTAATCATGGCTTTATCCCTCTATATGACCAGAACTGCCTCACATTTCTCATATTTGATTACCACCTTTCCGAAACCACTTTCCAACATCTTTTCTTATTACTGCTTCATGTAATAGATTTTTGTGAAAGGATAGAAATGTAACACATTAAACTAGCTGACATTTTTCGGACAGCTACACATTAGTATACATAATGATTTTTTTTTAGTTTCATCAAAATAATACAAAACTGGATGTAAGCCACCATCCCTCCCCCACCTATTAAAAGTTGTTTTTGAAGCCAGACATTAAACAAATGGTTTACGTTTTTCACATACTTCAATAATTACCAGACACTAACAATAGGTGTTACTTCCCACAATACACAGCGACACAGTTAGAATAGTCCTTTATTAGTTTACTGAGCTATAATGACCATGTTGTAAATTGAACATCCTTCCAGGAAGTGGCAATAGCATGACTCAGCTCTCTTCTACAAAAGACAAGGCTCATCTCTAAGCTAAGTGTAGTACTAACCCATTCTCTAAAATACAAGTTCTTCTGTAACTGCTGCCATAGTTGGGCACTAGCCTTTGGAATTCCACCACAGTGCTAGCAATAAAGAAGGCTTGTTAATAACTTTAAAGTTAAAACACAGGAGGTCCATCCTTGTGGTCATTTCTTACCACATGGATACAGTTTCCTCCAAAGAAAGTGTTTATTTACAACATCCTCTATTATGCTTCATAAAAAAATTTTTTTTTTTCATTCACTTATAATTTTGCTTAATAACATTTTATTTCATTACAAAACTAGAAACTGCAACTGCTCTTTAATATCCAGTGTTTATTTATTTAATAACAATAAATTCATGGCTGTACTCATACCATATTGCTAAGGCCCGGAACTCCTTTTGTCAGGTCAATACCTCCTTCAAGTTCTTTAAAACTATTCTGAAAGACTTCCTGGCCAAAATATAGCTTTGTTCTTGCTCAACACCAGAGTAAATTATATCCCTACCTATTTATACCTTATACCTCCTTAATGTTCCTTCTTCACTGACTTCCTTACTTCAATCTATTTTTTTCCCCGACTCTCTTTCTAAATATGCCATAACCCAGTTTTTTTTCTCTGACTTCATGCTGCAATTCCTGTTTGTATTATACTAACTTACCTTTAATATCTTTATAAAGTGGCTAAAATTTCTCTGCATATTAAATAATTGCCTTATAAGTTTTATCTGTTCTTAACCAATGTTTTCACATTATGTCTAATTTGGTATAATTATTTAAACCATAGATGTTTTTGTATTATGTTTAAAGATTGTAAAATTATTGTTCTTAAAATGTTTTTGTCATACTTTGGAGCTTTTTTCTCTAGGCCTCTGCTGAAAATGGGCACCTACTCAGTTAGATTTTCCCAGTAATTAAGTGTCAAAAAAAAGATAAATAATAAATGTCAATTTTAATAATTCTACTTTATAAAACTCTTTAATAAATGGAATAAAGCTGTATATGGGTCAAGCTAGAAACCATGGACTCTACGTAATGACAGAAACTCCTATGAAGACTATTGCACAGTAGGGTTCCTTATCAAAAGAAAACATTGTTCACAAACTCTGCAAGGGGCTTGTGGTTGTAATACACAGATCTTTTCAGTTCAGCAGTATAATGCTTCCTGGCTTCTGTCCAATGCTTGGAAAATGAAGGTGGCAATTCCTCTATTTGCCAGTAGGAGGAGCTCTTTCTGCAGCAAATGTCAAGCTGCTCTTTGTTAACGCAGAAACAAGCTGATGACCATTTTCAGATCTGTTTCAGCTGCAAACCTCATTTATTTTCACAAATATGGAAAAAGCCTGCTAACAGTCTAATTAAATGGCAGTGTTACTCAGATTTCACACATAGTTCTGCTTCAACAGTGGAAATTCAAAGCAAGTATTTCCTTCAAGTTTAGCCTCCAAACTGTTTATCAGCAGTAACTCTGGGTTCAAAAGCCTGATAGGCTATTGCAACGATGGATCTTGACTTAAACATCTGAAAACATCTGAATACAGCGCATATAAACAAAAGCAGATTTTTCTCTTTTTGTTTGCCTCCTTTAAATCAGGTTCATATGCCAGTTTATTTTAGGTACACTCATTTGAGTGTGAAATTGAACAGGATAGTTGGAGGATCACTTACAGGGCATTTAGGGCAAGTGTCTCATTTGAATTATCTTATTCCTTGTTACTACTGCCTGACAAAGTCATTCCCAGACTAGATTCTATATATGACTAACTAGCGACGTTAAGACAATGTGTTGTTTTATAGGACAGCCACACACAATAATTATGAAAGTGATATACAGTGAGTGCATGGAACTTGATGTAATCAGATATGAAAAACATTTCTGAAAAGTTAAACAATTAAGAAAATGTTAAAACATGCATATGCACTTCTTTGTGATACTGAACTATCTCTAGGAGGAAACACATAAAAAATTACATTTTGTATTAGAAAGTCTCAACTTTTAATCACAAGCTCAGAAGCTATTACTAATTTACTGATTGAAGAATTTAGACTTTTTATATTAGCAGTAGAAAGAAGTACAGAAACATGGATATTTTTGTCATTGCCAAGTACAGCAACTCAGCTCTTCTGCATTCCCATTGATTTTCATCAATGATTAGTTTAGCAGCTACACCCAGCTTATATTCTCATACCCTGTAAGGCAGTCATAGCATTTCATTAAGCCAGTTGTCATCATAACAACAGTCATAAACTTTTCTCCAGGGGGACTGCATGATGTGAAGGATTGCAGTGTAAGGAACTGTCTGCCATGGCATGTGCTGTGGCACAAATCTAGGAAGAAATGCATACACCTGGGTTTCTCTAGGTCTCTCGGACTCCGGCAGTAGACCAGAGAATCATTCTTCTTACCTTTCCTTTAATAGCAAATCTCATCTGTGCAAGTGCTGAATTCTTTTTAGCTGAGTGAGATGAAAACAGATGGGCGATTCTGTACTTCTCTCTTCCTGCAAAGAGGGCAGTCTGGCACTGTGCTTTATTTATTTGTGACTGCTTACCTGTTTAATATTAGCTAAACACCTACCATTAAACATTAACTTAGGAAGCTGGAAAAACTTTCATAACAGAGTGGAATGACTCCGTTAGTGAAAATCGTTAATGGACTTTATGAACAGCTGGTTGGGTGAAATTAAGTATGGTCTGGCTGGAATGCAATAATATAAAGCAAATGTATGGCATATGAACATTTAAATCAAGTACCAGAATGTCATCTCTCAATCGAAAATCCCTCTCTATTTAATCAAAACTGAACCTTGATTATAATTTTACCATATATGTCTCATCTCCTTTAACAAATATATAGCACCATGACTGTTTACCACAAACTCATCCTGGGCTTCTGCAGGTTTTCTAATATATTTGACAATTTTAGAGCTCTTTGTGAGAAAATACCTTACTAGATTATTTACCAATCTGTATTGTATAATATATTTTCTGTAATAAAATTGAATGTTAGGATTATCCAAAAATAAACTGCTGACAGACTGAAGCACACACATAAAATTTACTACAGACCAACAAACTGTAAGTGCAGTTTCACATGGCGTAGATATTCTATCAAGATTAAGTAATCTTTCAAAGATATAGTACTTTGATTACTATCTATGGCATTTGCTAATATTTCTTATAATTAACAGTATCTAGATGCAGATGCAGAAGAAGGCATGCTCATAAACAACAAAAATGTGTAGGTATGATATGTATAAATGGTATATGCCTACCAAACTAAAATCAAGAGTATACTGAAGTTGAGGAACTGTCCCTAAAAACTAATTCACTGAATGTCAAGTTGGCACCTGAGCACCAAAAACATTTTGTATGAAAAATAGCAATTGACAGAAAACACACTTAGCTCCTTGGCATATAGGGATAAATCTTTAAAACCCACATGACCTAAGCTTGATTAGCAACTTGGTGACTATTAAGAACAAGACAACAGATACTGGAAGTGAGTGGCAATTGATGAGTCATCCATGCTTCAGAACCAGAGGTCGCTACACCTACTGCACTGCTGACCCTAATTAGAGAGGTAGGAGATCACAGGTAGCACCTACTCGGTGAAAAAGGTGCATGCTGGTGAATCAAGATGGCATCCCCAAGTTTGCTAGAGTAGAGCATGCATAGATTCCTTCAAGAATAACAATATTATAAAATGTCACTGGCTACTGAAGGGGATGGGTTTATTATGTAGGTCCCTACTGTTGCAAGGATGAGACCCCTCCCTCCATACCCAGATATAATTTATATGCGGAATAAACAAACCTATTAAATAGTCAAACATCTGTCGGCTTGTACTGAAAATTGGCTTTAACATCCACCCTCCAAAAGGTAATCCTTGCACTCTAAGGACCGCTCACTAAGTTGGCTACTGCCCTTTCTCTTGACCAATAGAATACATTGTATATGCTAGTTCCCTAGCTGCCAGGCTTCTGTATTCAAGAAATGAGAGAGAGCCTGTTCAGCTGTGTACGTGTCTATCAGTTGCTTTGTACTCGCTATAAACTGATTACTCTCTATTATTATTTTTCCACATACACATTTCATTTGTGAATCTTATTCCTTAACCCTCTGAAACAACCTTATTACTATCATACAACACTCCTGTTTCTTTTTACCTAATTCCGAGCTTAACCGTTTAATCTTTTAGCACCATTCCCATCTACCTTTCTCCCTCCCATACTGCTTTGCACTATACACTTTCATAGTCACACCCCTCGCTAACAGTGCCTATCTATTCTACATTGTATCTTCTACTTTTTCCAGATAAACCCTCAATTCTTTCTAGATTAACTACATCCTCATACTCTAGCTGTTTAAACCCCTCTATTCCTTACATTCCAGAGAAGATACTAGGGCAACTTAACTCTCTTCTTTCATAGAAAATACTTCTTTCCTAACTACCCTCTATCAGTTTCAGACTCCACCACCACTAAATATCCTTCTACCCTGCAACTTCTTTTTCCTTCTTGATCCCTACTTTGTTTTCTAGTTTTAATATGCATCTAAAAGAACAAAGAAAGTCTTCAAATTTAAAGGGCTACAGTGGAACAATTTGTTTTTTGTTCAGTGAATTTCTATACAAATATTCCCTTTTTTCTTAGATTCTTCAAGTTTCTAAGTGGGAGTGAAGAAAGCTGTAAGCTGTTCAAACAAGAAGTCAAATTCTTTGATAGTATGAAAATGGAGTACTGTGTATCCTAAACGATCTCAGTTCAAGTACTTTTGACACTTTCCAAAATTAAAGATACTATTTCTATGGGTCCTGACAATATTCCTGTATATATGTTAAGAAATGTAAAGTCCCATTTAGAAAAACCCCGCAACTCTTCAACATATGTCCCTCCACTGGCTATCTCCTTAAGGAGTGGGGAATGGCAGTTGTGGTGCCCTGGCATATAGGAGGTCCCTCTACTGACCATGGAAATTACATGTCTGCTAGTCTCATTAGTATTATGTTTCAAGACTTTGGAAGATATTATAGCTGAACAAATAAACAATGATATAGGTGACCTATATAGACCTTGCCAAGGCCTTTGTCACTATCCCCCATGCTGGGATTATTGGCAAACTATTCCAACAAATCATTAACTCATACATAGTTCACTGGGCTGGTAATCATAGGATGATAAGATCATAAGAGGTTGTTAGGCTAATGACTACAGAACCTTTTAAAGCATAGCCATTCATTCTCCAGTTTTTCCCATTTACCAGTGTCCACAGACTAGACACTAGAATGGCTTTGGCATATGACTGTGACCATCTACAAGTGCCCCTATCCATAAGGAATATAGGCAACAAGCCAGGGGTGAATCTGTGATTTCTCATCCATTGGTAAAAGTTTCTCTTCAATAGGCATAAGGAAAATCTCTGCTTCATATGAATGAGGAGTATGTTCCAGAGAAGAGGTGATCTCTGAGGCACATACCTCTCCCTCCAACATGTTTTGTTAATGCCACAGACGAGGTTTAAATCCTTAGATCACATAATTCTAGTGTGGTTTGTTTTGTGAATGTGTAGCAGATCCACCAAAGCTGGATCAGAGAATGCCTTGTAGGTTAGGCATAGATCACCACTCAGTAATCTTTAGGAGACTGAGTACAGGGTCATGACTTAGAGGTAGTCTGCACTAATGAATTGTCTTTCCCTGAAACTAAATGCATACATGAAAACACAAGTCTGACTATATTTTCAGGCCCATTATTCTACCATAATTTACTACAGTGAATTTACTAAGAATACCCTCACTCTAAGAGCTCCCACTGAGGTCCCTGACAAAAGTTTACAGGGACCTTCTATCTGTATTGCTAACTATTGTAATCTTGTTTGAATATATGGCTTTTTTGCCATATGACTCATAATCTGAAAATACATTTTCTTTATCTAGTAAATAAGCTTGCAATTTTAATTTTGATCAGTAGGTGTCACTTGAGCATTTATGGCCTGTTTAGATTGAAGTAATTACCTATTACCTAGAGCCATAATCTTAAGAGTCTTTATTGTATATTGTATGTATGATATATCTAAAACTTGCACATTATTCTGAAAATCAGTGTCTTTTATTTCTATGGCTTCTAAAGCTAACACAAGTGGGCGCAGGGCATGTTATTTATGCCCCGTATACTTTTAGTGAAGAACCTTTATGGCAGCTCCAGCTGTTGCAAATGCCTTGTCAGATACATGCTGAAGGGTGCATTGTATTCAATTATTGGTCTAATTAAGGCTGAGTATAGTTGAACTATGATCTTCTTAGATCTGGATGCCATGCCCTTACTTATAAGTTGAGACACATAGAAGGATATCTTCATAACCATGGGCACATGATGATCAAAGTTCAGGTTACTGTCAACTGAGTTCCCAAGTCTCTTACCTCTGGGTGTGATTAATGTTGTACTTTTCAGGGGTGGCTGTCTTCCCAAAGGGTATAATTATGCATTTTTTGTATTGTGTTTTAGGTCAAGGCTCTTGTAGTAGTTATTTGTCTGTGTCAGACCCTCCTGAAGGATATCTACATCTTTTAGGAATTCAGTGATTGCACCCAGCTGGCAGTCATCAGCGAATCTGGTCAGGCAAAGGCCCTCTGCATTCATGTTGCCTTCAGATAAGTTTATTCCAAACAAGACAGGTTCCAGTACTGAACCCTATGAAACAGCACTAGTAGCAGGCCTCTTAGCAGAGGTGGATTCCCCTACCCTAACTTCATGTGCCCTATTCATGAGGCATTTGACTATATTCCAGGTGATATAGGATTTATGACTAAATTTATGAGTTTGTCTATAATATCTGAGTGAGGTATTGTGATAAATGCCTTTGCCAGGTCAATGTAGGCAGTATGCGCTATTTTGCCTTGATCCATGGCTCTAGTGACTTCTTGAATAAAAGTCCACCAGGTTTAGTAGGCTTGATCTGCCTTGACAAAACCACACTGGGATGGGTCCAATGTTTGAAGATTTCTTACATCTTTGTTTATTAGGTCCATGGTAATTCTTTTTATGGCCTTCCATATAAGACTAGACAAACTTGTGTGTCTGCAGTTCCCTGGGTTTGATGATTGTCCACCTTTGTATAAAGGGATGACAGTTGCAGTCCTCCATTCCCTAGGGATGTAGCCTCACTGGAGGCTGTGGTTGAATAAAGATTATAGTGGACCTGCCAGGTCATGTTCAAGCTATGTAGGAATCATCCTGGGATACTATCAGAAACCACTGGTGCAGTGTTTTTAACTTTGAAAAGTGCAATCAGAACCTGAGAGTTAGGGGAGAAATGATAGAGGTTGCGTACTTAACAGAGCAATGCCTTATGATTAACCTTAGCCAGGAAGGCTATTTTTGCCTCAAGGTTGGCTTTGGTGGACTTGATAAATCCCTTAAGTTGCTTTTTGAGACAGATGAGTGAGTTTTTTGTCTGTTGGACATAGCCCGCCCTTTGTTTTGGACATAATTTTCTTTCTTTTGTTGCACAACCTATTTATACTGGGAGTCCACCAAGGGGGGGGGGGGTTGTTTTTGAAGTTTTTCCTAACTTTATTTAAGTTTGGTACTGCAGTTTATATCCAGGGAGACTTAGAATTAGCTATTCCATTGCTTAATAGGAGGTTGTTAACCTTGGAAAAGTTCTTGAAAGTTCTGTGGGTTGCTGAGTGTTCAACCTTTATATTTATTTAAAGGGTGACTGCTTTGTGATCTGATCTGAGTACTGAGGACATTACACTAGGGGTTTTGCAACATTCCACCATATTTGTGAGTACCAGATTCAGGATATTTGCACCCATAGTAGGTATGCAGTCTAGCCGTTCTAGGGTGTTGGCATTGACAAAATCCAAGAACCTTTGGACCTGCATGTTAGTGGTTGTGTATGTATCCTAGTTTATGGGAGGATAGTTGAAATCACCCATGAATATGCTGCTGAGAAGTATGATGAGTAACTGCAGTACATTCAAGTTTGTGGTCTGCTTAGCCTTGGTCATATACTGGGACCCATAGCTAGCGAGGATATGGTATAGGATTTTTTTCCTAAGCTTAGTTGGACATGAACTAGATCAAGTGTGTCATACTGTTTGAGTAGTTTTGAGGTGTGCTTACTTTTTATGTAAATTGATACATCTCCACATCTTGTCTGTTCTTGTGTGATCGCTGGTCTAAATGTGTGGAAAGCATTATAGCCTTGCACTGCCGGGGTGCCTTCCACATCTTTAAACCATGTCTCAGTAACTGAGTCAGTCAGTATTCTCTAGGGTGCAGTGCAGTAGAGCACTTCCATGGAGTGGAGTTTCTTGTTGAGATTCCAGACATTGAGCAGTAACATCTTTAGTTTATCTTGAGGAGAACTTATTATGTCTGAAGGTTTTCAGATTAACATTGGTAAAAAAGGCACTATATGGGTGGATAATTTTTGGCCAGTATCCAAAAGCCTAATAGAGCATGACTGAGGCAGATTCGTTGGACTGTGAACCCCCATGTTAAAACTTACTGCTACAGTCACCCCTTGACAGAAAAAAAGTTTCTCTGTGTGCAGCCAGTTGTGAACACAGATGTGGTGAAGACATGAGTGTTTACATAATATTGCTTTCTGTTATATTGTGCCTTATAAGCTGTTTTTTTCTGTTCAAGGATATATTTTCATGATCATATCATACATTTTGTATTTAACACTACTACATCTGCTGTATCAGCTGGTGCTATGGATGGTGGGTAACTGCTAGCCATGTTGCAACCTGTAGCTTGTCACCTGATTGGAGAATGACCATTCTCCAGCAGGGTGTTAATCTACAGGTAACGTCCACTGGAAAACAAGTCCACCACTTCATGGCAGCATATCAAGCTGCCTTGGAGCGTGGACTGAAAGTGACCTAATGGTTGTCATTATTTTACATTCACTAAGCAACAATTTTGCTGTTTAGTGAGTATAAAATATAAAAAAAGAAAGAAAATAAAAAAGGCTGTTTATGTCTGTGTGTGTGAGTGTATGCGTGCATGTTAGTGACAGTGAGATCAATCGAGCCGTTATTTTACACTCGCAGTGCTTTTGCTGATTAGCGAGTGTAAAAACTAAATGAAACAGAAACAAGTGTGTGTGGGTGTATGTGTGTATATTTCTGTCTGTGTCTGTTTATGTTTCTGCTTGCATGCATGAAAGTGAGTTGTGAGAGAGAGAGAGAGAGAGAGAGACTGATGAGTGAAAGCGATCAAGCACTGGCAACTGCAATTGTTAAGAGGCTTGTGTATATCTCAACTTATTAGCTCAAGGTATCTGGATAAAGCCTAAAATAAAAGGAGAACCAAGGCTCAAAACAGGAGCAAATTTTAAATATTGCTGTTATAAATTTACTTGAATAACAGGATATGTGTTACCATGCATTTTCTGAAGCACAAGTGTGTGTGTGTGTGTGTGTGTGTGTGTGTGTGTGTGTGTGTGTGTGTGTGTGTGTGTGTGTGTGTGTGTGTATCACAGAGTGAGACTGATTGACCAATGGCAGCAGCAGATAAGAAGTTTGCATTCCTCTTGACCTCTTAGTTCAATATATCTGGATAAAGCCTGAAATAAAGGGGGGAACAAACGCTCAAAATTAGTAACAGATTTTAAATATTGTTCTTATAAAATTACAAAGTATCTTAAATAACAGGATTTGTGTTAGTATGAATTTTCTGAAAGAAATAAAGTCTGAAAGTCAAGTCTATGTCATTATTTAGTGACTTCAATTCCAAAGACTGGTAGCAAACCACACATTTTAGGAGTAAGAGACCAAAAATAAAATAAATATCTAGATAGTTAAAAAATGTTATATTTTGGATGTAAAATGCTTCCTCCAGCACCATTTACATATACTACATCAACTTTGAAACATTACACAGAGGAACTATTTTACGTCAAAAATATATAAAAAGTACTAATAAAAAAGTAGGTAAGTAAAACACAACAATTTTACAGACACCCCATTCTCTAAGTGGAATAATGCCCTCCGGGGTGTGCATTATTTTGGAAATAATGCCCTTCCAGGACTGTAGAGGCGGTCCACCTGCAGTGTTGAGACATCCTGTTAGGCATTTTTGCTTGCTTAACACTGGGAGGGTCTTCTAAAGTGTAATTTACAGAAAGGGTGGACAGCTAAAAGCCACCAAGTTTAAAAGCACAACAAGAATTGGGCAGGTGACTAGAAAAAAATTCAAAAATTAATGAAAGCAGTTTTAAATTCAGAGCTCTTGTAGCTATTGAAGAATGTAGGTGACTACCTTAAATAAGAAAATTGTTGGCTGTCAGGCAGAACCCATACTGTTAAGGTTGAAGGTGTTTGCTCTAGACAGAAAAATGTCACTAGTGGTATCCTGCAAGACTCTTCTGTATCCCTCCTCTTTGGTATATATTTCTGTGACAGAAAATCTGATATCAAGGGACTTTGGCTAACCAAGTTTGCTAATCACTGCAGTTATCAAATCCCATTTTGATACTTAAATTCCCTAGTAAGGGCTGGACCAAACAAATGCTTAGTTTATTAATTGTGGGCTTGCCCTTTATATCAATGAATACAATTTCTTTTGGTAAATCTAGCACAATTATTTCTTGCCATATAAGTAAAATTCCACTTGAAGATGACACAATCATTAGGTACTTAGGTCCATAAGTTGATAACAGACTCTCCTTTTACCACTACGTCTCTGTGGCAGCTAGAAAACCCTGCTACCTTACACAGCTTATCCTTTGTATCATCTTCTCAAGGTCCAAAGAAGTTATAATCCCACTTTATTCATCCCTTATTAGGCCCCAATAATGAACATAGTGCACCCTTTGGCATGTACCTCACCAAGCACCAAAACCAGATTGAGAGACCTCAATGTTTCCTCACCAAATAGATGTCAGGTTTCAGTCCCCTTAGATATTCTGATAGACTAAAAGCTCTGTCACTCTACTCAAGTGTCATACACTCCTGGGGGAGATCTCTGCTTAGCTTTCCATGCTATGAAAGACCCAGCAGTCTTTAAACTCCCTCAACTAAATACAATAAGTGCTAAAGCAAACACTCATTCTACAGACATAAACTTACACTATCAGCACACCCTGTCCCCTGAAAAGGCTACCTTTACCTATCAAGGAGAGTACATCCATAGCAACCTTTAAAACAAGTTTGGATGACTGCATAGGAGATTGCAAATTTTCACCAGGAAATTGTGTTGAAAATCTATGTAACAGGGTTACTGTTAGTTTCTCACCAGTACTGGGCAATATGGCTCCACTTCTTGATGGTCTCTTTTGGCTGTAACCTTAGTAAGAACCTATGAATCTTTGAACCTATGACCAATGAAAATGCCCTGTGTAACTTAAAGGCAGAGGCATAGGGACCGAATGTGAAAATTAATGAAGATTTACAGAAATAGTATTTTTTTTTTGTTTGTTTGTTTTTCTTTTTTTTTGTTGTTTGTGTTTTAGGAGAGTAAGTTCTGAAGAGGAATTAGTTGTGAAGATAATCCAGACTGTCTGTCCACTACCGGACTACCAGAACAGTTTTCATTTATGTCTTAGAGACAGACTATACCTGTCATATTTTGAGAAGGGTGAGTACTTATTCAGAAGCACCCAAGAGGCATGTCAATACAGGAAGAACCAGTGAGCTCAAACAGGCAAACAGGCCATGCAGACTGTGGTAGTTAACAACTGTACTGATTTAAAATCATTAGTTTGAGAAATACTTACTGTCACATGATGAGTTTGCTATAGTTAGGAAAGGTTTCACCTTTGCTCCTAGTAGGAAAGCTTATTTTGATTATGCAGTGAAGTCCGTAATGCTATATACAAGTTTATTAGACCTTCAGCTGCTGGCCACCAGTATAGTTTGAATAATCCGTGTGCTGTTTCCCAAAGCCTTCTTCATTCAACCCAGTTCTGTATCTCACTGTTAGTGTCTTGCAATTATTATGTCAAAAAACAACAGAGATTTGCTGCCAAAGCCTACTAAATCTCCTTTTTATAAACAAAGTGTAAGAGAGGGTTAGATAACTCAAGGAGGTTCCTAAAGGCATAAGTGGAGGTAGACAAAACAACAATGCTGGAAGTTTTGGAAGATGGTGCTACTGTCGACCCACTTCTCTAAATGTTAATGAAGCACACAAATATATAGACTATGTTGTACATGATTTGTTAACTGCTAAACCTATATATTGTGTTATATGAATATTGTAAGGTTTCCAAGCCCAGAATAGGTTCATATTTTTCAAATTCCAAAAGTTCACAAAGATGCAAACAACTCCCTTTCCTGACCTAGTACTAGAAGGTCAACAATAAAGCCTCTAGCTCTGTATATGGACAAAAAAATCACTGTTTCAGTAAAGTAGCTTTTTCTTTCTATCCTTTTATTTAAGCAGGGTAGACCACTAATCTCAATAGACCATTTTCAGACTCAGTCCAGAAGTACAATGTTAGTCAGACATAAGATACTACATACAGAAATAATTGCAAACAAGGAAAACAAGAGACTTCACAATTAATAGCATTTAAAGTATTAATAACTTTTACATAAACTGCTAAAACAGATTTTGCTGAATGTGACAATTTTAACCATTCTTAAAACTGTCAATTATGGCTTTCATTTATGTAGTGGTAATAATAATGTTTGTAAAGAGATAATGAAGTCACAGAGATGGACATATATATATATATATATATATATATATATATATATATATATATATATATATATATATATTTTTTTTTTTTTTTTTTTTCTTTTCCCAGAACAAATGTCCTTAAACACTGGGAGAAAATTAGAAATATTGCTGAGGATGTAAAAACTGCATTGCAAACCATTTTTAGGGGCAACAATTCCGTCTTGGAATTAATAACAGTATTATTGTTAAATGTATGCTAAATTCAAGGAGAATGTCTGACCAGGCCACTTAAGTAGGCTAAAATATAACTAACTAACTAGCTAACTAACTAACCTTCTGTAGAGTACCATTTCACATTTTATATTAATTTGTTTATTGTAAAACACTTTTAATTCTCTGTGTTCCATGTTTTAATTTTTTTTCTGCTGATGTCTTTAAAATCCTTTAAAATATTATTGCATGTTTTGTATTGGTTCATTGTTAATTTTTTCTCTGATGAAGCTCTTATTAACAGAGGACAGGAGTAGTAACCAGAAAAATTAAACACACGTGTTATTTAGTGCTCACTGACTTCATTTTATCTTATTTTAAACATCAGTTGCTCATTTATCTTAAAAACACTAGTTTTTTTTCTGTTCGCCCATATGCTTGATTGATTCATATGAGAATTTACTTGTTATTACACAAAAAAATCAAGGCTCGGTCATTTCACATATATATTTATTTTCTTAATAAGCATAATAAAATTAGCTCTGGTCTAATCAAAACAACTAAGTGCAGCTGTAAGGAAGATACAGTATGTATTGATATCTCATCATAAAAAGCATATAAATGAAAGGTCATTTCATGAAGCAAACTCAGTATGCCTCTAGACACAACTGAGGATGCCATGAGTGGATCTCAGCTGTACTAAGTAAACAATCAGGTCCACTGTCATTTTGTGCTGAAGTCCCACTCTGTATTTTGAGTCTTAGCAACATCTTGAACTGAATGCAAGCACAGTTTAGTGAAAACATGGTAATCCATGGCGAGTGTCTATAATGGATGAACTAAAGGTGCTGCCACACATAGCAGAGTAATTCATGTTATAATGATAGCCGTGCCACCATGTCGGAATGTAGAACTGGCTACACAAAAATGCAGTCCAATTTCTCATGGAAGAAACTTTTTGTTGTCATAACTGGATCTTCAGAGAGGCGGACTAGCAAAGCCTCAAAGGCCACTCAGTGTAGATAACCTGCATCAGTACAGGCCTTAGGTTTCATTCTGTCATTAACAAAGAGAAGCTCTTTTTAACCACCTTTATCAAAAGCTGTGCAACCAGTGCACTGAGAAGTCTTGGAGAGTTTGATGAGTATTTTTTTTTGCTAGAAAATTGCTTCATAAATGTCAACACCTATGTTCTGTATTATTTTAGATATCTCCATTTCAGTATCTTATATATGTGGCTTAGGTGTTTCTACTTTTTACAAACATCATTTTTTTTTATTTCTTTTCCTGTTCATTAACATTATATTTCCATAAGTTCCCTGACTTCTATGGACTTATAATCTGCAAAGTCATTAAATTTATACGAAGAACTTAAACAAAAGAGGCAGTTGGGGTTTGCTGACCACTGGGATGCTTATTTATTGTACTGCATGTGACAGTGAAGGAGAAATATAACTGTGGAAAAGAAGTATGATCATTTCTGAAGTTAAAATTAAAATCAGCCAATGAAAGGCTGAAAAAGTAGTGGTACGGGAGTACACCAAGCCTGCTTTATGAAATGACCTCTCCTTTTGCATGGCCGTCAACCAATATACTACCTTTTGTCATTCTGTCTTTAACTAGAAAAGACAAGGAAGTATCAGTCATGGGAAGAGGAGAATAAACAGTTTCCATTCAGGTGCCGAACAAAGTATGCTTATTATTGTAGATTTACTCCAAACTGTTAAAATTAATAATCTAAACATTCGTGAAAAATTCTAATAAATCATCAACTACATTAGCAATACTCTGTCCTGTAATGTTCACTCAGGGCAAACAAAAAATGAAATTTGCAACAGTAATAATCTTACCAGGATATGAAAAACATTAACTATATACATTAACTCATTTGTATGTAAAGTATCTTAATGTGAGCTACAATTCCTGAAGTGTCAAAAATAAATGAGGTTGGCACATGGCAATGCTTTTTATGTTGAGGACATGACTTAGACATAAGAGCAGAACCAATCTGCAAGAGGAATGATCGCAGCTCAAGGAAAATGGTCTGACTGTGAACCTCCATGTTAAGATTTACTGCTACAGTCACCCCTCGACTGAAAAAAGTCTCTACTGTTCAACCAGGTGTGGACACAGATGTGGTGAAGATATGAGTGTTTACATAATATTGCTTTCTGTCATATTGCTCCTTATAAGCTGTGTTTTTTCTGTTCAAGGATATATTTTCATGATCATATCATACATTTTGTATTTAACAGCACTACATCTGCTGTATCAGCCTGTGCTATGGATGGTGGGTAACTGCTAGCCATGTTGCAACCAGAAACCATGGTTTTTGGGGAGCAGAAATGATAGAAGAAAAAGATCACCACAAGCTGCAGGTAGTTGGCATGGGTGAAGGTGACTTTATATCTTGCAAATGTATGCAGTGCTGTGGTGTCTCAGGATAGGGAGGGTGCTACTCTCCATGGTGTCATAGTATCCCAGTACAGGAGTTGACAAGACTTACAAAGCTCCTAAAATTTAGCCAGGTGAGAAGGACTGCAGTGTTGTGCATCGAGTGGCATATGAACCAGAATGTGTGGTCCTTAAGATGGAACCATCAGAGGTATACTGTCCCCTAAGAAAAAGCAAATATAGGATGACCCTGACATAAGATACTCTGCTTGTATCATATATTTCACCTTGCTGTGCTGTGTATGTACAATCAATATACTGCATCTCGGCTTGCCTGTACACCCTCAGCATACCAACCTTAATTCCTGACCAACATGCTGTTGTCTGCATTTGATAACTAGTTCCTAACTTGATATGTTATTATCTTCAAATGCTAACATTAGCATCTTTATTGCTTTTCCAAAAATACGAAAAATGCACTGCATCACATCAGTTATATGCACTGCATTCATGTCTGTTTATTGCTTTCTCTGTACCTCTACCCTAATATATGTTCCTGATTCTTGCTATTGTGTTGTGGTCCCTGTGTGTTCCTTATCTTCTCCTTACTTACACACTCTGTCTTGTTTGTTTCCTGTGTGACCAATCTCTGTCATTTGCCCTGCTGTCTGACTTAGTATCATTTGGCTTTCATGTTCGTTTGTATACAGCTTTTCTTTCCAAGCCTGAATACATTTTCCTAATCTGACATGTAAATGCTCACTTTGACACACATTTAACACATCAAACCATAATCACTGCTGTCTTTATGTTAAGATATGCTGTAAAGTATATGCTGTAGATCACTTATATATAAACAAACTTTCATGGTGTGCCACAGTGCTGTGTCTGGTGTTGTCACATAGTGTGATGCAGTCTGTTATGACCAATACCACTCTGCCCAGTTCTGTATGATCTTCTGTCCCCAAACTTTACATACTTAGTTTTACATGCCATTGTAAGGGCTTCTACATTGTTCTTACACATCTGCATATGTGCTTTCTGTACTTTAAACAGCTTTGCCACTGCAGACCTCCCACACTGGTTATTTTGCTACTGGATATTATGCTGCCACTCAACACAATTAAGTTATTGATTGAGTTTCCTTCTGCATGGACTCTGCACACCCTCTCTCTGAAAACATGGGATTTCACTAGGCACTATAGTTTCTTAAAACATTCCATGAAAATGCTATTGGTGAACTGGCTGCCCACCAAATTACCTATAGGCAGTCTTGCTTGTAAGAGAGTGCATGTCTGCATCTGACAATAGCCTGGCACACTGTCAGAATAGAAAGACAAAAACTGGATCGCAACAACAGTTAACAGAGCCTATAGAACAATATCAGAACCAACCAAAAGAAACTTCAGGCTCTGGAAACACCAACTGCTTTATTATAAACAGCACAAAGCTTTCAGGTTTGCACCCTTCTTCAGTGTAAACATAATACAAAAGAGCTAGCATTACATATTACAAAAACATTCAACCTAAAATCATGTGACAAAGCCCCCAATCATACATCATTACCAATTAATCGATTACAGAAGTTTAAAATCACAATGCAGAAATGTAAGCATATACAATATCAAATAATTGTGTCAATGTGAAAAATAGTAAAAGAATGTACATACAAACATTAAAAGATAATCATTTCATGTGTTATTTTATATCATTTTAAACACATTTGTTTCTTCTTCAAAACAGGCTTAATAGTTACTGCAGCATAATGCCAGATTCAAAGTCAGCCTGCAAATGAACTATCCCATTATTTTCAATAAGTTCTAATAGATTATTCAAATCTCCACTTCTCATGTTTTTACATACCACATCTATCACTCTAAAATAAAATTCATGGTCTAATCTTTGTTTGTCAATATGCTTAGCTAAGGCATTCATGCTAAAGTTTCTCAATATTTCAGATCTATGTTCAATAATACGGTCCTTGAATTTTCAGGTAAATTTCCCTACATAGAATTCTGAACACTTTAAACAAGTACCCAGATACACAATATTTACAGTGTTGCATGCTGCAAAATATCTAAAAACATATCTCATTTCGTTTTACAGTGGATAAATACATTATCAACTGATATGTATCTACAACAAACAGTCATAACATGGGAATGTCCCATGTTTAGTTCCTATTTCATTCATATTCTTGTAATCCATATCTTTATAGCAAAGCCGTTTCTTTAAATTTGGTTAGTTTTTATATATAAAGCTAGGCTTATTTTCAGTTCCCAATAATCTGTTTTAAGTCCCAGCATTGCCTCCAAGATGCCCCAGTTTTTAGATATAATATTTGTAACTTCACTGGTTCTCCTGCTATATGTAGTGGTATAACACAAACAAAATCTTGATTGCCCAATCGAGTTCGAGCATTAATATAAGTGCCACGATCTCTAACAGTCTAGTTGAGCCTTCCCTGTCATTTATCACCTCATGCTTAAGTTCATTTAGTAGTTTGTCTTCATATCCTCCCTCCCTAAATTCTTGCAGTACATTGTTCATTTCTTCTACACATTTTTCCTTATTAGTGTTAAGCCTACTAACCCTTAACAACTGGCTTTTGATAATTCGTTTAAAAGTGTGAACAGCATGCATATTATTTATATATGTGTATCGATTAGCTGAGACCTATTTTCTAAATATACTAGTATTGATGGTATTATCAGTTTTTTCTAGCTTTGAATAAAAAAAAAAGACAAATTTCATCACTGGAGAAATTAAGCTTAAATTTCAAGAAATTAGTAGTAGCATCCAAGCACTTAACAAACTCAGCCAGTTCTAGCTGATCACCTTCCCAGATTAAAAAGACATCAACCACAAAACACTTGTAGAATGATACTTTACATGCAAATTTATTTATTTATTTTACATTTGTTTACTGGGGATGTCCAAATGGGCCAGTAGCCCTTTTTCAGTGGAGGCCTGGGGAGAAAAGCTCCATTACAAAAACGCATTAAAAACAATGAGACATCAATAACAATGAAGAGTGCATAACTTTGGCAAATAAACATAGTAAATATTTTATACATAAACAATAAAAACTGAGAGAGTAATATAAAGTGGGAAAAAAAGCTAACATAGAAACTAGCATAAAATAACTTGTACCATCATAGAGAAATGACTGATCAGTAGATCAATATCATGGTTTTGGTGGTAAATATTTATCAGATACATGTATGGTATATGAACAAGAATATGACTGATTGCTGCTATGCTAGTGTTACTTGTTCTAAACAGTGATAGCTGAGGCAATATTGAGGTGAAGTACAAAAAGGACGGAATATGATGAAACTGTAGGAAGCTTAAGGTAAGTAGATTAAGACAGGAGCAGTAGTGAGCTTGACATAGGTAGAGAAAAATTGGAATTCTGTGACAGAAGTGATAGTTACATGTTAAAATTTAGTAAGGGAAGAGAAATCTTGGTTGTAAGAACAAGGAAGGACAGAATCATCAGCCTGGATTAGTGCAGGAGCAAAGCCAGTTTTTGGTTAGGTGTTCCTTAAGCAGTAGTTTTAATTTGGGTGTATTGCTAGAATTTAGTATTGTATGAGGCAAGGAATTCAAGGACTTAGATATTTAGTGGGAGAATAGAGAGCTACCATAACAATTATTATGCTTAGTTACTTTGAGTAGTAGTTTGTTGGATGATATTAATGGCCTGCCTTTTGAGTAGGGCTGCACTAAGCTCTTGAGTTCTGGATAGTTGTCTGGATGGTAGAAGATGGAATGAATGAAAACTAGCTGGTTGAAGGATAGGAGATTGGAGAGTTCAAGCCAATTTAGTTTATGAAGTGTTGTGCAGTGATGTGATCTGTAAAGGAGGTTAGCAGCAAATTTTGCAATTTTGTTATAACAGGATTCCAGTTTGTTTCAGTCTGATTTTCTGAGATTAGTTGAATATTGGTGAGGCATATATAAGGGTACAGAGTAGGAGTCTTGGCTATGGAATGTCTAGTGGCCTCTGATAGGTATGGCTTAACTCTGTATACTGAGCCTAGCTTAATGTGGACCTTTTTGATAGTTAGAGTGAGGTGTTTGTCAAATTTTAGATTGTTGTCAGTTGTGACTTCAAGAAGTTTGGTGTGCTGGACAGGTTCAATTTTAGTTTTATTGGCTGAGTAGATGGTGAAGGGGAAAGAGTTATCAGGAACTTTGCTATTAATGAAGACCATAAGCTTTGTTTTATTTGGACTGACTATGAGCTGAGAGTCTGAGAGGTATTTTTCAATGTCTTGGAAAGATTGTTGGATTGTTTGTAGGAGTTCTGATAGGAAGGGAGATGAACATATGATGGAGGAGTTGTCTGCTTATTGAATGATGTTTGCATGCTGGGTGGCTGTGCTGAGCCTGTTGGTGAATATGGTGAAGAGCGACGGACCGAGAAGTGATCCTTGGGGTACTCCTACTGAGACTAGCAATAGGGTGGAGAGTTCATTTTACCACTTAACTGCCTGTTGGTGGTAGTTAAGTAGCTGAGAAACCAGGAGAGGGCTGTCTGTGTTAGCTTTAAGGAAGCAAGCTCATTTAGTAGCTTTTAATGGAATACTGTATCAAAGGCTTTAGACATATCAAGAAAGATAGATGAGACAAGATGGTAAATGAGGGTGGACCATTAACTGGTCCTCCCATTGATTTTAGGGCAATGTTGGCATAGATGTTGCCCATTGCCACACTAGATACCTGGTGATAGACCTGGAAATTGAAGATGAAAACATTATTGATTAAAACAGTTTCAAAAATGTCACATATAGTTTCTATATCTCTTGCATACATTTCACTATTCACACATAGAAAATGAAAAATGGCATCCAGACCATAATGGTTTGGAATGACAGTGAACAGAGAATTAACGTCCAATTTCACAAACATAAATTGATTTTTTTCTCTTACTGCCATTCATATAGCTTAGATATGATGTGAATACTCTATAAAAGGGCCTTACAGAAACAGATGCTTGGTGCCTGAGCCATGGGCTCAAGCTCAATGCCAAGAAATGTATGGTTATCCCCTTTGGGAAAAAACATATACCCATGAATTACCACATAGGTGGCAGTACACTAAACACCAAAAGTGTGATAAGAGACTTAGGGACCCAGGTGGGCAGTGGTTTCACCTTCAATAACCACATTGCCACAACAGTCAGGAAATCCTTCTATGTGGCATACCTTATCACTAAGGGCTTTTTATCCAGAAAAAAGGAGGTCATTGTCCAACTGTACTCATCCCTCATTAGACCCATTACAGAATACAATGCCCCATTTGGTATGTACCTCTCAAGACATCTGCAACAACTGGAAAGGCTGTAGAAATACCTTACTAAAAGAATCACAGGCCTAAAGCAGTTGCCCTATGCTGACCACCTTAAAAAACTCCAGCTATACTCTGTCGCATATCATCTACTCAGAGGCGATCTCTGCTTAACATACAAGGCCATGTCAAACCCAGAGCTGTCAGACATGCTACACTTAAAGAAATCCCAATCCCTCAGAGCCACACGCTCCTGGGATCTAAACCTTGTCATCACAATAAACAAAACATGCTGGAGGGATAGGTTCCTGACCCAGAGACTCCCCAGACTCTGGAGCAGACTGCCCATACATGTCAAGCAGAGCGCCCTCCTTGGCCCTCTTCAAAAGGAACCTTGACGATTGGATGGGAGAAAGGAAATTCACCCCAGGGATCACGTCAGTTGCCCTGCTAGACAGGGGCCCAGGGAAGTAAATAGTGTGGGAAGAAATAGCCAGGGAATTGTTATGACTAGGCTTGTATAGGTTCTAGGGCCGATAGCCTAGTACCAACCTATGAACCTATAAGATAGAAAATCTCCAGTATCTCATATGTAACTTTTAACCTTGCCAAGGTATCTTCCCAAAACAGACTGTAGATGTAACAAAATGAACTTTGTTATTCAATCCCTCCCTGACACAGTAGGTCTCATAGGGGGTGGGTCAAACTTTTGTGCACTTTTGGCAACCCATATAATACAGGTGTCACTTGGCAAGGAACATTAAAAAACTGAGCAGATAAATAGAAATATCATTCCTCAATTGTAGTTCATAAATTGACATATTAACTTTACTTATGAACTTAACAATTTTTGACCTATCAATTTTCTTAAAAGTAATCTCGTTGTCCAAAAAAAATCATTCACAAATAACATATAGTCTTTCTTATCTAGAATCACTACATCACCCCAGTTGTCAACTTGCCTTCTAACAATGTCAGTGTTATTTTGTAACTCTTTTAAAGCAACATGCTCTTCACGAGTTACATCATAGTATTTCTCCTTATCTTCCGTTCATACAATTGACACAGGTCCTTCTCACAAACATTGTAGAAAGCAGTGACAGCTCTGCAGCTCATAGGCACAAAAACACTTGATTTTTTACATGATTGATTAATAGCCAAAGAGGAATCCTAAAATGTTAATTTTAAATTAAGATGCCTCATGAACATTTTCAGGTCAGTTAGGGCTTCAGCTGCTTTGTCCATATTGGAGTGAATAAATTGCAACCCTTACTGTAACAAAGTGATGTTAGCTGATGAAGAATATAAATGAAATAGCAACTGAACATTGATAATGTATTTATATACCCTAAAATGAAATGAGATATTCATAGGTTAGTACTAAGCTAACTGCCCTTGCGAGACATTTTAAGCCTAGCCAGTTATCCCTTGTGAGACTCAAGCCCTACACCTTGTGTTTGTAAGGAAAACACCTTAACCATTAGGTCACCCTCCCAACCCCAAATAAGCAGCCTCTGCTAGGATCAAACCCAGGACCCTGCACACCATAGCCAAATTGATTTACCACTAAGCTATCTCAGATATATGTTTTTAGATGTTTTGCCACATGCACAGTGAATACTGTGTATCTGGCTACTTGTGTAAAGTGTAAAGTGTTCAAGAGTTTATGTAGGTAAATGCACCCAAAAAACCTCAAGGACCATATTATTAAACATAGATCTGAAATATGGAGGAACCTTAGCATGAATGCCTTAGCTAAGCATACTGATGAACAAGGATTAGACCATGAATTTTATTTTAGTGTGATATATGTAGTACATAAAAATATGAGAGGTGGAGATCAGAATAATCTATTAGAACTTAGTGAATATAAACGGATCATTTGTTTGCAGGTTGCCTTTGAATCTGGCATTAATGCTGCAGTAAGTATTAATCCTGTTTTGAAGAAGAATTAGGTATGTTTAAAATGATATAAAATAACACATGAAATGATTATCGTTTAATGTTCAGATGTATATATATTTTTTTTCACATTGATAGAAATATTCAATATTGTATATACTTATATTTTTGCATTGTTATTTTAAACTTCAGTAATTGATTGATTGGTAATGATTGGGAGCTTTGTCACATGATTTTAGTTTGAATGTTTCTTAATATAAAGTGCTAGCTCTTTTGTATAATGTTCACACTGAAGAAGGGTGTAAACCCAAAAATGCTTTGTGTTGTTTGGAATAAAACAGTTGGCATTTCCAGAGCCTGAAGTTTCTTTTGATTGACACTGTCAGAATAGACACCTGTTTTCCTGTGATCCTGAACTGGATTATGCAGATAACCAGAAAATAATCCAGTGAATGAATGAATTTATGTGTGCCCTTACATTTGCAATAGAGTACTAAGTTTATTGCTTGCTTATTTTTCTCTTTCTCTATCTCTCTGAAGTTGACAGTCACCAGTTGTTACCTGTTCTTGCACAGTATATTGTGCAGTTTTCTGCTATGTTGCATATGTTACATCCTTGCACACAAACCGACTAGACAATGGCCTCTAAAATTCAAACTTATTGCATCCTACAGCTTTGTGCTTTGTCATGCATGATCCTCTAGCCTGCCTGTTTCTGCCATAGTACTTTTTTGAATGAGTCCCGTCTCTGGATTTCTAGTTGCCTCTGCTACTCTGCAGTGTTGTTGGGCTCTACATGACTGTTGAATCCAAAGTGAATAAATCACAAAACCATGATTTTGAATGATTAGACCTCCACAACCTGGGAAAAGCCAAACTCATAGAAACTGAAAATATAGTATGGTAACCCTTCTACAGAAATGCTGTTTCACTACTCCAGCACATTAGATACTTCACAATAATAACTGTAAACACATTAAAACAACTGACTGCTTCTGTTTGAGGCAAACCCCTCCCCAATGAGAAGTTTTAATTCCCACCTAAACCCCCCTTCTTAAACATTTTAACTTGTAGATAGGGTCCACATGACCCCTTGAAAAATAATCAGCCATTTGTTATTGTGTTTCTGTGATTTTCAGATATGGAATATTTTAAAATCATATGCTTTCACTCTTTATAATTCAGAATTTCCAGATTCTAAAATGTTGGCTTTGACCAGGTACAGTGGAATAATTTTGCTTATCTGACTGATGTGTTTGTTCATTCATTCATTCATTCATTCATGTATGTATGTATGTATGCAAGGCTGTATTTATTAAATTTGTGGAGACAGGTATTTATTCTCATTACTTTCTATAATTATTTTACATCGGAAAGTGTTGTTCTTAGAGTCGTACCTCATGTATGCAGCTTCTTTTGATTCATTTGTTGTCTGTCATGTTGTTTGGCATATACCATATTTCATTTTCTCTCCATTATTACAAAACAAATTAGTATCATATATGCAGAGCAGCATCTATGTGATATTAGAACCCTTATATATGCAGAGCAGCATCTATGTGATGTTAAAACCCTTATATATGCAGAGCAGCATCTATGTGATGTTAAAACCCTTATATTCTTCTTTCTTAACATGGATTCCCACATTTCAGTTTTACAGTGTGAATAACAACATCCAAATTTGCCATTTCAAGTTAAAGCATCTCAAAGGAGAACAGCATCTTACCCTCATTAATCTGCATCAAGAATAAAAAGTAAAATATGTGCACGCAAATATTTTTTAACAAGAAATGAGTGATACTTCAGTTATTTTTTATTTTAGAAAAGCACAGAGGAAAGCAGCAACCCGAGTTTGTAGATGTCTGTGTAACAATTATGATCCCAGCTGAAAATATATATTTTTAAATGTGAGCATTAATGTCTGACCATGTCAAAACATTGGTATAAACTGCTTACAAGTTAATATTTTACTAATGTAGACATCTCAGAAATGGGCCGGCAATATAACTACAGCACTGCAATTTAAACACTGGAAAATATGGAGTTTCT
>NC_056738.1:9136232-9163732 GCF_019279795.1 Protopterus annectens | reverse complement strand
TTTTGTTAATAATGTATGGAGTCACCTACCTGGATCCAATCTTTCCAGCTCTCAATGTTTTTTTTGGGGTTTTTTTTGTTTTTTTGGTTAATATCATACACAGTCCCCGATTAGGACATTCAATGAAATCTGTATGATCAATGGTTGCACGACTTCCTTTGGTTTGAATGTACCATAGGGAGTCCTGATTTCTGGCTTGCTCTGATATAGACTATTTATGTACTGTTTATTTTACTTTTTTTTATTTTATTAGTACTTTTCAGCTGTATTAGAGTACTGATTCACATGGACCTTTTTCAGACTCATTCCAGGAACATTATCTGGTTAAGTGACCTGTTCAGAGTCACACGGTAGGTAAAGGAAAGCTGAAGGAATCAAACTCTGAATTGTATGAAGCAGCTTGTTAACAGCACACATCCTTAATCTTCTGCGCTGTCAGACCAAATAAAATTTTTCACAGCCTACACTTTATGTTGTGTTTACTAATATCATGTTTCTGAGAATTCTTTGCTTGTGCAGTTTATAATAATGTGGAAACTTATTTACTTATAAACCTTAACCCTCCATCTACATGTGTGGGGCGAGATAACTCAGCATACCTGTCCATGCAAGTCACCACTTAATATAACAGGAAGTTTGTGATGTATGATGTCCTGATAAAGCCTTGGTCTAAAATGAAAAAAACTGGAAGTGAGGTAAAACATGATAATTGCTCTAAATTCATTTTCTATTTACAAAAATCTATTTTATTACCATGCAGCAGATTCACGCATGACACTGAGTATAGGGCAGCAAAGAGATAAAGTCAGAGATTACTTATCCAGCTGAAGTGAAAGAAAACCATTTACTTTCAATGCTCTCAATCTATAAAACTTTCGGACACGTTTAACATGAGGAATTCAATCACAATGCATTACTATGTTTTACTATGCTACACAGTTAACTGTAAACAAAGTGATTGTATCAGTCCTCAGAAAAGTGAGTAAAATTACAAACAGATAAGTCAATTAAAAGACACCCCACACATTTAGATGTCCTTATATGTGTTACAGATACTACAATTTCAGAGGTTTCATGGCACACATACAACCTTTTGCCCACCTACCTTACTTTATTGACTTTGCTTTACAGTGGCTGAGTTTTTGTAAATTAAGATGTTCCTTACCAACATATGTTTATATTGAGTATTTGTTATTAAACATATTGCACCTCCTGAAATTATTTAAGGAATCATTACTGCTTTGCTAATTTATGTTTGGCTTTTATTCACATATCTCTTTTTATTATATATTTTCTCCATTTTGTTTCATACTTTCTTGCCATCCCAGTGCCTCCATCCATCCCCAGTGCCTCCACCCATCCCAGTGCCTCTGTCCATACCAGTGCCTCTGTCCATTCCAGTGCCTCCATCCATCCCCAGTGCCTCCACCCATCCCAGTGCCTCCGTCCATCCCCAGTGCCTCTGTCCATCCCAGTGCCTCCATCCATCCCCAGTGCCTCCACCCATCCCCAGTGCCTCTGTCCATACCAGTGCCTCTGTCCATCCCAGTGCCTCCATCCATCCCCAGTGCCTCTGACCATCCCAGTGCCTCTGTCCATCCCAGTGCCTCTGTCCATCCCAGTGCCTCCATCCATCCCCAGTACCTCCACCCATCCCAGTGCCTCTGTCCATCCCTGTGCCTCCATCCGTTGATAAATCTCTCCCTTTCACCTCTTGACTTTTTTGTGAGTCATGGGTGGCTGGCATGGATCTTAATAATGTCCTGGCATGGTCATGACAGTGACTGCTTCTGCCAGGGGGAGTTGTTATTTAATGACCTACCCTTATCTTTCTCCATACCATCCACTACATTTGTTGGAGATACTCCTCTCTATGAATTACAACTCCCTTCATGGAGAATTCCCTCCCCCCAAGATAGGCAGGCCCACCCATCCCTGCCAGCACCTTAGGGATTCAAGCCTATTATCAGACTTTAGACTTAGGTTGCCTGGGCTAAGTCTAGGGCTTTAACCCTATGCACCACAACTCTGGTTTTATATATGTAGTCTGGTTTTATCTAATATGCAGTTGCTGTTTCCTCTTACTCAGGATTGCCAAAATCTTTCTAGCTTTTGCATGACCTCTTAACTATCTGTGAATATTCTTAACTCTCTGACAGGTTACACATGTTGCATGTTTGACTAAATTAGAAAAGCCTGATTATTTTCAGTTATTGTTGTTAGGAAAAAATACGTTATCAGAGAAGAGAGTACTTTATAGCCTTGCTAGAGCTAACATGTCCTATTTTATATTTAACTCAGAATGTGATAAAAGTACTTCTTGATTTTATGCAATACATCCATGAAATTCAAAGGTGTTTCATGGTAAAAAGTGGTATCCAGTTTCGAAGTACCCATTGCATGTGAAGGGCTAGGGGATCCATAAACAAAATAAATAATGGGGAAGCAGTGTGGAGGAACATATGTTAGAAATATGGACTGTTGGGCTACAAATATTACTACCAACAGCTTGCACTGGGACTTCATACAAGTATCCTATCTCAGTTCTGATGAAGTTTTCAGTAATAGAGACAAAAGTGCTTGTCTTGATTTTATTAATAAAGTCCTTTGGTTTTGCATCCATGGAAGTATGTTTCAGCATGTTTTTGGATTCTTGGTTTGTGATTTTCTACTTTTTGGCCTTATTTTGGATTCTAAATATGGTAACGGAGTTACTAAGCTCAAGTGCTGGCTCAACTTCTGTCATTGCTGGAACCATAATTTCAATGTTGTGTATCAGATTTACCTTAAGCTCATCTTTTGTTACTCTTCCGGCCTGACTACAGTTGAAGACGAATCGGCACAGTCTTCTTCATACATGCCTAAAAGGGTGACTTCTTTGTTCAGTAAATAGCATAGACTTTAAATATTCTCAAACATAATACCCAGTCAATATCTTGAAATGCTTTTGGCAAATCCAGTAGATCTATCTAGTATAGAACTATCCTTCCAGAAGTATATCAACTGCCATATCTCTTTGTTTTTGAGCGAATTCATTCCATTCATTAAGGAGTTCTGCCATTTGGTAATAGTTGCCTTTTAGAACCCTGCATACTTTTGTTTTATTCAGGCTGATGGTTTCCTCAGTTTTTTTTCTTTGCCTTTGTGGCTATAAGCCCATCACATACATGCTATAGCCATGATTCATTCACCTCTTTCAGTTAAGGTACCTTATCCCTTTTCAGCTTTGCTTCCTGTAGAAATATTATATTTTTATACTCCCCTTATTCTATCAAATAACCTTCTTTTCTTAGGTTCAAAGTTCATATATGAGTCCTCGGCAGGCAATTTGAGCAATTACATGTAGCCAAGTTATGCACCTTAGAAAGTATCATTAGTAGATTGATTTCCTATTTTATAAGGGCCACACTACTAATCTACTACTAATAATTGGTAAATTTATGTGAACTCAACTAGTTATCAAGACTTTACTTGAAGCGGTCTAAGATATTGCACCATTTAACATGCAAGGGAAAGTGTATTCCATGGGTGGGGAATTGCCTTTAGTAATGAACCTTTTCCTCCAAAAGTCCTACTTATGTTACAATTTAAGTTGAGAGTTTTGGAATTAGTGCTCCTTATATTGCCATTATTTCTGCAGAGAAGCTCTGTTAAGACAGAGTATTTCATATCCCAAAAGACAAGGAAGAGATCATCACCTAGAAGTTTGTACAAGACAGACAAATGTGAAAGATTTTTTCATCCTTCCACATAATTTAGAGACTAGACCTTTGATTCTTTCAGTTAGGAAAGGTTGAGGCATTTCAAGCTGAGATACATCCTTATTAAGATACATAGCAATGGTAACGTTATATTCAGTGACTGGTCTAATAATGAAGGAGTATAAGGCAATTAAGCCCTCTATGGATCCTCTGGATATACACTTCATAATGAAATGGGCAATGAAAAGAGGTTTTTTTTTTTTTTTTTTGCTGTAACTGATATTTCAGAGATTTATAGTTCAGAGGTGTATACTAGGCTAATGACCACTGGAGGCCTAATACACCTACCCATGCAACCCATATGTGACCCACAAATTTGACTGATGTGTGGAAGATTTACCGACTACTTCTGTCTATCAGAGACATAGGTGCCAGACCGAATTTCTGATTACTCACCCATCTATCTGAGTTGTGCTTTGAAAAGGGTTAGGAAGGAACTCTGCTTGACATGAATGGGAAGCCTGTTCAAGAGAATGGGAATTCTCTGAGAAATATACCTTTCTCTCCATGTCCTATTATGTCACAAAAATCTAGGTCTTTTGTTCTAGTGATTCCGATGCTGTTTGTTTTGCAGATGTGCAAAAGGATCATCAAAAGCTGTTCCAGGGATGCCTTGTATGCCAGGTAAAGATCACCTCTCAATAGTCTGTATGATACAGAGTAAAGAGACGGGGCTTTGAGGCAATCAGAGTAGGACATGTTGTTTACTCCCTGTAATGTGCTAAGATCTCTAATTATTGTATCAGCATTAAGCAGGGTTCCATTTATGTGATAATCAGTTGAAAGACTAATTTCCAAAATGTGACTGCACTAGATAGACAGGTATATAGACTGATAGTTATACAGATACAGATGTACGTATAGATTTTTATCATTATTATTATCAATTTATTGATTGATTTTTTGCATTAAGTCAAAGGCCATGATCATGCCACCAGGTGCTGATTCCATTTAACCCTTCTTTTCTGGATTCAGTAATGGCACCCATTTGCAGTCCAGCCTAACCACAAACATTGAAATCTGTTGATAGCTGTTTCAAGTCTACAGACATTGCATGAGATGCAACTGAATCTTCTCCAGTACTGGCATTTTAAATGTTCATCCTAGCCAGGGCCGGTGTTAGCATTTTGGGGGCCCCCAACAAATTTCAAGTTGGGGTCCCCCTAGGCACTTCCAGCGTAAGTATCACCCTGCCATGGCCACCCCTCTTAAGCAGCCTTTTAGTTTATGCTGCAAGCTTTTAGAAGTAGTACACACAGTCTGACCTGTAGTGGTGCTGCGGTAGCATTGTTGCCTCACAGCAAGATGTTGTCCCGTTCGATTCTCAGCTAGAGCGTCTTCTATGTGGAGGCATACGAGAATGGGCGTGCCTTCATTGAAGGTTGTGCATCAGGGCTGGTAACTCGGCATGTAAAAATCCACTACCAAACATTAGCAGACCAGAGTTCCGCTGTGGCGACCCCTAACCAGGATAAGTCGAAAGACACAACAACAACACACAGTCTGACCTGTAGGGCGGCCATGGCGGAGCAGCAGTTAGCATTGCCGCTTCACAGCAAGAGGTTCTCTGGTTCGATCCTCGGCTGAGGTGCCTTCTGTGTGGAGTTTGCATGTCCTCCCTGTGGTCGCGTGAGTTTCCTCCGGGTACTCCAGTTTCCTCCTACATCCCAAAGACATGCTGTAGGTGGATTGGACACTCTAAACTGGCCCTAGGTGTGAGTGTGTGTGCACCTTCTGTGGAAGCTTGGGCGCTGGGCTGGCAACTCAACACCATAAAACTCCACTGGCAATCATGAGCGGACAGGTGATCTGTTGTGGCGATCCATAACCGAGAAAAGCTGAAAGAAGAAGAAGAAGACACACTGTCTGACCTGTAGCTACAATGCTCTTGCATTACAACAGGTCAGTGTACCAAATTGTGTTGGCCCATCTCACAAAGGGACATTCACAGTTACTGGCATTTAGTTGCAACAATGATACATCACAATAACTCTATGTAACTGTCTGGACTAGGGTGAAATAGCACCCTAGGGCTACTCTTTCAGACCCCCCCCCACACACACACACACACACACACACACACACACACACACACACACACACACACACACACACACACACACACACACACACACACACACACACACACTCCAGTCCTCCCCTCTGTTTCCCCCAAGTTGGGCTCACCATATGATGCACATTACTTTTTTTCTTTCTTTTCTCACATTTTGCCTTATTCTTCAGCTTTTTCAAAACACCATAATGTTCTATATGCTAAGAAGTGCATTAAGTTTTTTTTTTTCCTTTTTACACAACCTTTTCATCCAATGATGGCATAAACAAAAATTATGATCAAAAGTAGAAATTCAGTGTTTCTGTTCATTTTCCTGGCATCCTTTCAACACACCTTTCCTAACGAACACAGCAAAGTAATAATCATTTAGGAAACAGCATAAAAAAGGCAGGATCCAAGAAGCCGTAGGGTTATAAATGGTCTGGGATGCACTTTAAAGCATTTTCCCAACCTTTTAATCCAATGGTGGCCTAAACTAAAATTATGAGTAAGAAAATCATTTCAGTCTTATTTTTATTTTTTGTCTTTCAAGGAAGGTATTAAGTTGTGCCCAAGGCTAAATGGTCAAAGCTGACAAAACAGTAGCTCATAATAAGCTAACAAGCCAATTGCTATGAAGATACACAGGTCTATCCCAGAATGCTGCCTGCCTCCCTAACCTCCCCCCAAAAAAAGACAGTCACTGCCTATGGATCAGAGGTACAAACTGCCACAATCATATATTTCAAGAAACTGCTGACATACATATATATAACATGCCTCCTCACTCCTCACCCATAGCCGCCAAAGGCAGCCACCAGTATACATTCCTTGATGTATGATTGTGAAGAAAGTGAAAAAAATAATGATTACAGTAACGTATTCTACTTCATTGCTCCTAGACAGTACACTGCCTCTACAGAAGTTATAGTAACCTTTTTTGTACACCTGTGAGGTCTGTCAGAAAAGAAAAACAAACATTCACCACACTAACTTTAGGCCAAACATAAGCTATACTGATCTGTGCACACCTCTAAGGTTTGATGAAAATTAAAGAAGTAATAACCACACAATCCCCAGTCCCCTCACACACACACAAAACACAAACTACAGTAGTTTTCTGTACACACACATCTAAGCATGACTGGTTTGAAAATGGGTATAGTTGAGAGCAGTGGCCACTATCAGCTTTATCCTAACAGGGTCATATCACAGTCCTGCTTTGGTTAAAGACAAACGAGCGAACAAAGCTCCAGTCCACCAAGAATACAAGCCCAAAAGTTCCTTAACGCGTTTTTATTATTTTTCACAGGTAAAAAGCAGCGTTTTCGCCACAAACACAGTGTGGCTTCTTCAGAGGAATTTTTTAAAAGAATACAAAGAGTACCTCCCTTTTTATAGGAGTTACTAATTACTTAATTAGTAAGCTTAATTAAAAAAGCTTAGTTAAAAAGACAGACACAATAACCTCGCCTGCTGTTACATTTACCCTTAGAATTGCATTCAAAGTGCAATAAACAATTGTTTTGCACATCAAAAGCATATGTTATGCACACTAAACACAATAAAACATGTAAATAGTCTAAAACAAAAAGTATATAATAACAATATATCAAGAAAATATATAATATAACAAATAAAAGTATAAACATGTTTTTAAAAGGACAACACAATTTACTCTAACTTCAGGCTATCAAAAGACCCTTTTGTAATGCAATAAAGAAAGTCAAATAACTAAAAATTAGGAATTACAACAATACTAACTGCACAGGCTTACTCTGCCTAGAATGCAATCTATAATGTATCTGACTAACTAGTTCATATACATTAAAAATACTTAAAAATAGAAAATGTAAATACTGACTATACACAAAATGGTTTATATTAAAGGCTTTTTTTGTGTGTAAAAACAGGCAGTACTGACAATACTGGAAACTGACAAGCCAAATAGGCGAGTATTCATTAAGAGACATTTTCAATTTACTGAATGTCATCTCAGATATGCTTTATACTTTAACACTGGGGCTATATTACAACTTTCATTTAGCCCCGGTGTATTGAAAGAGTCTAATTTTAGCTGCCACAACAATTCATGTATTTCAAGTAAAATAGAAGTAGGACCACCCCTAATAGAGGGAGCCACATGGTCAATACCCATAAACGAAAATGCATGGCCCGGGTTATTAAATACATGCTTAGCCAGTGCGTTTTCACATTTGTTATTTTTGATTGCATAATGGTGCTGGTATATGCGCTCCTTAAACTTTCTATCCGTCTTACCGACGTAGAAAGCAGGACAGCATGTGCAAAAGGCCAGGTAGATTATAGATTTCGTATCACAACAGATCCTACACTTAATAAAATATTTCCTATCTGAAACCTCAAATGAGGTACCTGACTTGATAAGATTGCACCAATTGCACATACCACAAGGGAATGACCCCTTAATCCTATTAAAGGAGTCACCTAAAGAAACGCATTGTAATAAGTCCTTCATATTTCTCCCTCTCCTAAAAACAACACAGGGTTTTTCCCTAATTTGTCAGACAACAACGCATGTGTAGAAATAAAATACCAATTCTTCATTAGAATGCCCAAAATAGCATCAGAATTTATGTTGTATGTCATAACAAAGCTACAACCAAATTCCTGTGGTGTATTTTCAGAAACAAAACTTGTGGCACAAAAAAGTGACATAGATGGAATGTCACTAGCTGTATGCTCAGGGGCTACTTCAACTATGGGTGATACTGGAAGAAGGGGTTCATATAAACCTTCCCTTCTCTTAGTGGACACCTCATTAATAAGATCATCCACCAGCCCCAATGGATACCCACGATGTAAAAAATACACCTTCAAGCTAGTCACTTCGGACTGGAAATCACACACCTCACTGCACATTCTTGCCACCCTCACTAGTTGGCCTTTCACGATGGCTCTTTTTTGTTTTAATGGGTGGGAACTAGTGAAATGAAGGAACGAATTCGCATAAGTAGCCTTCCTAAAAGTAACTGCTTTAAGCTTGTCAGATGTCGGAAGCCTTGACAAGCTGACATCAAGATAGTCAATTGAGTCAGTTTCAAATCGGTAAGTGAATTTTAAAAAAGTTGTTGTTGAGTTCAAATACTCAACAAAGGAGTGAGCCCTTAATGAGTCACCCTTAAATAAAATGAACACATCGTCTAAGAAGCGTGTATAAAATGAGATCTTATCGTTCCAATCTTTGTTATTGAGTAAGAAGTGCCTTTCCCAATAGGCCATAAATAAATTGGCCAAAGCTGCACCACAGGGTGAGCCCATAGCTACACCCTGTTTCTGAACGAAGACTTCATTATCAAACACAAAAAAGTTTGAAGACAAGATGATATCCAATAGCTCAGTGACATTGTTAATGTCATTCTTAGGGGCACCCAACTCAAGTAGAAGAAGTTCAACCCATTCGATCCCTTCCTGGTGGGGAATAGATGTGTATAGGTCGACTACGTCGATGGTAAGAAAGTTAGTAGTCTCTTCTATTGTAACCCCCTTCAAGTTGGATAAAAAAGACCAGGAGTCTTTGCAAATGCTCGGGATGAGTTTTACATACTTAGAAAGCAAAAAGTCAATGTACTTGGAGCAAGGGTATGAGACAGATGACCTACCATCTATTAATGCTCTCATTGGAGGGTTGGCCAAATTTTTGTGGACTTTGGGTATACCAAACATGACAGGTGTTTTAGGATTCAAAATATCAATGTATTTAAAAGTGTCCATGTCAATTCTACCACTTATGAACAGGTCCCTGAAATAACCCCTAATTCTACTTGAACAAGTATTCATTTCATTCAAGGAAGAGGCTTCATAAGCCGGGGAATCAAGGACTTTGTACATTCTTTCCACATAGTCAGCTTGTTCAAAAATGGCCAATCCACCCCTTTGTCAGGTTTTATAATCCTGACTGCAGAAGACCGTAATTTGTTTAAAGCTAACAATTGTTCTTTCGAGATGTTAAAAGTATTAGACTTAAAACTATAAGACTTATCCATGTGCCTAATGTCTAACTCACAAGCACATTCAAACATTTTTAAGGCTACATGTAAAGGTGGATTGAATACACTAGGCAGTTTTAATTTCAAATTAACGCCGCCTGTGTTATCATTAAATAAAAGTTTTAAATTCAGTTTCCTGACATAACATTTTAAGTCTAATAACACCCTAGCAACATCACATTTGCTAGATGGAACAAAAGTGTTGCCCAATGCTAAAAGCTCAACAAGCTCTGGCTCTAATAAAAGAGCAGAAAAATTATAGATCTTAAAGTCACCATTTGCATTAGACAAAATGATTGGTAAACCATTAGTAACAGCCCTTTCAGGTGGGTTCAATGCTTCCAGTTCCTGTTCCCCCTCTGACGGGATTTGTTGTTGCTGTACCCTAAAAAAGAAGAGTTATTAGGGTTTGGATTTCTAGAAGAAGCCTGATTATTACTAGCAGTAGGTCCAACAATATTTGCATCCTTATTGTTTTCATGTCTCTCCTTGTTTCTATTACTTCACCTTAAAGGCCGTTAAAGAACATAATCAGAAAATTCATACATTTTTCTCCTCATTTTTCCCCAGCCAGCAACAGCTTTTGTGAGCCCCCCCACCCCCACAGTCAAGAATGACTGCGAGCCTCCAGTATTCATTTATACAGTCTAGAGAGTATGGGCTGCCAGAATCCTAGATCTAAGTGTCTGAATGTTTTATGATATATTTTATGCCTTACTCTTCAAATATAATTACTTGTTAGCTGTATTTTTTACTGATACCCAAGAATAACATATGTGTCCTAGCATTACTGGGTGTGTGCACAGATAAAAATCAGTAATATTTTTTACAAAGACGCACACAAGTATAAGCCATAGCAATATTAGTCTTGTACTTATTTCAGCAAACAGCAATACATTGTGCAACACTGATACTCCTACACCACATCAGTGACTGCTGTTTAGCAGTTATCAAAAACCAGCAGGGATAAGTCGCTTTTATTTACCTCATCGAAGAGTAATGCAGACTCTTCCTGATTTCACAGACCTTCCCTGATTTTGCTTATAATTTTGCTCTGTCTTTTGTAAAAAGTTTGATTTGCTGGCAAATCATTCAAAATTACAGACAGTCAATAAATCCAGACATCAGAGTTTTATACTTATTGTCCAAAAAATGCATGTTTAAGTAAATTAGAGTAGTACTTAAAGTATGTTCTTGATTTTGAGACTTTATTCTGCTATTATTTTTGGCACTGAGATAAATTCTTCGACAAAGAAGTTGAGAGTTACAGTATCAGATTTTCTGTCAGTATTTATAAACCTCCATGAAAGAGAAAACCATCCCTGAGGAAGGTATGAGCTGAGATCGGTCACTCTGGGCTATTGATTTCTCTAGTGCTTATCTTGCTCATGTCCATTATCAGCTTTATCCTGAAAGGGTCATATCATAGCCATGTTCAGGTTAAGGACCATAATTGTGAAATTAATAAATTTTTTTAATCCTTATTTTTTCCCAACCAGCAACAGCTTTTGTGGGGGTCCCCACACAGTCAAGGATAACTAAAGGACCCTCTGTATCCATGGGTATTGCAGGTACCTAATGCTGGCTATGTTGTTAGTTTTACTGGAAATAATGTCCACCAGTAGGATTTGTGGCACTACATTAATGGCAAAATATTTAATGGAATTGTGAAGCCTGTTACCTGATAAAATACTGTTACTATAACGAAAGATATCTTTGAATTTTAAAGGAAACACAAATAATAATTAATATCCACCTGGTTTCTTAAGCATACAAGATTGCTGTACTAGCTTTTGTTGGTTTGACAGCCATGTTACAAAATATCAGGATAACATAACTTGCTGTGGTTGGGGGCTGCCAGTGACTGAAGGGTTTGCTGGTTCCTAAAGCCGGCTATAATCCTATCCATAAGAAATAAATCTGAATCTTCTTACTTATTAACACCACTACTGTTTAATTCAGAAAATGTAATAGCAAAATACTAATCTCACAAAGTGGATAAATATAGGCACTGAAAAAATGGCTAAACCAATGACACAGACATAAGGGCTCAGATTACATTTTGCTTACAGTTTCACTTTTTGATTGCAACCAAATGAACATCTTCTCAAGTGACAAAGACAAGAATAAATAACACCCTGGAGCATTGCAATGTAAAATGGAATTAAAATGCGTCCAGGTAGCTTTAACCTAAACTCAGGGCTAACCTCACAAAACACTATAAAAATCTCTATATACAAATAAAACAAATAATTTTAAAATATACAATAGGTATTCTTCTCTGCAGGGGAAGACCTGGGGGAATAAGGCTGTTCGTGAAGAGAGAAGTTAATCACCAATGGGGAACAAACTGTAAAATGCAGTTAATTGCAATATGCTGACGTTGAAAGATCTATCGTTGTAAAAAGACAGCTTAGGAGGCATCAAACTTTGTATAAGACCCTGTCTTGCAGTCACAAAATACCACTCTCAGAGGAGAAGAAGACAAAGAACACAAAGGAGACAAGGGAGCTTAATAGATATAAACTGGCTACTTATCTATACCTCAGTTTTAATCAATAATGAAATATAGAGCAGGAATTGCAGTAATTATGCTCTGATATCCAGAAAAAGCCAAATCAGTTAAGTGCTTCTATAGAGTGAGACCCAATCTTAACAAATATTCAGCATCCCTGCCTCACTTGTTCAGATCAGGTATTGCACTAGGCAGTTAAAACTACCAATACTGACCAACAAATGACAGATTTGTTTATGACTGCTGTCTGTGCTGGTAATGTGTCCCTGACTTTCAGTAACATAAGAGAATTCATTGTTGCCTTTCCACCAGTGGTCTCAAAGTGCTTTATGGCTTTGAAAGCTGGCAAAACACTTAGTACTTTTTTTTTCTATAACTAGTAGTACATTGAGCAGATAAAGCTCCATGCATTACAAAAACTTATGATCAGGTCTCTGATCTTAACCCGTTATTGTGTTCTCAACATGAATACCAAGACTCACCTCTCGAGCTTTTCTGTTGAAGTGAATTTCTTGGCAAAAGTGTCAAACACATAATAAGCCAGTTATGATCGACAACCCAATCATGTTGTTGTGTCTTTCGGCTTTTCCCGGTTAGGGGTCGCCACAGCAAAACTCCAGTCCGCTTATGATCCTCTATATTAATGTTATACTGCTGACTATTTATATTACTTTTTGCACAGTAATGTTTATATCAGGCTTGGGTAGCAATCAAGTCAGAAACCTGCATTCTTTTTCTTCATGTATACCAATTTTTGCCAATAAGTATGGTATCCTGACACTCTGGAGGTGCTGCACTTGAGACATAGAGAAGATGCTTGCCTTAGTGTATAGCATATCAGTAAAAGTCAGATATATCACTCAGTAAGCATATACTTGCACCATAATGCCTACATAGGTTTAACCGCATTTACCGATTATGGTAATATCTGTTGTCTAAGAGCGATAGGCAGGAGTGTGATGGTATCAGCAGGCCTGGCACCTTTCAAATCATTTTATTATGTCTTAATAAGGAGAAAATGGAGGTTTAGAGCACATAAAAATGGCAAAAGCAAGGCAAATAATAATGAAAATTAGATCACTGGCCTTAGATCAGTCATCCTGTGACATTATCTGGGTTTCAAACACCTACCCTACTCAGTAAAATCCTTTCAGTAATCTTTGATGGGAGTAGTCGAGGGCTATGGTTGTTTTCTAGTACTTATGATGGGTGAGAGATCATCTTCCACAAGATACAGGGAGAGGCAAGCGTAAGGAGGACTGCTACAAATAATACATGACATTACAATGCATTTATGTAAAAATAAAAGCAATCTAAATTGCAGCATAGAAATAAGAAACATAATATAAGCAATGCCTACTGACTCTAGGTAGGAACACAACTTTTTTAAAGGTAACAAACAATGAAATGTATTTATTTTTTAACAATATCACCCTTTAACACAAGTACCACACTGATCATCAGTACATTTAAATATTTTAACACCTGTAGGCAGCACTAGGTTTAGAAAGTCTAAGACATCCTACTGTTGATCCATCTTCCAGGCTGTTTTGTGACTGAAAAAAAGAGATAAATTATTAGTGCACCTTTACAGATAGTCAGGTTTAAACCCACAGTTTTCCATACAATGAGTGGCTGGTGTAGTGTTGGCATATTCCAGTATATTGTCCATATGGGCAGGGTCCTCTTCCATGAAGGAGTCGCTGGAAACCACCAAACTGTTTTATAAACTACCTTCCTAGTCTGTTTACTTCAGGGCAACATCATACTGATTATATGTGCATGTGTGTGTGTGGGGGGGGGGGGGTCCTGGACATATCTTTTCTCCAAAGGAAACTCTACAAAGGTTCTAGAAACTGCTGATTGGGTGATCCTGCCTATTATGAAATAAGTAGTTTGCATGGCTCAGGGCTAATTCCCATAGCTTATGCTATGTCTTCTTTCTGATGACTGTCACTACGTTTGCCTGGAGGCTTGAAGCAACTCATGCACTGATATAAAGAACTTCAGTTTGTCAAAACAATCCTTAATTAAAAAAAAAAAATGTTATTAAACGTAAACACTGGTATGACAGAGGGTCAGATGGACACCTTATGGGTTTGTCATGGCTGTTTTAAGATTCCTACAACCCACTATGAAGTTTTACCAACTTAATGGTGAGGTGAATTCCAAATTTCTGGGATGTCAATCAAATTTTCAAAGATGCCACATAGAACAATAGTATCAGCTGCTTTTACTTCAACAGCTGTATAATATTTCACTGAGTCCCAAGCTAAGGAACAGGTTTGAAATAAGATCTCTCAGAAAAAAATGATCTACCTTGCCATTTTGAGTGACATAATCTCTGCCTAAGACTACACGTTCTTATTTGCACAATCACTGTTCTTCCTACAAAGTATTTAATTTAATTAAATGCGTACACCTTGTCTTGCAGTCTATTTCTTGTCTTCTGATAAAACATATACCACATCCTGGAATGATTTTAACATATTTTATTTACTTTATATTTGATCACTAGGGGTAGTAGACTGATCAAAACTGATCATTTACAGGTCCTGCCTAGGTGAATACAATCATAGATATTAAATGATCACATACCATAAATAATCACAGCTAAAATGGTTGCAAACAGTATTCTAATAAAGCTTCAGAAAAAATACTCACAGCATTGCTTTCATGGCAGTGAGAAACTGGCTTCCAAACTCATTTACTCATAAATTTATCACATTTAAAAATATATCTTCCGAAAGATCATTTTTAAAAGTCCATACAGTATTTGTATGCAGTTGTGTCGGATTATAACAATTAATGTAAATTCAGGTTTGATTCTTTTATACTGTGTTCAATAACTTTGTGTCATCTAAAAGTATATTAAAATACTAGTAGGGAATTAACATTATGACATACCTTTATTTAAGCCAAGTGAAAAAGGAATCCTCAGAAACTTCAGTTTTCTGGTCCAAAACTTTAAAACTGTTCATAATTAATTGTTTTTTAAATGCTCAACTCAATGTCTCATCTACTCTTAACTTTACATATTTCTGGAGCTGAAACAGTGTTGTATTTTCATTTCCAAGAGAAAATAAGTGATCACTTTTGTTTTCTCTTGCATTAATAAAGAATCATAGCCAGATGTATATACACTATAACCAACTGTCACTGGTGCTTTATATGTCTCAAGGGAGTCAGCACACAAGTTTCTTTATCTTTATTTGTCCGTCTCTATCTGTCCCTCTCTCTCTCTCTACCTCCCTTGTATAGTCAGCTTTGAAACATTACTTTCCACATAATGGTCTAACCATGACAAGCCCCTCTTCATTGTTGGGCAATAAGACATGCAGTCACCTGCTTTGTACCTTACCTTTATCTCAGAGGTGGTGTCTGTAAGGCTTTGTATTCTATCTTCATGTTAGAGGTATATTCTGTAAGACTTTGCTTTCTATCTTCATCTCAGAATATAACCTTTGTAAGACTTTGTATCCTATCTTCATTCCAAAGGTAGCCTATGTAAGCCTTGGTGTTTCCCTGTAGGTGACTCTGGGTTTACACATCTACTATGTATGATTCATCTGAATTAGCACATATTCATTTGTGTGCCATTAGGAGCTTTTAAAGAGACTTGTAGTACACTGTCTCAGCTTTCAACCAATTTGCCACAAATTCATTTAAGTATTGTTCATATGTAATTGCACTTCCAAGAATTACTTAATGCAAACCTTTGTTTAATACTCCTACATTTTACCTCCATAAGTGCTACTGCAAATGAGACTACATTTTACTGAGTTATTTGTAACTTACTGTACTTTACTGTAAGGAAGAAAGAAATAGAAAAATGCAGGGGAATATGTACATATTATAAAAGAAGAATTAATACAAAACTGATGTATCTGATAGAGGGGTCTTGGACTATTCACTGAAAGCACATTTCACTGAAAATCAAATTACTGTGCACGAATCACTGAAAGCACAATTCACTGAAAACACAATTCACTGAAACACATTTCACTGAAAGTTATATATGGCCTTTTCCCCCACTGTAGTGCGACCCTGGAGTTAGAATATATAGTGAGGGGGTGTGGAGGGTAGCACACCACAACTATTTATACTTATAGGCAACATTGCAGAATGACAGCATGGGACGGTCAACACCTGCATAATGGGATAAATGAACAAATGGAAAAGTGGAAAAGTGAAGCAGGCAACAAACTCCTGAATATGCAGAGAGATAAGGAATCTGTCTTACAGTGTGTATTATAGTGATGCTTAGTGCATCACTGGCAAATGTGCATAGTCCTTCCTTAATAACTGTGTGGTGTTAGACAAGTCGAGGTTGGTAATGACAGTTTCTTTGCAGAAAGGTGGGTCTTGGAAGGATTCAGTTATTTGTAGCCTGTTAAACCTGCCCCCATTCAGGAGAGGGTGACAAAAAAAGCATAAGCATTTGGAATCAATTAATGTTAGTTTTCTGACCGATGGTTAACAGCAAAAACATTGGAACTTGTCTTGCTTAGGTTTTATGCCTGGATTACTACACACTGGAGAGTGATATTGAAATGGATGAGGCATATTTTGTAAAGCATTTAATAATATTCCTCATGGGAGGCTGGAAGAAAAATTAAAAAAAAAAAAAACAGTGGGAACACAAGTAAGTGGTATATCCTGTTAACAGGTACACTGACTACATGAAGTTGGAGGATGTTGAAGGCGTCATTCAGAACAAATGATGGTAAGTAGTTGGTACCATAGGGTTCAGAACTAAGACCAGTCATTTTTACTACATATGAATAATGTATCTAATTTTTGGATAAGCTCAGCTTATATTCTTATAAAAGAGACTGATTGTTACTACCATGGAAAGGTGGTCTCCACTGATACCTGTTGTAGCTGATGTTGTGTGCAGATAAGTGGTAGCTGGGATATAATTAAAATAAGTGCTAAGGAATGCATTTTGGAAATAGAATTATTGGTAAGCATTCATTGATAGAGTGGTAACCATAAAAAGACAGATGAAGGACTGGTGGTTATTAATAAAAACATCTAAGCTATTTCATAAGCAATGTGAAAAGGTAGTTGTAAAAACATTCTGTGGTATATAACATGGAAGTTGAAGGAGAAGTGCAAGTGAGGAAAGATGAAGTACATGCAAGTGTCAGCTGCTTAGATTTAAAAAAAATACTACTTCACTGAGAGGATGGTAGACTGTTGAATGCATTACTTGATTCAATTGGAAAGTGCAAGTTTATAGAGAGATTCACAGCAGCTTGGGGGAGAACAATCAAAGGACAGAACAATGGTATTGGAGAAGCAGCCGTCAGGTGCTAAGCTGCAACAGTCTGATGACGTGAATGGCCATGTGGCTTTGTCCAATCACATACTTGTATACTTGTTTATCAGCAAAATGTTGTCATGGTGTGGAATAAAACAGACACTGGAGACAGGTGTATAGCTACAGAGACTGCTTAGGGCTGGATTAAAAAAAACAGTAATGTACAAGCAATCCCATGGATCTGTTACAGACCCCATATAGCTTTACAAATTAATAACCAGCTTTCTGGAGATACTGTTGGAGTGAAAATAGACTGGGTGTTTGATCCTTTTTTCCTTGCCACTTAACTTTATGAGCCTAACAGGAAGGTTCTTTAAGGACTGTACATAGTACAAATTACACAGCAGAATCTGAGGATCTATTAACATTTTTTTACCAGTGAATCCACAAACATTTCTTTGTGAGACATGTGACATCTGTCCATGATAATGACTAAAAATGTGTCAGCTGAAATCACTTTTAAATAAATCTTAACACAGCAATGAAAATTAAAAAGCAGCAAACCGATTTAAGTAAAAAAAATTCATCATAGATGGTTACTGAATCTGTAGTTAGACTCAATGAAAAACAAGCATTTATTTGTATACCTCCTGCTGGGAGAGGAAAACTGAAGAGATTGTTTGAAGCTAAAACACCCATCATAGCCAAAAAAGACTAAAACTCCCAGCCCTCTGCTGCTGATGAGAACTTCAAAGGCAATGTGAGATCAAATACTGTACAAAACACATCTGACTTCAAGAACAAAAAGTATGCCTCTGAAGTCTGTCAGATGCTCTTGGAAATGTGTGATGATTTCTGATAAAACATATGCTCTGATTAATTAAGAGGTCTCAGAATAGACAGAAAGGAATTTGGAGGGAGGGTAGGAAGTACCATAAACTTTAATGAAATTGATAAAACATGGACAAAGTCCAGGCTTCCATGTTAACACTAAACCCACCAATTGTATAAAAATGATATTTAACCACAATACCGTTAAGACAATGAAGAAAATTATTTTAAATCAAAACATTCTAAGGTTAAGTTAGCCAATGGACTGCATACAGAGCTCAGTTTAACAGAACACTATTTTAAATTAATACCAGATAAATACTTAATGTTCCACTGAAAAATCTAGTATTTATATTCAGATTGCATGAAGTTCTAAGAAATGCTGTTATTGGTACCATTTTGTACAATTTTATTTTGAAATATAAATGAAAGCATATCAGGAAGTAATAAATTCGCCATATTTTACTGATGGATGAACTTTGCATGGATATGGATGTTTTCGTATTACATGGCCATATGATATAATTATCCAAAATGAGATATAAATTCAACAAATGTTTTTACAAAAATAAAAAGTACTTGATGTCTCCAGAAAACCATGCTTGATGAGAACAACTGCAACAAGTAGACTAAAATAAACTGTAGAAATGTTATTTAGCTGTAGTATCATGAGAAACTGTATATATCATACAGAATCATATATAAATATCATGAGAAATCATATACAGTATTATAAGAAATCATATATAATATCATGAGCAATCGTATACAATATCATGAGAAATCATATATAATATCATGAGCAATCATATACAATATCATGAGAAATCATATATAATATCATGAGCAATCATATACAATATCATGAGAAATCATATATAAGTGGTACCAGTTTTTGGTATCTCTGGAGCTATTTGCTTGTGCTCTCGAGATCCTATAATCAAAAACCAAAACCTGCAATACTGCTCTCTGTTCTTGCTATGATCTGTGTGTCTGGCATATCTGCAATACTCTCTGCCAAGAAGCTAGTGAAGGCCTACATAGGTTCATAGGTTCATAGGTAGGTACTAGGCTATCAGCCCTAGGGCCCATACAAGCCTAGCCAAAAAATGTACCCTGGCTTTCGCCATCCAAGAAAATTATTTTCCTGTACCCCTGTCGAGCAGAGCCACAGAAGTGATCCCCGGGGTGAATTTCCCATTTCCCATCCAATCATCAAGATTTTTCTTGAAGAGTGCTAATGAGGAGCTTTGTTTGATATAGATAGGTAGTCTGTTCCAGAGTATGGGAAGTCTCTGGGACAGGAATCTATCCCTCCAGCATGTTCTGTTTATTGTGGTGACAAGGTTAAGGTCCCTAGAGCGTGTAGCTCGGAGGGATTGGGATTTCTTTAAGTGGAGCATGTCCAACAGCTCTGGGTTTGACATAGCTTTGTATGTTAGGCAGAGATTGCCCCTGAGTAGGCGATATGCGATGGATTAAAGCTGTAGTTTTTTGAGACGGTCTGCATAGGGCATATGTTTGAGGCCAGTAATCCTCTTTGTGAGGTATTTCTGTGGTCTTTCCAGTTGTTGTAGATGTCTTGTGAGGTACATACCAAAAGGGGCGTTGTACTCTATAATGGGTCTAATGAGTGATGAGTAGAGGGGAACAATGACCTCTTTTTTCTGGATGAGAAACCTTTTGTGATGAGATGAGCCACATAGAAGGATTTCCTGACCACTGTGGCGATGTGATTATCAAAGGAGAGACTACTGTCCATCTGTGTCCCAAGGTCTCTTATCACATTTTCGGCATTAAGTAGACTACCAGCTATGTGGTAGTTCATGGGTACAGAGTTTTTACCAAAGGGGATGACAATACACTTTTTGGCATTGAGCTTCAGGCCATGGCTTTGACACCAGGTATCTGTCTCATTGAGGCCCTTTTGTAGTTTGTCCACATCGTTAGGAGTTTCGATTATGGCTCCTAGTTTGCATAATTGGAAACATTACATAACAAACTCCAGTATATCCAGTGGTAACCAGTTTATATGGATCTGCACCATTATCTCTCACCTTCGGGATCTGCATCTTCTGCTACCCTCAGCCACACCAAACATGGGCATAAACATAGTCCCCAGCCTCGTTCGTAGGTTCATAATTAGGTACTAGGCTATCAGCCCTGGGGCCTATATAAGCCTGGCCAAAAAGGTTCTCTGGCTTTCACCACCCAAGAAAATTATTTTCTATTTCCCATCCATTCGTCAAGATTTTTCTTAAAGAGGGCCAATGAGGAGCTTTGCTTGACATGAATGGATAGTTTGTTCCAGAGTATGGGAAGTCTGTGGGACAGGAATCTATCCATCCAGCATGTTCTGTTTATTGTGGTGAAAATGTTTAGGTCCCTGGAGCATGTAGTTCAGAGAGATTGAGATTTCTTTAAGCGTAGCATGTCCAACAGCTCTAGGTTTGACATAGCTTTGTATGTTAGGCAGATATCGCCTCTGAGTAGGCAATATGCCAAAGAGTAGAGCTGGAGTTTTTTGAGACAGTCTCTGTATGGCATCTGTTTGAGGCCAGTAATCCTCTTAATGAGGTATTTATGTGTTCTTTCCAATTGTTGTAGGTGTCTTGTGATATACATGCCAAACGGGGCATTGTACTCTATAATGGGTCTGATGAGAGATGAGTAGAGAGGAACAATGACCTCCTTTTTTCTAGAGGAGAACCCTTTTGTGATGAGATGTGCCACGTAGAAGGATTTCCTGACTACTGTGGTGATGTGCTTATCAAAGGAGAGACTACTGTCCACCTGTGTCCCAAGGTCTCTTATCACACTTTCAGTGTTTAGTGATCTATAGCCTATGTGGTAGTTCATGGGTACCGAGTTTTTCCCAAAGGGGATGACAATACACTTCCTGACATTGAGCTTGAGGCCATGACTTTGACACCAAGCATCTGTCTCTGTGAGGCCCTTTTGTAGAATGTCTACATCATTAGGTGATTCTATTATGGCTCCCAGTCTGCAGTCATCTGCGAACTTTGTTAGCCAAAGACCTTCTGTGTTGACCTACACTTCAGAGAAGCAGATGCCAAATGGGAGAGGACCCAGGACCGAACCCTGTGGTACTCCACTCATCACTGGTCTGAAGTCGGATTTGGAGTAGGCTACTTTTACTGTGTGTGTCCTGTCAGTGAGCCAGCTGGCCACCCATCTTGTGGCATAAGGATTTATGCCCAGTTTAGTGAGTTTATCTATAATTCCAGAGTAGGGGATGGTATTGAAAGCCTTAGCAAGGTCAAGATAGGCTGTGTGCAATAACTTGCCCTCATCTGCAGCTCTAGTGACTGCTTCAAAGAAGTCATTCAGGTTTAGTAGACATGATCTACCTTTTACAAACTCAAACTGAGTGGGGTCCAGGGTTTGGAGGTTATCTATCTCTTTGTTTATAAGCTCCAAGATGATACATTCCATGACCTTGCAGATCAGGCTCGTCAGGCTAATGGAGCAGTAGTTTCTGAGGTCCGTGGTGGCACCCGCCTTGTAGAGTGGGTTAACTGTCTCTGTGTGCCATTCAGTAGGCACATAGCCTGAGGTGAAGCTATGATTGAACATGGCACTTAGGTGGGGTGCCAGTTCATTCTGTAGTTCATGCAGTACACAGCCTGGGATGTTGTCTGATCTCATGGATGCTTTGTTCTTGGCTATGGAGAGGGTGGTCTTTACTTGTTCATCCATGATTACAGGGGCTTTGCATTCTTCTGGTATTAAGATGGGCCCTTTGGAGGGTGAAAGGGGGGGTAAACTTAGCACTGAACCTATCTGCCAGGATGTCTCATTATTTATCACCAGATGCTCTTGTATCCCACAGGACCATGCTGTTAGTAGTCAGATCCTCCAGCCAATAGACCGGAGAGATAATCAATCTCTGAGCCATCGCCTACCATGGTATAACAACATTTAATGATCATACCATCTTACACCTACCTGGGTTGTCTATTGAAACTCCAGGAATTTAATTATAATTCTTGTAACAGCAAGAATTTATGTGCAAATGGGGGAATGCGAAGTAATTCCAAGAATGTGACATTTCAGAGTATTCCTTCCTTCTACAACGTACAATGGTATTAGAGTTATGTACATACACACACACACACACACATATGTATATATATATATATATATATATATATATATATATATACATATTCATAATTCAAATGCCCTTGAACAACTAGTATGTTCCCCCACTAGAGGGGACAACATATTGGATTTAATCATCACTCATCACAAATATGGGTGCCCATTGTACCACACCCATTATCACCCCCTCCTTGGTCAGATCCGACCACAAACTGATAACCCTGGACATCCTCACTCCTCCACCTCCTCCAATCAAAGAAACCATAGTCAAAAACCTTTCCAAAGCAAACTTCAAACTACTTGCATCCGAAGTGGAAAGCTTCACTATTCCCTTGCAGAAGGATAATGATATCCAGGATGCGGAATCCTACATCAAGGCACTCTATATGCATCTTCAGGATTGCATGGACCATGCTATCCCAAATAAAACCAAGACTCCTTCCTCAAGCAAGAAGAAACCAGTCTGGTGGACCTCGGCCATAAGCAAACTTTACAATAAAAGGAGACTTATACAAAAAAAGGCCAAATCTCAAGTAGAAAAATCATCCCTGATCAGCATTAGTAAGAAACTGAGGGCCCTCATCAAGTCAACTAAAGCTAATTTTAAAAAGAAAGTTGCCAAGGATGCCAAGGATAACCATAAGGCCTTCTATGGCTACGTCAAAAACCTAAATGGCAATGCTCAGGTCTGTTCTGAGCTAGTACAAAATGGAACAAAATACACTGACCCTTCTGACATTGCCAACATCTTGGCTGATAGGTTCAATGCAAACCCCCCCCCCTCACCACCTACAGGGCCTATTACCATTCTAGGGGATTGTGTAAGTCCAATTATTACTTATACGTTGGTTAACAAGGCTCTATCTAAAGATAAAAACACTGCCTCCATGGGACCAGATGGTATCCCAGGCTGTGTCATACGCGAGCTCCAAAAGGAATTAACCCCGCATCTTAATACCCTGTTCAGTCTCAGCCACTCCACAGGATATGTGCCCATAGAATGGTGCATGGCAGTGGTGGTCCTGCTACACAAGGGTGGGGCCACAAATGACCCTGGGAACTACCGACCAATAAGCCTGACCAGTCTGATCTGTAAGGCTATGGAGCGAATCATTATGGAACTCATAAATGGAGAGATTGGGAACCTCCAGTCACTGGACTCCACACAGCTTGGCTTCGTCAAGGGCAGATCATGCCTCCTGAACCTGGTGGATTTCTTTGAGACAGTTACTCAGGCTATAGATAAGGGAAAGGGGTTACACACGGCTTACCTTGACCTTGCTAAAGCATTTGACACCATTCCCCATTCAAGTATTAATGAAAAGCTCACCAGCCTGGGCATAAACCCTTACGTCACAAGATGGATCGCAAACTGGCTCTCAGACAGATCCCATAAAGTAAGAGTAGCGGGATCTATGTCCGAATCCAGACCAGTAATGTGTGGTGTGCCTCAGGGCTCTGTCCTGGGGCCCCTCCTGTTTGGCATATACTTCTCAGAAGTACAGGCAAGCACAGAAGGGCTGTGGCTGACTAAGGTTGCGGACGACTGCAAACTGGGTGCTATAATAAAGTATCCGGCTGACATGGAGATCCTCCAGAAGGGCCTAAATGAGACTGATGCATAGTGTCAAAGCCATGGTCTTAAGCTAAATGCAAAAAAATGCGTAAAATTTGGAAAAAACAGAAATAAGGGATCTAGGGACCCAAGTAGATAGTCAGCTTTCCTTTGATAACCATGTTGCCAAAGTGGTTAGAAAATCCTTCTATGTGACCCATCTGATCACGAAAGGGTTTACATCAAGATCTAAGGATGCAATGGTGACCCTCTACTCTTCCCCTCATCAGACCCATTATTGAGTACAATGCACCAATTGGAATGTACCTGGCTAGACATCTCCAGCAGCTGGAGAGACCACAAAGGTACCTAACCAAGAGGATTACTGGCCTCAAACAGTTGCCCTATGCAGCACGATTGAAAAAGCTAAGACTGTTCTCTGTTGCATACCGCTTTCTCAGAGGCAATCACTGTCTAACGTACAGAGCCATGTCCAGCCCAGAATTGTTGAACATGCTCCATCTTAGCAAAACCAAATCTACTCGAGCTACACGCTCTAGGGATATAAACCTCAACACAACAATGAATAGAATATGCTGGAGGGACAGATTCCCTTCGCAGAGACTTCCCTTACTATGGAACAGGGTCCCGATCTACATAAGACAGAGCCCCTCACTATCACTCTTCAAGAGGAACCTTGATGAGTGGATGGGTAACAGAAAGTTCACACCGGAGATCACACCAACAGCACTACTAGATGGGGGCCAAGGGTACTAGCTGCTAGTACAAGGGTCTAGGGAACTACTAAAGGGGTGGTGAATACCGCACAATATGGCTGGGCTAATATATGCCTTCGGGCAGATAGCCCAGTACCAACCTATGAACCTATGAACCTATATGTACTAGGTGGGTTAAGGATGGTGTGGTTTAGGTTTTTTATATTTTGGATAAGTGGTTGCTTACTGTGAGAAAGTATTCATAGTTCTGGTGAGTCAAAGAAGTGCTTCTTTGATATTGTGAGCATCCAGAAATTCGATGTTTTGAGATTTCAACAAAATAAGATAGACCAATATATATATATATATAGACACACCATAAACATCTTGTGCTTTGCTTTCCTTCAATCCATGGTCACACACTAATAAAGAAAAAGAAAAATGCAACAGACAGTGAATAAGTGCTGGTGCACAACACACACACACACACACACACACACACACACATACATACATATATATATATATATATATATATATATATATATATATATGTATATATGATAAATGTAAATATATATATATATATATATATATATATATATATATGTGTGTGCGTGTGTGTGTGTGTGCGTGTGTGTGTGTTGTGTGCCCCCCACATTACTGAGTGAAGTCACAGCAAAACCTACCAGTAGAAATGCTTTAAAAGTGTAATACAGAGTTTTAGAATATGTTTTTCTGTCAGAAAATAATTTTTGAAATTTTGGGGCTTCCATTACCAAATCTTATACTTCCCATAAGTTTCGAGGTTCATCGGTCATTACTAGGCTAGCTGCCCTTGCAGGCCATTTTAAGCCTAGCCATTTTTCCTTTCACAGGTGAGAATCAAACACTGTATCTGTGAGATACACACCATAACCATTATGCCAACAAAATAAATGCAAGTGCCTTTGTGGAGAAAACAATACAACCCACGGCCTTATGACTTTCCATCATCAAAGGCAAATGTGTTACCTGCTGAGCTGCTAACTTTGCAAAAATTGTTGTCTTGCTTTTCAATGACCATGGCAGGATCCCCAGACACACACCCCTTTACTGAACAGAGGCACTTTCCTCAAAACACATCCCCACATTGATCAAAGGTCCATACTACACTCACCATAATGAATATTGCAAGTCAGTATCAGCCTTCTTCCAGCAGTGATGACAGTTGCGTGCCATATTTGTCTGTAGTCGCTGTAGCGAATTTCTACTATTTCTCTCCTTTGGAGTTGATTAATGTCAATATACATATACTGAACCTAACTGCATTATCATTGCTTTTGTATTTCCAGCTATTACATGTAAACATGTATTCTAATATGTGATAAATGTCTTTATTTGTCTCAATACTACCCGCAAAGCAATAGTTAAAACTAATTTTTATTGTTGTTCATTCTAAATATGTATTTTATTTGGAGCATTTTTCCCAGGCCTCAGCTGAAAATGGGACTTCTACCCAGTTGGATTTTCCCAGTAAACAAAAGACAATGCAAGAAAAAAAGTAAACACGTCTGTAACCTCCAAGCAGCCATGCTAGCCCAAAGCATAGACTCCTGTTTCCAAATGTCTCAAACTTCTATCTCCTTTAATAACAGTTATTCTTCCATACTGCAGCCATAGGCCCTTCTTGTTATCAGTAATTTGGGTCTTTTATTGCCCACCATACCACTGGTTATCTGTAGTCAAAGGGCTCTGACCTGCTACCCAATTACAGTACCAGTACATGGAAATCAGATCATCAACTAATGCTATGCTATACTCCATAACACAACTTCTGGGTAACTAGAGTACACTGTGTAACTCCTACAGCTTCCACAGTTCTGCAAGTCCTCTAATCTCACACACCCACATACACACATATACCATTGATTCCTGGGTTTGGGTATAGTACCATGACTGCTGTGTATATCATAACACTATATACACGAGTTTAAAACTGAGTGATTTTTTGTGAGGGACATTTCATTCTCGGTATGTAACAAGATAAATCTTTTAAACCTCCTTCATACTTCTATGCCCTGTTCCCCAAACACCCCCCTAATTAGATTACTTCAGTTTGATAAGAGGGTATATTTTTGGAGCTGAACTACCATTTTATCTTTATAAATGTACTTGTGTAGAAGTATATATGACATAAAAATAGACAAGAAAGGGAAGATAGCTACAGGGAAGGCTAGTTGCATGCTGGAATATATATCAAGATGGGGCAGCAGTGGAAAATAAAATGGAAAAACAGCAAACCTCCATCTGACTTACCTAATGAATATGTTATGTGTACAAGAACATATAAATATGGAGACTATTCAGAATAAGGCAATACAAATGATTCATGCTCTTTATATAGAATACTGTTCTGAGTGTACATCTATAAATATAAAACTCTCTCTCTCTCTCTATATATATATATATATATATATATATATATATATATATAAATTCAGACTTCTTTTAGGCGTAGTAATTAATACTGAGCTAGTAGAAAGGAAATAAAAACTCAGACACTGAATAGATGATTAAGCTTTCGCTCTTATTCAGGTGGAAGAACTTCTTTGTTTACATGTGACTCTAGTTACATATAATGTAAGTATTGTTGACTATAGGTTATTCT
>NC_056738.1:9066232-9133732 GCF_019279795.1 Protopterus annectens | reverse complement strand
CCCTTCTGAGCTGGGAATTTCTGGTTAAAGGCTTGTAGTGCCTGCATATTTGAACTGTTTCTTACTGAAATTGGTGCACCTTGTTTGCTGTAGCATAGACTAGATCCAGGCCTGCTGAATCTAGCTTTATTTGTATGCTGCTTGTTTGTTTGCTTATTTCCCTGAAACGCTAATTCCACCTAAAACGCAGCTTTTCAGCACTTTTGTGGATCCCTAGTGATATCTGCATTACTTACTGTACTTATTTCCTTGTTTCACTTGAAAGAAAGTTACTGTTTGTCGTTTTTGCATGTAAGTTACCTGAAACACATTGCATTTAAGTTACCTGGCACTTGCTCACTAAAGCAATTATATAAGTCAGCACTAAAATATTAAAAGCACTACACCCTCACAAACTCCCCTTGAGTACCTCGTTCGCCATTGGCCCTTTTTTTTTCAATTATAAAGGAATTCCCAATACTATTCTAGCATGTCCAAAGGTCAGTTGTCAATCTCCTCTCCGGTCCAGCTGGTGAATCTGGGAATCTTGAGGCAATGTTACAACTGCCTCATGTACACAGACAACCCTCTCCTCCTCCCAACAAATTCCAGCACATGTGAGAGATGCAACCATAAAGCCATACTGGAGGCTAAGCTCTCTTAACTCAGTACTGGCGAAACCAGTCAGGAGGAGAAGGAAACCACACTCACTACAATTCCAGTCTCACATAGACCTACCATGACAGCAAACCAAACACATAAACACACAAAAACATACTCGGAGGCTCTAAATAAAAATCTGCCTAAGCAGCAGAGACCTCCAAAGCAGACACCCAAGCAACCGCTACCCCAAAACAAAACACGTGCAACACATAGCTCACAAAGCCAGTGTGCTGAACAGTTACAGCCCTTAAGGCTAAACAACATACCTGATACACTTGTAATAGGTGACTCTATCGTCAGGCACACTGACGTCCCACTCACCAGGCTGAACAGGGAGAAGGTCATGGTGAGCTGCCTGTCGGGCGCTAGGATCCGCCAGATAACACAAGCACTCAGGTCACTCCAAGGCAAGTACAAATATGACTCAGTCATTGTCCATGCTGGTGTGAATGACCTGAGACGTACCTCCCTGGACTACATGTAAAGAGACATAGAGGAGCTCTCTGAGCATGTAGCCCAGGCCGGTATGACCCTGACCTTGAGTACCATCTTACCCTCACCAAGAATGATGCCACAATATGAAGACAAGATGATCAATTTCAACAATTGGCTTAAGTATTGGTGTCATTCAAAGGGGATCCAATGCCTGTCAGCCTGGGTTGACATGCTCGACAAGCCACGATGCTTCACTAGGGACGGCTTGCACCTGTCACCCCTGGGCTTTCGGATATTGGCAAAGGCTCTTGCTACCCCCATAGTGCCTTTTATAGGCAAGGCTCAAAAGACAAACCCACCTCCATAGGTATCACAAGGGATAAGAAACTAAGAGTAATGCTACTCAATGCCAGAAGTCTAAACCTCAAGATGCACACACTCGAAACTCTCCTTAGAATGGAGAACATCGATATCTGTGCAGTAACAGAAACCTGGTTCAAGGCTCCTGAGAGCACTCCAGCACTACCTGGTTATACCTCATACCATGCTTTTCGTCCCCAAAACTTGGACCGTACCACAAAAGGAGGGGGAGTATCAATATTCGTCAAAGATACCCACACCTCCAGGTTGGTGGCACAGCACGAAGCATCAGAGACTATCCATGTGCAACTAACAGTGGTTAAAACTGCCTTCCAGTTTATAGCCTGCTACAGACCACCCTCCCAAACCCAGGAACCCCACTCGGCCTTCCTGAGAACACTGGAAAATATGAAGGTCTCTCCAAACACCATTATATTGGGCAACTTCAACTACCCAAACATAGACTGGGAGCATTACTCTAGCTCCAACACCTAGCCCAAAGGTTCCTAGAATTTATAAACTCAAATGCTATGGAACAACTTGTTACCACTCCCACAAGAGGGGAAAACATACTGGACCTGATCATCACCAACATGGGGACTCTATGCTCCAGACCTGAAGTGTATCCCTCACTGGTAAGATCAGACCATAAACTAATCTCACTGGATATTCACATCCCGACTCCACCCCCTGCCCTGAAAACCACAGTGAAAAACTTCTCTAAAGCAAATTTCACACTCCTCAAAACCGAGGTGGAATCCTTCAAAGCTCCCAGGCCTGTGGAAAATATGGCCCAGATCGCAGAATCCTTTATAAACGCATTCTATGAACACTTTCAGGAATGCATGGATCATGAAATCCCAAATAAAACCAAGACCCAATCCTCCAAAGGCAGACATCCTGTCTGGTGGACCCCAGCCATAAACAAACTATACAATAGAAGGAGGAAGCTACTACATGATAGAGCAAAATCCAAAAAGGGAAGGCATCTCTGATCAGTATTAGCAACAAACTACGGGCACTCAAAATTGTCTAAGGCCAGCTTCGAGAGAAAAATTGCACAGGACACTATGGATAATCACAAGGCTTTCTTTAGTTATGTTAGGTACCTGGGTGGGAATTCCCAGATATGCTCAGAATTAGTCCAAAATGACAAAAAATACACCAAACCCACAGACATTGCCAACATCCTAGCTGACAGGTTCAGCGCAAACTTCTCCCCCCCCCTCCCCACCAAAAGGGCAAATATTTATCCCAGCAGAGTGCTGCCCCCCTGACATCTCAGATGCTCAGGTAAGAGCTGCCCTCTCCAAAGCAAAAAACACAGCATCAATGGGACCAGACGGTGTCCCGGGCTGCATCCTACATGAACTCCAAGAAGAGCTAAACCCAAACATAAAACTACTGTTCAATCTCAGCCTTACTACAGGATCTGTACCCAAAGAGTGGCGTACAGCAACAGTGGTCCCTCTCCACAAAGATGGTGCCTCAACGGATCCTGGAAACTATCGCCCCATAAGCCTGACTAGCTTAGTCTGCAAAGCTATGGAAAGGATCATCATGGACCTCATAAATAAAGATATTGGGGACCTACAGACACTGGATCCTATCCAGTTTGGCTTTGTTAAGGGCAAATCCTGCCTCTTAAACCTGGTTGATTTCTTTGAAACAGTCACCAAGGCCATTGATGAGGGGAAGGTGGTCCACACAGCCTACCTGGACCTCGCAAAAGCCTTCGATACAATACCCCACAAGGGCATTATAGATAAGCTCACCAGCTTAAATATAAACCCCCATGTCACTAGATGGGTTGCAAACTGGCTCAAGGACAGAACCCACATGGTTAGAATTGCTGGAGCCATGTCAGACTCCAAACCAGTTACAAGTGGCGTCCCACAAGGCTCAGTCCTGAGACCTCTCTTGTTCGGTATATATTTCTCGGAGGTACAGGCCAACACGGAAGGACTGTGGCTGACTAAGTTCACAGATGACTGCAAACTGGGCACCATAATTGACTCTCCAGCCGACACAAGCATCCTCCAAAAGAGTCTCATAGAAACAGACAACTGGTGCCAGAGCCATGGCGTCAAGCTAAATGCCAAAAAGTGTATAGTCATCTCCTTTGGCAAAAACAAAGTGCCCACAAATTACCACATAGGTGGTAATCCATTAAGTACAGAAGAAGTAATTAGGGACCTGGGGACCCAAGTTGATAGCAATCTCTCATTTGACAACCACGTGGCCAAAGTGGTTAGAAAAACATTTTATATAGCCCACCTAATCATGAAGGGATTCACATCTAGATCAGGGGAGGTCATCGTGCCTCTTTACTCATCCCTCATCAGGCCCATAATTGAGTACAATGCCCCTTTTGGGATGTACCTTACCAGACACCTGCAGCAACTGGAAAGACCCCAAAAGTACCTCACCAAGAGGATCATAGGGCTCAAAGAGATGCCATATGCTGCCCGGTTAAAGAAACTCCAGCTCTACTCAGTGGCATACTGCCTGCTCAGAGGCGATCTGTGTCTGACGTATAAAGCCATGTCCAACCTGGAATTAATGGACATGCTGCACCTCAGAAAATCCAAATCCCATCCAGCTACGCACTCCAGAGACTTGAACCTCAGCACTGAAATAAATAGGACATGCTGGAGAGACAGATTCATAACCCAGAGGCTCCCTTCACTCTGGAATAAAATCCCAGTCCAGGTTAGGCAGAGTCCCTCATTGACTCTCTTCAAGAGGAATCTTGATGAGTGGATGGGAGATCATAGGTTTACCCCGGGTATCACTTCTGTGTCACTGTTAGACAGAGGTACAGTATACTAACCTCGAAAAAGGGCATAGCAAAATTAATTTAAAATGAGTGGCAAAAGCCAAACACACTCTGGCTAGGCTTATAAATGCCCCAGGGCAGATAGCCTAGTATGAACCTATGAACCTATGAACCTATATATATATATATATATATATAGAGAGAGAGAGAGAGAGAGAGAGATACACATTCTAGATATGAGCCTACCATTATGATATATACAGTGCCAAAGCCTAACTTATACTAATAAGGCTCATTCAGCAATGTGTAACCCTAGTGATACACAGAGACAGCTATGCAGTCAGTGTAAACCCTGAAGGAAGATGTTTGGAAATGTAACTTGAAAAGTAATCTTTTTGTAAATATTCTTTTGAAAAGTGTTCTTGACTTTTGGCCTGCATCATGGCCAGAAATGGTCTGTGGACCAGTTCACTTCTTCATTTAACAAACTTAAATAACATAGCTACATAACTGCCATATTTTAGTTTGTAATCTGTAATGACTTGGTAAAAATCTTGCCTTGTATTTGCCAAATATTGCAAGATATCTGCTGCAAAAATTCTCTTCCCTGATCTTGACAAGTGCACGCTAACCTTTCTGAACACATGCCCAAAATTAAGCTCAGATGCTCTACACATTTCCATTTTTTAAACAGGACATTATTTTCATGTAGCCATTTACCCCAATTTTTTTCATTTACGGTGACCTGATTTTCCTTTCTATATGTGATCTGTGAAAACGATGTCCTAAAACCTGTACAGACTATGCTATCTATGAGACAATTATTACTAATGAGATCATTTGTACTGCTATGAATAAACACAGATCCATACTTCCATACATTTAGGTGTTAGAAGAACTGTCTCACATCCTTTACTTTTGCTCCTGGTAAGCATAACACTATCCGATGTTCATTATCTTCTCTGCAAATGTAAGTATCAGCTCCTCTATTAATGGAATCTCCAATTACAAGAATCTTTTTACTTAACCAGATCTGAACAATTCTTTAGTTTCTAATTCAGGAATATCTGTCCTTTCAATTGTTACAAAGGAATGGTCTTCATCACCATTAGTCTTATTACTCCTACTGTTTTCATTGCTTATGTGATATAGGAAGATATTGCCAGCCCAGCTGTCTGGAATTTTCTAAATAATTCTATGTAATTTGTGAATATTGATATGATCTACACAAAACTGTATGTTATGTACTGAGCTAAAATGTAACTCCAGCATGCCCTGCTGACTTAGAACAGAAAATAAATTGAAATTGAATTACTTTATGATTGTGCTATAAAAGTTCTCTCTCAGTTTTAGTGTAGCAGACACAATGTCTAGAGCTATACGTTTTTGTATTGTCTTGAAAGACAAGTAATTACTAGATTTAAAATGTAAAAAATGTTTTATTGCTTTATGACTTCACAGTTCTAAGAGATGTATTTTTAACACAGAGATGTTAAATTCAAAAAGTGATGTCATCCAAGCTAACCCGGCAGTAATATTTGATATTGATTTAAGAACTCTCTCAGAGAGAGAAAGACTGTGCATTTTGTATTTGTCTTTAGATCTGACAACATCCAATCATCATCATCATCATCATCTGCACTTGCCTTGTTGTAAGTAAGATTTAGGGCATAGTAACTCTTAGATATAGTTAGGAATATAGTAAAGATTAGTTTACATGTTTTCTGTATTTATTTGAGACTGTCCTACAATGTTGTTTTAAAATATTTCCTGTGATTTTGAACTCTGAATTACTGTGTTTGATCTACTGAGTATTGTCTTGCTCTTTTATTATTTATTATTAAATATATTTAAACCTATCTTTGTGGCTGATATTTGTGAGATATATGTATTTGGTAACACCATACAGGCCACTCCTAAATAGCCTTGCAAGTCTTGGTCAAAACTACCATTTGGGTTAATAGTAATATTACACAGTAGGATTAGACACCCTTTGTAAGGGCTTTATAGTAGCTGATCAGTAGGGGTTGGTGGCAGTGGAAACTACCTTATAGTCTGGGCAGAAGGGGGCATAACTAGTAAACTTGTGCCAGCCTTCCCCAGGTGTGTGTGTGTGTGTGTGTGTGTGTGTGTGTGTGTGTGTGTGTGTGTGTGTGTGTGTGTTTGTGTGTATGTGTGTGTGTGTGTGTGTGTGTGTGTGTGTGTGTGTGTGTGTGTGTGTGTGTGTGTGTGTGTGTGTGTGTGTGTCAGCTACTTGGGCAGGGACACAAAACATTGGTTGACAGAAAGGGTGCTTGAGGTCTTGGCTCCTCAGATGAGCTCTTAACCCTATAGCTGTGCCAGTGGGGAGTCTTATTGAGGATCTGGAGAAAGAGGGAGAAACCACCCCCAGACTTACTGTTGTCTCTGTGTGCTCTTAAGGGAAATTGCACTTCACTGTGTGTGTGTGTACTTGTCATCCTCCCATTGTGTACGTCCCCTAGCTGTTGCCAGTGGTGAGGATTGCAGCTCCTTGATTACTGGGCCAGTGCAGGGGTGTCACAGCTTATTACATTTACATGCATACAATTGTCATCCAGCTGACTTTGTGCATCCACAGCTTGAGACATGCTGTTATCATCTGTCTTTCTCCTCTCTTTTCTTACAGTAATGTTCTTCAATCCTAACACATTCCGTTTTGATTTCTTCCTTTTCACCTGCCCCAGTCTCTTTGTTCTACATTCTGCTTTGGAAGAATGATGCCTTTTTGTGTAGATTGAAGGAATTCTGATAGAAAAATGCTAATATTTCCCTGTAATCTGAATGCGGTATAAAGCGGTGTCCTTTTTTAGTATGTATTGTCTTTGCTTTATAGACATTTATCAGTTTCATTTTCTTCCTTGTTATTTGTTGAGAACTTCTTCCTTTATTTCTTGTTTTATTTTCTTCTATACCCTCTGAATCCTGAGATTGCTGAATACTTGTTTCCAGAATTCCAAAGTTGTCAATGGCACTATCCTGTTCAATTGAGGTTGAGTGATCTTTACTGACAATAGGCACTTCATTTCATAAATATGTTCTATTTGCTCTTTGCCTAACATTATTTATCTCATCATTCCTGTCATTAATATATTTAACAACAGTTGTCCAAGCCATGCCAGTTGCACAAGTGCAATCATCATTGTCTAGATTTTATATTAATAATTGTAAACACATCATCAAACATTTGACACGAGGAACACAGATCACCAGTGTTATCAGTTATTGCCTTTAAATATACATAGCAATTAGTATAACTTGTGCTTTAGCAAATCATTTATGACATACAAATTTTTGGAATCCATATTCAACTGAAAAGAATAAAGAATTCTTAAAGAAAAGAATAATCAAAAGCACTTACCATGGAATTCAAAGAGAATTTAAATCAACGTCTATGAAAAAATAATACAAAATATACAACTAAATATTAAACTAAGTATAGTAAAGTTGTTGTACTGACCATACAAGTCTGAAAGACATACAAAAGCCAGAATTCCATCTCACAGTAGCTTCTATTCACTTTCTCACTCAGTAGCACCTCTTTTTGACAGTAAACATCAGTGAATCACAAACTAAGGCAGAATTCTTTAGATAAGCTCTGGATTGTCTTCTCTGCAGTCTGTGTGAATTTATAGCTGACTAAGTCCCTTGGGATGGCTAGAGTTTGCCTGTGTAAAACCTATCCCTTTCTAATAAAAAAACTGTGAAAATTAAAGGTAAAACAACACATAAATCAAAGTAAATCTTCTTGTCTGCATACTAGCCCTTTCTTCTTACAACCAGTGAAAAACAGTGATAAAACATAAAATATGAATTCAAATAAAAATTCTTACCAGGCAACTGCACAGTCAATCACAACCCAAGAAAGGATTGTTTAGATAAGTCCTGTATTGTCCTCTCTTCAGTCTGTGTGAACTTATAGCTGACTAGGCCCCTTGAGATAGCTATAGTTAACCTGTCAAAAACTATCCCTTTCTACCAACAAACAGTAAAAATTAAAGCTAAAAAACAAAATATAAATCAACATAAATCTTCTTATCTAAAAGTTATGCCTTTCTTCCTACAAACAGTGAAAATCAGAGGTATAAAATAAAATAAAATATAAATTCAAATAAAACTTCTCTTACCGGGCAACTGCATAGTCAATCATAAACCAAGATAGGATTGTTTAGATAAGACCTAGATTTGATACGAGACTGCCTTGAAACAGGAGGGTCTATAGGCAGACATGCTGAAATGGCTATAGAATAGTAAACTCACAAAAATATTGCAAAACAAGAGAACAACTAAACCTGAATGAGTGCTGGTTATGTTGTTGGCACCTACTAAAGACCTGTTCAGCTTATATGATTTTCTAATAGCAGGCTTTTTTTTCCATTACTGACTGCACATCCTTAGTAAAGAGGTGCCTAAAATAAATTAAGACCTTATCAGCCAAGAAGTCAACTGAAAATGATTGATGTCAGAGTGAATCAAACTCCCATGTTCTTGTGTTTGTAGATCCAGTCTGTGAGGAAGTCTGTGGTAATAGCCAATTCCGAAAGAAGGGAAAACCACAGTTGTCTGGGCCAGAATGTAGTCACCACAATGATCTTGGGAGACTCCTTCTGAATCTTCAGAAGTATCTTGTATATTAATGGAAAGGTTATAAAGGGTGGGAAAGCATAAGGAACATTCCTGTCCAAAGAAAAGAAAAGAAAAAGTATCTGTCTTCCAGGCCTTCTTGCATAGATTTATGAAACAGTATCTTCCCAGTTGCTTGTTCAAAGAAAATGCAAAATGTCCACATGAGGAACTTCCACAGATGGATCAAATATTGTAAGACCCCCGATCTAATTTCCATTCATGAAAGGTATGTCCTGGTCCTGCTCAGTTTGCCTGCCACACAAGTTTACTCTGACAGAATATAGGATACCTGTAGAGTAAGATTGTGCTGTGAAGCTATATCCCAATCTTACATGGCCAGTCTGCAAAGGAGATGCAACTTGGTTCACCCTTGCTGTTGATATACCACATGACTTCAGTATTGCCTGAAACCATTTTGAAGAGTTCCCAGAGGACAAAGATGATTCAGAGTCAAGTGCCTTGATCAGGGCAAACATCTCATAGATAATGATGTGCTTGCATCTGTCCTTAGTGCCCCACACCCCTGCACTTTTATCCCTCCTGAAACTACTCTCCAAGCAAAGTCCAAAGAGTCTGTGATGAATGACTGCTTTGGATCAAGGATAGAGAAGGTGGGGTGGATTTAAGGATATCTGTTGTCTCTACCCAAATATTTCTCTTCTGACAAACCCCAGCACTGAGAATTGAAATGATAAAGGATGTTGATGCCAGGACCAATGAGATTTCAGATACCATGGTATATTTTTCGATGTAGAGTATTGACAGATGTATCATGAGAATCACAGATGCCATGAGACCCAAAATCCTGAGGTATTTTCTCACAGTGATCAAAGTCTGAGTGGAAAGCCTTAGAAACAAATCTAAATAAGGATCCATTTTTCCTGGTGAAGAAAAGCTGTTTGAACTGAGGTGTCTAGTTGACATCCCAGAAACACAATCCTTTGTAAGGGGGTCAAGAAGGACTTTTGACTGTTCTCTTGGAATCCCAGCTTGTATAAGAGATCTCTCACTCAAGACAGAGATTCCTGACACTCTGAAAAAGACTCTGCAAAGATAAGCAAGTCATCTAAATATGGAAAATGTGTGATGATAAGCATTTCATAAGTGTAGTGGTAAAGGAAGCTCGATAGAGTAAGAAGAGTGAACAAGATGTGAAGTGACATCATTTTGAATTAGGACACCATCATAAACAGGTTCAGGAAAGAAAGATCCAGAATTAGTCTCCAAGCATTCTCTTCCTTTGGCACTTGGAACATCCTTGAATAAAAACCCTTCCCCACTTGTGAAGGAAGAACTGGATCTATCAGTCCTTGTGACAGCATGTGATGAAGAACAGGTGGAAACAGAAAAGTTTGATCCAAAAGATGAGGAATGACCCCTGAAAAGTTGGAATTTCCTCCCACTGCCATCTGTAACCTTGATGAATGAAATTCGGAACCCATTTGTCTGAAGCAATCTGTTGCCAAAGAGAAAAATGGAGATTTCAACTTTCTGGAAGAAAAAGGGGATCAGGGTGGGACTGGGTAACAAGGTCTCTTGAATAGTCATGTAGACATATTGGACTGTTCTTGGTTTTGGGAGATTAGAGGCTTCCTTTTGGGACTTCCTTGCCATTCCTTCTCAAATGTCTGTTTATCTGAATTTTGGTGAGACTGTCAATTATATTTTCTGGCAAAAATGAAAGAGGAGAAATAATATCCCTTGGACAATTTAGAAAAAGAGAGGTGAAAAATCTTACAGATTCCCTGGGTCAGCTTATCCCTTTCATCACACTTTTTGATGACCTCTACAGCAGAGGGCTGAAATACTAAATTGCTATACAAAGGTGAAATTAGAATCTCATTTTAACATCATCTGCAAGATTCTGAGAATGCAGCCAAGCAAACCTCCTTAAAACAGCACCAGTGGCCATAACCCTGGAAAAAGTATCAACAGAGTCATAGACACACTCTGCAGAAATTAAGTTATTTCAAGCAGATTTTTCCTAACAAGAAGGAAAAAAAAACATTCCTCATACTTTCACAATTTGTCATAGGTTCATAGGAGTTTACTAAACTAGCAAACCTAGAGCCTTTACAAGCCTAGCCATGTTATTTCTAAGTATCCCCATTTGTTCTTTTTAGGTATTTTGCAGAATGAATTTATGAAAAGAGTAGGTCTGTGATCATCACCAGCTACCTCTGTCCATGAGGGACACGGGTGCCACACCAAGGGCAAATTTGCAGTCTCCCATCCAATTGTCTAGGTTATGTTTGAATAGGGTCAGTGAGGAGCTCTGTTTTACATGAATAGGAAGTCTATTCCATATCTGTCTCTCCAGCATGTTCTAGTAATGTCACAAGCTAGGCTGATTTCCCTAGAGTGAGTGACTCTTTTACCATTTGACTTGCAGATGTGCAGCACTTCCATTAAGGAAGGGTCAGAGATTGCCCTATAGGCCAGGCACAAGTCACCTCTCAGGCCTATAAAACACAGAGTAAAGTGACAGGGCTTTCAGCCTGTCCACATAGGTCATAGTTTGGAATCCCTGTATTTTCTTAATGAAAAACCTCTGACGTCTCTCCAGCTGCTACAGGTGCCTGGTGTTGTGCAGGCAAAAGGGTGCATTATAATCTATTAGTGGTCTGATGAGCGTCAAGTACAGTGGAGTTATAACATCCATTGACTTGGATGCTATGCCCTTGCTTTTGAGGTGCGCTACGTAGAAGGCTTTCCTTATTTTTGTGGAAACTTGGAGGTCAAAGTTCAGACTGTTACCAACCTGTGTTCCCAAGTCTCGCACCACTGGGTTGGAACTCAAGGGGGTTCTGTCAATATTGTAATTTGTAGGGAATTACATTTTGCCAAAGGGAATAATAATGCATTTTTTCGCATTTAGTTTTAGACCATGGCTTTGGCACCAATCATTTGTTTGTATTAGCCCTTCTTGTACTATGTCGACATCTTTGGGGGACTCAATGATTCCTCCCAGTTTGCAATCATTATCAAATGTGGTGAGCCAAATGGCATCTATTTTGACCTGGACTTCTGAGAAATAGATGCCAAACAGTAAGGGGCCCAGCACAGACCCCTGTGGTACTCCACTGGTGACAGGTCAACTAATGGAGATGGAATCACCAGTTTATGTCAGTGAGCCAATTAGTTACCCATCTGGTAATGTAAGGTTTAATCTCTATCTGGGAGAGTTTCTTAATGATCCCAGAGTGGGTGATTGTGTTAAAAGCCTTGGCAAGGTCACGATAGGTTGTGTGCACTCACTGTCTTACCTTCGTCCATGGCCTTGGTGACATTCTCAAAGAAATCTGTCATGTTTAATAAGCATGATCTACCCTTAACAAAGCCAAACTGGGCTGGGTCCAGAGTTTGGAGGTCGCCTATGTCCTTGTTGATAAGGTCCATGCTAATTTTTTCTATGGCCTTGCAGATGAGGTTGATTAGAGTTATGGTTCTGTATTTCCCAAGGTTAGTTGATTACCCCTTTGTGCAGAGGGATTACAGTTGCTGTTCTCCATTCTGCAGGAATTTAGCCTGTTCTCAAGCTAAGATTAAAAATAACACCAAGTTGGTCTGATAGGTCTTGTTTTAAACAACCTGGGATATTATCTGGTCCCACTGAGGTCGTATTTTTGGCCTTAGCAAGCACAGAGATGACTTGTTCTCTAGAGATACTAGGCAGAGGGCTGGTGTCAGGTATGCTTTGGGGTATGGAAGGTGGGTATAGGGGGTTAAGTTTGCACTGAGTCTGTTAGCTAGAAGGTTGGCAATATCTTCCAGTGCAGTATGTGTGATCCCATCTACAACCAGTTCAGCACATAGCTGGGCATTCCCTTTTAGACTTGGATGTAGTTAAAGAATGCCTTATGATTATCCTTGGCTAGGGATGTGATTTTAGTTTTGTAATTTGCTTTAGAAGACTTTACAAGATTTCTGATTTTTTTGTTTAGTCTTAAGAGGGAACTCTTACTCTGCAGAGTGATGTCCCTCTTATTTCTGAACAACAGTTCCTTCCTTTTGTTATATAATCTGTCTACACTTGAAGTCCACCATGGTGGCTTGTTTTTACATGAAGACCTGGTTTTGATGTCTTGATCTAGTCAGGTACAGCAGAGTTTATGCGGTCATTCAAGTGTTTGTACAGGGCATTTGTTTACACTTCTGCAAAGTGATCATTGATGTCTGCAAATGTAGGTGGTATGTAGCTTTTTATACCATCTCTTATTAGACTGTAGTAAGCTTTGGTAATGTTTTTATAATTTTTGTCCCTGTGAGTGTGTCAGTTCCAGTAGTTACTTCAAACGAGACAAATTTGTGGTCTGACATCACCAGGGCTGGCATCATGCATGGGGAAGTACAGTGACCTCCCCATGTTGGTGAGTACTATCTCCAGAACATTAGAGCCCCTGGTGGGGGTGCAGACTATCTGTTCCAGAGCATTTGTGCTATCAAAGTCCAGGAACCTCTGGGTGAGCATATTTTTGCTCCTGTATGTCCTCGAAATCTCCCAAGAATAGGGTGTTAGACTGTATAGCGAGGGATTCCAGTAAATTGAGGCTGCCGGTGTGCTTATCCTGGTTCATGGTGGAGGACCTATAAATGATGTGGTATAGTACTCTTCCAATAGTTAATTGGACATGGAGTAGTTTGAGAGAGTCATGCTGTATGACCAGTCTCAAAGTGGATTTGGTTTTAATGAAGATCGATACATCTCCACTTTTGGTTCCATCATGCTCATTTTGAGGTCTGAACGTGTGGAAGGCATTGTATCCTTGCACAGCCAGAGTGCTTTTATCAGCCTTGAACCATGTCTCAGTAACTGCACAGACATCAGCATCCTCCAAGGTGAGGAGTGCTTCCAGGAAGCACAGTTTCATGTTTAAACTCCTAGCATTAAGCATTGTCACAATAAACTTTAACACATGAACCTGAAAATTCAAAAGTCTGAAAACGAAAATTGCAGAAGAATACACTTTTTTTCCATATCTATCAACAATTTTCTTGTCTTTATCAGAAACAGTAAGACTAGAATTAACTAAGAACTTAGCAGCAGTGGGATCAACAAAAACTATAACTGCTGGGTCAGGTCTAGGATCAATGCATAAAAATTTAAAAGACTGAATAGTTTTATACATCCTATCTGCCTTTTTATGGGCAACTGTCTGACTAACATGGAAATTGCAGGCAGTAACACACACATCCTCTAAAGCTGACAGAACAGAGGAAGAATGTAGATTCTAGAAAATCCTACTGTAACAGCTGATAGTATTTTCTAATGGAGAGAGAAACATCAGTGTCCTCCCACTGAAAACACTGGCACATTCTAGCAATAGTCTCAAATAAAAAGAACCCCCCACAGGGAGAATCAGAAACTGAGCTTTCCTCCATGTCTGAGTCAAAAATCTGAGGAAAAAACCTAGAATCTGTCTGTGCATCTTCCTCTTCAAATTCAGAATCTTGAATCTCTTCAGGAAAAGAGGTGTCCCATTTTCTTTTACCAGCAACTGCTTTGCAAGAAGGATCAACAGCCTTTATTAAATCCTGATCCAGAGCCAGTAAACTACTGTCTAATGAGTTTGAAGAAGAATAGATACATGCTTGGCTTTCTGTTTCTTTTTGAAAGGAAATATGGGGCCAAATGTGTTACTAATGGCAACAGCTGCTTCCGCAGGGATGGGCACAGCATTCTGGCACAACAGAGAAACCTTCCCTGTTCCCTCTCTCAGAACTGACGAGTGGTTTCCCTTGCTCACTGAAGGGCCTCCACAGTTGTAGAGGATGCAGCTAACCCACCAGTCCATAGTGGCTGTAGGTGCTACACCAGAGAGATTGGGGTAAAAAATGAGTGGTTTGAGGTACAACAAATGACCATGGCAAAGTGATCTACCTGCAGCTGAGGCAAATTGCTAGCTTGCTGTGGTGACAAAGGCTGTTTACTTTTTTTTTTGTTTGTGACTGGAAGAAGGACTGACCATGGGAGTGGTAGTCTCTTCCATGATCAAGCTAAAAATGATGCCTCATTCTCAAGGAAGACAAGCAGCAAATGCCAGTAAAACTATCAGTCCACAAAAGTTACTTTTTCTACAGAAAAAAGCACAGTAAAAAGCACTTTCAAACACAATGCTAGTCCACCAAGGAAAAATCACAGAAAATATGTTTTCAGTTAGCTGATACTTTTTTTAAACTGACAGAAAAACAAGTACTTCATTTAAAAGAATATTACAGTCTTGAAGCACTCCATTAAAACAACTCTCCTAGCTTTAAAATAACTTTCCTGAAGAGGAAAGGAATAAAACATCAATACTTTTAAGAAAATGGAAGTTTTTTCCCCACAGGGAATTTATCTACCCAGCAATGGAAAACACAAGCTGACCATTTCCTCAAAAGCCGTAGAGGAGCATAATCTTCAGTGGCACTGAAGCTCTGAAGGGCTTTGCACCCAAACTTGATTTTTTTAGTCAGTTCAGCTCAAGCTGCCTGACAGTGTGGGTGCAAAGAAGGTGCCCTGAAGCTTTGGAAGCTGGCTGGCTGTTATATCCTTGGCAGGATATAATCCATATAGCTAAGATTACTGCAGCAGTGATCAATATGATGGACATACATAATTTTTAATAATTTAACTTCTGAGCTAGTTATTCCTTTATTTAAACCAAGACATTCAGAAATGAAAGATTCATTTATTGCTTTATAAAACTGAAAAAACATTGCTGTTGAAGTAACAATACTTTATTGAAATAACATCTCGTTACTTAATCATTTCTCATACTGTAATTCTTCCACCACCTTATTAAGCGTTGTAAATTTTCATCGTACTGATTCGATCTTTCTTAAACAGTCTTTTGAAAATGGTGCCCAAGAGTTAACTATTTTGGTCTAATCAAGCTGCAGAAGGTACTTTTCCTTAAATATCAGACTTTCCTGATTTATTATATCTTATGATGGATCGTATTAACTTATAACAGTTTTCCTAGATAGTATATAGGTGCCCTAATATTGAATAGCTTTTTAACTTTAATACCAAGGTCTTTATATGTGATAACAGATTCAGTTTATTGGTCTGATAAACAAAAGTACTTGTCAACTGTTATTCTACCAATTAATTTAGTCTTATAATTGCAAACAAAACAACTATGTTGTTCAACCTGGTGAAACTATTTATGTTATGTAAGGTCTGCAAAGTTTTATGATATTCTAAACATGGGATAGTTTTACTTGTTTTAAATTCATCTGCACAAAAGAAATAAAAGCCATCACAGAAATTTCTAATTTTATCATATATAAATGAAATAACTATGGGGGTGTAGTTGTTCATGGAGGAAAAATTTAAGATAAGTCATTAAGCTTGACTCACCACCTAACAATTTGAAATCATCAAAGGTAGATGATGCCAGTTAGGCCTTATAAATTTCTTACAGAGGGTTATACAAGATGTCAGCAGTGGTCATGTTGTTCATACGGCTTATTTTGATCGGGCCAAAGCATCCTATAACATACTTCATACCAGAATTGTAAGGAAACTGTTATCCTTTAACATACATCCTTACATGACAAGATGGATTCCCAGTTGGCTGGAAGATGGAAGCCACAAAGTTGGCGTGGCAAGTGTACCCTGCTACACAACTTTAGTAATGGATACTAATTCCCCAACCCTAACCCTATATCCTACTTTAACAAAAACCCTCTCATAACACTGCCACTAGACAAGACACACTCAGACACACAAACATGCACAAACATACACTAATAACATTACATATACCTCCTTACCTAACCCTAACCCTAACCTTAACCCAAAAACATTCATACTCAAATGCAAATATACAAAGCCTATCCCCTCAGCTATCCCTGACCCTAACCCAGTATCTCATACACATGGACAAATGCTTTAACCCCCTGCAACCCCACTTATGTTTCTCAGTGAAACATTCCCTTGACATTTTGACTGTTCAGCTATCCATTACTTCAGTTTTAAGCACCACTCCTCACACTGAAGGACCCAATGGATGCTCATTGAAATGATGTGAACATACACACACACACACACACACACACACACACACACACACATATAATATTTATATATATATATATATATATATATATATATATATATATATATATATATATGGGTCTACCTGACATTGCTGACACTCCAGTATGTCGACAACCATATGGCTGGGTATTTTTTACTGTTTGTAGTCATTTAAAGCTGTTTTAAGTGTATTTTTTTACTGTTTTTGCCTTATCTTTTCAAAAAAAAAGTTTTCATTGTTTCCCACCTTTCTAAACTAGTATAGTCCAGTTTTCAGGCTAGTGCTGAATTCAGGGCTGTGTTACAATTTTCAGTTGCCCATACCTTACTTGGATAGAGGGAGGTTTCTCTGTTCACCTGTGAGAGAGGGAACTATGAGCAGCCATCTGTCCCTGAAGGAGTGGTTCCAGCCCAGAAGTTAGTAGTTTAAAGGCCATTTTGGGCTAATTTCTATCTCTTTCATTTCCCTACTGTAAAAACTGCATTTGCATGGTTTTGCACATCCGGGCAGCGCCAGTTAGCTAGGTCTAAATTTATCCCGGCTCCACCACGTCTCCTCTTCAGTTTTTCCCTTGAAAGTAGTCTAACTCTCAACCTAAGCATTTAAAAAGCATCCTACAGTCCAGCACTTGCTCAGACCTAATAGCAAGCACTAATATGCCCCGACACTTGATTCACCCCTCACCAACCAAGAGACTAAGCAGCTCAACCTACTATTCAGGCATGACCAAGGGGCAATTTCAGGTATATTCTCCAGTCCAGCTGGTGAACCTGGGTATCCTGAGGCAATGTTACAACTGCCTCATGTACACAGACAACCCTCTCCTCCTACCACAAAACATTAACATATGCGAGAGATGCAATTATATAGCTAAATTGGAAGCTAAGATCTCTCCACCCAAGACTGGAACAGGCAGTCATGAGGAGAAGGTTAACACTTGCACCACACCTCCAGCCTCACATAGACATACTAAACCAGCACTGGCAAAAAATACACATAAATACACAAAATCATACTCGGAGGCTCCAAATAAAAACCTGCAAAAGCATCACAGACCTCCAAAGCAGACACCCAAAAAACCTGCACCTCCCGTCACAAACCAGACAACACATAAAACACAAAATCAGTGTGCCGCACAATCACAGCCCTTAAGGCAAAATAACATACCTAACACACTAGTAATAGGCAACTCTATAGTCAGGCACACTGACGTCCCACTCACTAGGCTGGACAAGGAGAAGGTTACTGTTAGTTGCCTGTCGGGAGCCAGAATCCACCACGTAACACAAGCACTCAGGTCACTCCAGAACAAGTACAAATATGACTCTGTCATTGTTCATGTTGGTGTGAATGACCTGAGACATACCTCCTTGGACTACATGAAAAGAGACATGGAAGAGCTCTCTGATCATGTAGCCCAGGCGGGTATGACCCTGACCCTGAGTAGCATCCTACCCTCACCAAGAATGATACCGCAGTATAAAGAAAAAATTATCAATTTCAACAATTGACTAAGCTTCTGGTGTCATTCAAAGGGGATCCAGTGTCTGTCAGCCTGGGACGACATGCTGGACAGGCCTCGTTGCTTTGCAAGAGATGGCTTGCAAATGTCACCCCTAGGCTTTCGAATACTGGCAAAGTCTCTTGCTGCCCCCATAGTAACATTTTTAGGCAAGGCTCAAAAGTCAAACCCTCCTCTGTAAACAGCACAAGTAAAAAAATGAGGGTTTTGCTACTCAACGCCAGGAGTTTAAATCTCAAAATGCACATGCTCAAAGCACTCCTCAGTATGGAGAACGTCGACATCTGTGCAGTAAATAAAACCTGGTTCAAGGCTCCACAGAGCACCCCAGCACTACCAGGCTACAACTCATACCACACATTTCGGCCACAGAACATGGACCGAAACACAAAAGGAGGGGGTGTATCCATATTCATCAAGGATACCTACACCTCCAGGTTAGTGGCGCAGCATGATACCTTCAAGGTCATCCATGTGCAACTAACATCAGGCAAATCTGCAATGCAAATTGTGGCCTGCTACAGATCACCCTCCATGACCCAGGACCACCACTCTGCCTTTCTGGAGACAATGGAAAACATGAAGGTCCTACCAAACACCCTGATATTGGGTGATTTCAATTACCCTACTGTTAACTGGGAAAACTACTCAAGTACAAACTCCCAGATGCAGCGCTTCCTGAAATTTATCAACTCAAATGCCCTGAATCAGCTGGTAAACTCCCCTGCCAGAGGTGAAAACATATTGGACCTGGTCATCACCAACATGGGGCGACAGGTGTTCCACACCAGAGGTCAACCCATCACTGGTTAGATCAGACCATAAACTAATCACTCTGGATGTCCACACCACACCACCACCTCCAAGCAAGGAAACCACAGTGAAAAACTTTTCTATAGCAAACTTCACCTTACTTAAGACAGAGGTGGTAACTTTCACAGCCCCCACGCTAAAGGATAACAGTGTCCAAGATGCAGGAACCTTTACAAATGCACTCTATGAGCACCTACAAGGATGCATGGATCGTGCCATCCCTAGCAAAACCAAGACTCACTCCCCTAAGAGAAGGAAATCAGTCTGGTGGACCCCTGCCATAAACAGGCTATACAATAGAAGGAGGAAACTAGTTCAGAAAAAAAGCAAATCCCAAGAAGGAAAGATATCCCTGATCAGTATCAGTAAGAAACTAAGGTCCCTCATAAAATCATCCAAGGCTAACTTCGAAAGAAAAATAGCCAAGGATTCAAAAGATAACCACAAAGCCTTCTTTAACTATGTCAGGAATATAAGTGGCAACTCACAGATATGCTCTGAGCTAGTGCAAAATAGCACAAAATATACTGAACCCACTGATTTTGCCAACATCCTGGCAGATAGACTCAGTGCAAACTTCACCCCCCCTCTCACCCCCAAAAGGGCCCACAACAATACTGGAAAAGTCTAGTGTCCCAGAAATCACAGACGCACAGATGAAAACAGCCCTTTCAAAAGCCAAAAACACAGCATCAATGGGGCCAGATGGTGTCCCAGGCTGCATCTTGCATGAACTACAGAACGAACTAACCCCCACCTAAACACACTGTTTGACCTCAGCCTCTCCACAGGCTACATGCCCATAGAATGGTGCACAGCAACGGTTATTCCATTCCACAAAGGAAGGGCCACAACTGACCCTGGTAACTATCGCCCCATAAGCCTGACTAGCCTGGTCTGCAAGGCTATGGAGCGCATCATCATGGAACTCATTAACAAAGACATTGGGAACCTCCAAACACTTGACCTGACCCAGTTCGGCTTTCTTAAGGGCAGATCATGCCTACTAAACCTGGTTGACTTCTTCGAGACAGTCACCAAGGCCATAGATGAGGGGAAGGTAGTTCACACAGCCTACCTTGACCTCAACAAGGCTTTTGACACCATTCCCCATTCGGGAATTATAGAAAAACTCACGAGCCTGAACATAAACCCCTATGTCATGAGATGGGTTGCCAACTGGCTTACAGACAGAACTCACACGGTAAGAATAGTGGGCTCCAGGTCCGACTCTAAACCAGTCACAAATGGTGTCCCACAAGGCTCGGTCCTGGGGCCCCTACTGTTCGGCATATACTTCTCAGAAGTACAGGCAAACACAGGAGGACTATGGCTAACCAAGTTCGCCGATGACTGCAAACTGGGAGCCATAATTGACTCTCCGGCTGATATGGACATTCTCCAAAAGTGCCTTACTGAGACGGACACCTGGTGTCAAAGTCATGGTCTCAAGCTAAATGCCAAAAAATGCATAGTCATCCCGTTTGGGAAAAATAAAACACCCATAAATTACCACATAGGTGTCAGCCCCCTTAATACAGAAGAGGTAATAAGAGATCTGGGGACCCAGGTAGATAGTAATCTCTCCTTTGACAATCATATTGCCAAAGTAGTTAAGAAATCCTTCTACTTAGCCCATCTAATTACTAAAGGGTTTGCATATAGAAATAAAGAGGTTATAGTGCCCCTCTACTCGTCACTCATCAGACCCATCATAGAGTACAATGCCCCATTTGGGATGTAACTCACAAGACACTTCCAACAGTTGAAAAGACCAGAAAAGTACCTCACCAAGAGGATTACTGGTCTCAAACATATGTCCTCTGCAGCCCGACTGGAAAAACTCCAGCTGTACTCAGTGGCATATCGCTTCCTCAGAGGTGATCTCTGCCTGACTTACAAAGCCATGTCCAACTCAGAATTGATGGACATGCTCCACCTAAAGAAATCCAAGTCACTGTGAGCCACAAGCTCTAGTGAGCTAAACCTCACCACAACAATAAATAGAACATTCTGGAGGGATAGATTCCTGTCACAGAGACTCCCCATGCTTTGGAACAAAACTCCTAACTACATTAGGCAGAGCCCCTCACTAACACTCTTCAAGAGAAACCTTGACGAGTGGATGGGTAACAGAAAATACACCCCTGGGATCACTTCATTGGCTCTGCTTGACTGATGCTCAGTTAATTAATCAATGGGTGGCGAAAGCTGACACACTCTGGCTAGGCTTATAAATGCCCTTGGGCAGATAGCCTAGTACCTACCTATGAACCTATATGATCGACATTCGGAATGCCGACAATGCGGAACCGGCATCTCACTATAGTGCGGAATGGAAAGATTTCCATTCCTGCATTGTAGTGCGATCTCGGAGTTGGTATATTAAAGTTACGGGGGGGGGGGGGGCAGAGCAGTTGAAAGGGAATTATATGTTCCTTTTTCATGGTTTTCTTCCAATGTCAAGATTTCAGTTGTCAGTGATATGGTGTTGGCCATGTGGTGTTTTGAGCTTTCGCTCTTGTCAGGTATATATATATATATATATATATATATATATATATATATATATATATATATATATACACATATATATATATATATATATATATATATAGATATATATATATATATAGATATATACAGATATATGTGTGTGTGTGTGTGTGTGTGTGTGTGTGGGATCGTGTGTGTGTGTGTGTGTGTGTGTGTGTGTGTGTGTGTGTGTGTGTGTGTGTGTGTGTGTGTATGTATATATATCTGTATATATAGATATAGACACACACACACACACACACACACACACACACACACACACACACACACACACACACACATCTGACTCCCTGACCTCTATTTCAAAACCAAACTTATTTCTTTTTTCTAGAACATATTATTAGAAATAAATCTCTACTTATTTCATCAACAATTAAAGCACATTATGCCTTCTTACTTAACTATTAATGCTGTTAATATTCAGTGTCAATGCTTTAAAACTATTGACTTCATTTTACTTCATTGTTTTAATTTTTTAAACTTTCTTTTCCTGATACTTGACCCTTCACAAATAATACCTGTTTATCTGGCATTTTATCCACTTTTCCTAAGTCATCCCCAGACTTTGTTGAGAAGACTGGAAATCTATTATTTTTATGAAATTGTATCCCCTTTTTAAATTCTCAGAAACATTTACATTCTCAGGTTCCACTATTTTATAATTTACATTGTTTTGCTATTTTGCTATCATTATTAACAGTAACTGAAACATAAATAAATTATTAATATTTCCCTCATTTACATTTTCTTGTACATTGCACTTTCCTCTGTAGTCTGCAGATATTAGAATAATTCATCTAGAAATATCTAGTCTTCCAACATTTCATACCTTCTGTTAAGCAATTCCTTTTGGTATGCCCTCTTTTAATAGACACTCCACATTTCTGTTTGTTCCGGCCCTTTATGGAATGTTCCAGTTTCCTACAAAGTAGCTGTCTTTTGTCAGGTGACTGTAGCACAAAGTTCATCGCAATTTTTGCACAACGTTTAGTAAATGGCTGAGCACATCATGATTCATAGCAAAATCTGAACAAGTTGATCAGCCCAGTCCAGAAACTATCCTTACCCAAGGATTCATGAAAGGGCCTAGCTCGAGCCTTGCTGACACAAGTCTTGCATGAATCCTGCTCCCATGATGCAGTATTTTCCAATTCAGAAACATGTTAATTGTGATAAGGAAACAACTGACCACGTCTCTGAATTGTATTTACTACTGAACATGTGCATCATTGCTGATCCGAACTTCCTGGTAGATAACTGCTGCAGCCACATCGTTTAGGTATATGCATCCTCAAGTCACTATCCCACATCCACATGTACACATTCAAATGCAAACACGCACACACACAGTTATAAACATGCAAACACAGACACACACACACACTCACACACACACACACACACACACACACACACACACACACACACACACACACACACACACACACACACACACACACACACACACACACACACACACACACATCACAGTCCTGTACCTGTCCCTGAGTTTTCTGCCCTTGCTCTACCTACTGGTTTTCCACACCACTGATCCCCATTCCAGTTTACATGCCATTGAAGCACAAGAGGGCAGATTCCTCCCTGATGGCCAGTGTTTCCCTCCCTCAATCTATGTGCTTCTTTAAATGCCAATGAGGTGCAAGTGTAGTATCTTTGGTGGCTATTGGTTCCCCCACTCCAATCTCCATACTTATTTATATGGCATTACATAAAGGAGAGATAACTATCCCAGCCGAGTGTAGCCTCCCGGACATCTCAAATGCGCAGGTGAAAGCTGCTCTCTCTAAAGCTAAAAACACAGCATCAATGGGACCGGATGGTGTCCCCAGCTGTGTGCTACACGGGCTAAATGAGGAATTAAACCCGCACATAAGGCAGCTGTTTAATCTCAGCCTTACCACAGGATACGTGCCCAAGGAGTGGCGTACGGCAACTGTGGTCCCACTCCACAAAGGCGGTGCCTCTACGGACCCTGGTAATTACCGCCCCATAAGCTTAACAAGTCTAGTCTGCAAAGCTATGGAGAGGATCATAATGGAGCTCATAAACAAAGATATAGGAGACTTGCAGACATTGGACCCGACCCAGTTTGGCTTTGTCAAGGGAAGATCATGCCTTTTGAACTTGGTTGACTTCTTCGAAACAGTCACCAAGGCCATTGATGAGGAAAGGCAGTCCATACAGCCTACCTTGACCTTGCAAAGGCTTTCGACACAATACCCCACTCGGGTATTGTAGAAAAACTTACCAGCTTAAATGTAAACCCATATGTCACAAGATGGGTTGCAAACTGGCTTAAGGACAGAACCCACAGGGTTAGAGTTGCTGGCGCTGTGTCAGACTCCAAGCCGGTCACAAGTGGTGTCCCACAGGGCTCGGTCCTTGGCCCCTATTGTTTGGCATCTACTTCTCAGAAGTACAGGCCAACATGGGAGGACTTTGGCTGACAAAGTTTGCAGGCGACTGCAAACTGGGCGCCATAGTGGAAAGTGCATCGGACACGGATATCCTTCAGAAGGGACTCACGGAAACAGATAGCTGGTGCCAGAGCCATGGCCTGAAGTTAACGCCAAAAATGTATAGTCATACCCTTCGGGAAAAACAAGGTAACCCCAAGCTACCATATAGGTGGCAATCCACTAAGCACAGAAGAGGTTATCAGGGACCTGGGGACCCAGGTTGACAGTGGCCTTTCTTTTGACACTCACATTGCTAAAGTGGTTAGAAAGACCTTCTACATTGCCCACCTGATCATGAAGGATTCACATCCAGATCTAGTGAGGTCATTGTTCCCCTGTACTCTTCACTTATCAGACCAATGATCGAGTACAATGCCCCATTCGGGATGTATCTCACCCGACATCTGCAGCAATTGGAGAGACCCCAAAAGTTCCTCACCAAAAGGATAAAGGGACTCCAAAATCTGTCATATGCTGCCAGATTGAAGAAACTCCAGCTCTATTCAGTCGCATACCATCTGCTCAGAGGTGACATGTGCCTGACATACAAGGCCATGTCCAACCCGAATTAATGGACATGCTCCACCTCAAAAATCCAAATCTACCAAAACCACTAGAGCAAGCGACTTAAACCTTAGCACGGATATAAATAGGACGTGCTGGAGGGATAGATTTATCACTCAGAGACTCCCTATGCTGTGGAATAAAATCCCGGTCCATGTGAGGCAGAGCACCTCGCTGACTCTGTTCAAGAGAAATCTAGACCTGTGGATGGGAGATCGTAGGTTTACCCCAGGAATCATCTCTGTGTCACTGCTGGACAGAGGCACAACAAACTAATGGGCACAGTATTTTTTCATATAAGGGGTGGCGTAAGCCACAATAATTTGGGCTAGGCTTATAAATGCCTTAGGGCAGATAGCCTAGTATAAACCTATGAAACCTATGAAACCTATAAGTGCAATTTCTGCAGTGTCTATTGGTTCCCCCATCCCCAATCCCCCTACTGATGTAGGTGCTGTTATGGCACAAGAGAAGAATCCCTTATGGGTTTGGTCTCCCCACCCTCCCATTCCCCATATTGCTTTCCATTATGGTGGTTGAACACAGCCTTTAGGTTGTGTTTACTGCCACAAAAGTGTGGCGATGACCATGTTGATATACATATCTGAGTAATTTACTGAATCATCCAGAGTATAGATGCCTTCCTGGAGATGGTTCCATGAGAGATGCAACCCTTTAACCTGATCCTGGGCAACTTTAACTATCCAAGCATAGACTGGATGAACTACTCATGCCAAAACACAAATGCTCAGAGATTCCTTGATTTAATTAATGCAAATGCCTTGGATCAGCTGGTCGACACCCCCACAAATAGTGATAATATCTTTGACTTGCTATTAAACAATATGAGTAACCACTGCAGCATCCCTACAGTGTCATCCTCCCTGGTAAGATTCGACCACATAGCAGTCACTTTCGAACTCACCATCTCCCCCGACCTGTCTCCAGCTAGGGTGAAACATAAAAACTTCTCCTAAGCTGATTATTACCTCCAGAGGGAAGGTACAAACAGCTTCACAGCCCCCTCCCCCTCCATAGGAACTGATACAAATGTCCAAACCTTCACCAAAGTACTATATGAGCATTTATATAGCTGCATGGAATCAGGAATACCCAACAGGACAAAATCATCCTCCTCAAGGAAGAGTAAACCTGTCTTGTGGACATCTGGAATAAATAAACTCTAAAATAACAGAAAAAAATTGCCATCCAGGACCAAGAAGGAGCAGGTGCCTACATGGAAGCAATCTCTCCTTAGTCTGGAAAAGCAAATAAGAGCACTAGTGAAATCCGCCAAAGCTAACTTCGAGTACGCACTGGCCACATCTACTAAAGACAATCATAAGACCTTCTTCATATATGTTCACAATCTCAAAGGAAGCACTCTGCTAAGAATTGGTGGTCAAGGACACTACATACACAAATGCCGTAGATATAGCCAACCTGCTGGCAGACAGGTTCAGTGAAAATGTCAACCCTCTGTCTCCCCAGCAGTAAATCAGGACATCCCCAGCACCTGTCCCCCTCCCCTTATCTCTTGGGAGCAAGTCATCACTGCCCTCTGAAAAGCAAAAAATACAACCTCCATGGGACCTGATAACATCCCAGGCTGCATCTTACATGAACTCAGGCAGGAACTTGCAGCACCATTAGGCACTTTATTCAACCAAAGCCTAAGTAACAAGGACATTGGCAACCTCCAAACACTCAGTCCCACAGAGTTTAGTTTTGTCAAGGGGAGGTCATGGCTGCTAAATTTGAACAATTTCTTTGAGACAGTCACCAAAGCCATGGACGAGGGTAAGACGGTGCACACCACCTACCTTGACCTGGCCAAAGCCTTTGATACTATTCCCCACTTGGGTATCAATCCATTACCAGATGGGTAGCAAACTGGCTCACTGATAGAACACACCTAGTCAAAATAGGGGAAGCCACATCGAGCAGTAGACCCATAATGAGAGGTGTACCCAAGGGATCGGTCTTGGGGCCTCTGTTGTTTGAGATATACTTTTCTGAGGTGCAGGCCAAAACCAGTGGGCTATGGCTGACCAAGTTTGAAGATGACTGCAAGCTGGGTGTTGCCATCAATTCCCCTAGTGATGTAGACATCCTCCAGTAGGGTCTCACCCAAACAAATGACTGGTGCCAGAAACATGGCCTTAAAGTGAATGGGGAGAGTGATATCCCCACAAATTATCACATTAATAACAAGGTCCTAAGCAAGCAATCAGTTGTGAGGGACTTGGGCACCCAGGCTGATTGCAAACTGACTTTTGACAACCATATTGCCTCTATTGTACGGAAAGCTTTCTACATGTTGCACCACATTAGGAAGGATATCTCATCCAGGGACAAGGAGGTCATAACATCCCTGTATTCTTCCCTTATAAGACCCATTATTGAGTACAATGCCCCTTTCAGCATGTACCTCACAAAGCACATGCAGCAGCTGGAGAGACCATAGAGGTTCCTCACCAGGACAATCCAGGGGCTCAAACATCTACAATATACAGAAAGGCTAAAGGCCCTGTCCCTCTACTTAGTCTCATACAAACTCCTCAGAGGTGACCTCTGTCTGGCATACAAAGCAATCTCAGACCCCGACTTGATGGGACTGCTGTACATCCACAAGTCAACCTCCACTTAAGCAACCTGCATGCGTGACCTCAACCTGGTCTGTGACATCAATAGGACTTGTTGGCTGGACAGATTTGTGTCCCAGAGACTCCCCTTCTGTGGAATAGACTCCCTCTCCACAGCAGTGTACCTCATTAAACCTTTTTAAGTGCAACCTGGGTAACTGGATGGGCAAGAGAAAATACACCCCCTGGGATTCCATCTGTGTCTCTGCTGGACAGGAGTATTGGGTGCTGACTTGTCAGAACACAGGCTAAATTCTTGGCTAGGCTTGTAAGAACCTCAGGGCCAATAGCCTAGTAGCTTCCTATGATCTTTTGATTCTATGATCCTATGAGAGAGAGGCTAGCATGGCTAATTAGCATATGCCTCTACCCCGGATTGCCGCATTAGCGTTCAGTATAGCTATGGAGCCAGCCTTACACAGTGCTGCATGTTTTTGTAGTAGAGCATCATACAGCACCATTTTAGTACTGTTTCTGAATTAAAAAAAAAAAGTTACTGTGATGTGTATACAACATGTACATGTACTGCTAATTTTATGAATTCATCCTTTAAATAATAACCAAGGGATATGACCAAGGGATATTATAAAACTGACAGCATTTTACAAATAATTGTATTTATTTATTTTTTTTCCTAGAGATTTATTTGAAGAAATTTCTATGAAAAAAACTATCAATATTGGCTTCTAGTATCCAATAACTGTCATAAAACTAAATAAATTATTCATTAAAATGGATTCTATAATAAATAAACTGAAGTGCTAAAAACATTATTTGACAGTATACCTCTCAAATACGTACTGTGGAGCAGTTGCATATGACACAAAGGGAAGATTCTCTGAAGAAGAAACACAAGGTGCATTCTTACTAAAACAAAATAACTGGCTAATAGAAAAAAATTAAATGACATGCAAAATAGAGAAGGAATTATCTAAGAATTTGTGGTTTTTCTATCACATGGAATATAGAGAGCACATATAGCATTATCAAAACTTTCATCTGAAAAGGATCATCACCAAAATCTATCATATTTATATTTATTTCTAATATACAAAAATATGTGGTTTAAAGAACAGCTTGGTCAAATCCTGGCCCCCAAAAAAAGAAATCTGAAGGAAATGTAATACGATTTAATAGTGACTATTGCACTAATGTGAGGAGAAAAAGCTTGCCTCTCACTTAAGGAAGTGAAGATAAATGTAGTAAGAGGTCATCTATTTTTACTGCAAGGATTTTTCACTGATGGTCCAAAGATGTTTAATTGTCTAGAAGAAGCAATTTCCCATGTTCACAGTAATAACATTTTGAAAATTTAATAGGATATTGAATAAGAAGCAGCTACCTTGAAGAGATGCCCTGAGAAGAATAACTGAAGAACTGCTACATCAAATACACTAAAAGGAGAAATGAGCTAGTATTAACTTGAATGATAAATTTATATTTTAATCTTCTTTTTTATTTTAAACATTTTCAAAATGTTTCATAACCTTCTGGGCAACTGCTTATCAACCTTTTTGTGATTTAATTAGAAACTTTTATGCCAGAATAACTTAATCAGAATATTGTCCTTTATAATAATAGTTATGACAATATTCATATGATATGGTATGATATGGATAGGGGAAACATGCAAATGTCCCAGCATATCCTTTTTGTCCCATCTGTGTTATTAATACACAAAATATAAGCACTAAAAGCTATCATGGGAATGTAGGGCTAGGCTTCTTAAGATACAAATCAATAGCCTAGTAAGTACCAATGAACCTATTAAATAGCATGTCTTTTACAAGGAAACTCTAGTAGTTATTTTAAATTACTATATCCACTATATCTGTGGCATATGACATGCCAGATCTAGTGGTTTAGTGGCATAAAATTTGCTTAATGTGATTTGGCCACATTGACTAATGTTGCCATAAATGGGCATGTATGTTTGCCATTTATAAGTGGGTTGAGGACCCAGCCAACTCTGACCTATGCCAGGTACCCACGGTAATGTGGGTGATATCTATGTGCCTCTGTTGGCCAGCATCTGTCTGAGATAAAGCCCAGTAGCCCTGCGTTAATAAACTACTGGCCTGCTGGTTTCCAGTCATCCAGTCTAAGTTAATAGGGATAGCTCTGTTGAGTAAAAGATGGATGTAAAACCAATCAACCTGCCAAAAATGAACTAATGATTGTTACATTGAATATAGGTTCACTGGCAGGATGTAGCTTTGGAGTGGATGACAAGATGGCAAAGAGAAGCCTGGATATCCTTTGTATCCCGGAAACAAGATGGAAGGGCAGTGCAGCAAAGCCACTTGGCTTGGGTTCCAGATTCTACTATTCAGACTTAAAACAGACTAAAATGGTGAGGGAATTGTACTGAGGGAGAAGCTTCAGAAGACAAGGAGGGATGTCATCAGAATTAGACTACTGGCAATCAGACTTCAGTGTAAAGATAGGTCAATACTCATAATCTCTGCCTACACACAACTGCAAGTTTGTGATGGTGAGAAAAAGAGTGCATTCAGAAAGCAGTTGTAAGACCTACTAGATAAAGCAGGACAACATGAGTTAGTGTTAATGATGGGAGACTTGAATACTTATATCTGGTCAGGCAGAACTGGATATGAGGACTACCCAAGTCTGCAAGGGGAAACAGGAAAAAGGTATGAGAGGCCATTCTAGACTTCTTTACATTAAATAGCTTGATGATGGCCAACACATGGTTCAGCAAGCGAGACAGTCACCATATCACATAGTAGAGTGTTCAACATGCAATTCAGGCAGACTTCATCCTAGTAAAGGAAGGCCACCAAGGCAAAATCAATGATAACAAAGTTATCCTAAGTGAACCAGTTGGCCCACTCCATAAACAACTGGTGGCCGCAAACAGATGTAAGCAGTGGTCAGAGAAGACTCTAAGATCAACAGTTTGAGGAAATACTCAGAGCTCTAGAACCTCAGAAAGAAGAGAAAATAGGTGGAGATGAAGAATAATGGCAGCATCTGAAAACAATACATGCTCAACAGGATGCATGTCATGAAAAGCATATTGAAGGAGTGCTTACATCACCTTCAAACCACACAGAATCTGTACTGCCACATACACACCCTGCAATTAAAGAGGAAGAAGAGCCCATCATTGTAGTAATAAGATACTCAGGAAGACAAAACCAGACAAAGCAGTAGGCTTATATAAAGTTACAGCAGATAAGATCAAGATGTTTGGTGAGTTAGGAGAGAAGTGGCTCCTGGGTACTCATAGAGAAAAGCATGAATGTAGAATAAGCATTCTAGTGCCAGTGTACAAGAGCAGGGAACATTCACAGCTGTGAGTAGTACAGAGGTATTAAACTCCTGTCACACTGCATGAAAGTGCAGGATGGGAAGACTGATAAATGAATACATAGAGTTGTAGAAAGCAAGATGGAAGACGAGCAGTTCACATTCAGGTCAAGATGCAATTGACCCAATGTTTGCAGTGAGACAAATACTGGAACAAAAGCTGCAGATGAGGAAAGAGCCCAACTGGGCATTCTTAGATTTGGAGAAAGCAAATGACAGGGTCCCAAGAAAGCTAATTTTGGCAGCCTTAGAATGGTTTGAAGTCCTAGAAACATTGGTAGAATTAGTACAGGGTACATACAAACATCTGATAACGCAAGGACAGACAAGTACAGACATTGTTTTGATTCACAGAGGGGTTTCCAGTGGAAACAGGAGTTTATCAGTGTTGAACTCTGAGCCCACTGCTGTTCATACTATTGATGAATTACATTAGCAAACAAGTTAGATGGAATATATTATCAAAGATGCTGTATGCAGACACCGTGACATTGCAAACAGCTGCAGAACAGCATCTTCAGCAAATGATAAGGGAGTGGAATGTGAAACTATAGGCATATGGGAAGAAACTGAGTGTAGACAAGACAGTTGTCAGGGTGGCAAATGGGGGAAATCATAAGATGCTTAATACTGAGATAGAAAGAAAAGCAATGGAAAAAGATAACAGCTTCAGGTATCTGGGAGGGATGACTGGTGAGAATGAGAGTGTGAATGAGGTGGTCAAAGTTACATTCGGAGGAGATGCAGCCAAATGGTACAGATTGTCAGGGTGGTGTGCAGACAGAAGAATGCTAAAGTACCTGAAACGTAAGCTGTACCAAACAATGGTATGACCAGTACTTTCTATGGTACAGAAACCTGTACAGTGAATGCAGAGTAGTTGAGGAAAATAGATGTGGTATAGGTGATGTGCCTGAGATGGGTAGTAGGATGCACATGGGACAGACAAAGAAATGATGCCATTGGAGCAGAAGCCAAAGTCACTCCAATTGCAGACAAGGTAAAAAAAAACAGATTACTGTGGTTTGGGCACATGTGCAGAAAAACAGAAGATGATTTGATGAAGTAGATTTGGGAGAGACAAGAACAAGGCAACTGGAAATGAGGACATCCAGCAAAGACAGAAGCATGAGAGATGACATGAGACAGATAGGCATGACGCTTGAAGAAAGAAAGAGAGTCATATTAAATCTAGAGAGGTGATGATGATTGATGTGACATCCCAACCAAATGTAGAAAATAGAAAAAGGGGGTTGATGATGATGATCTATCACATACAGTATTGGTGCAAATGTGACAGTTTTGTGTCTTGGCATCAGGATGTATAGTTTTCAAGATGGTTTGTGGTGGTAGCAAGGTTGTTTGCACAGGCAATTTGGGAATCACTATACATTTTATTTAAGGAAGAAAGACAGATTTCCTTAAAAAATTCTATACTTAGGTTTCAAATGCTCAGTACTAATGTGCTACAATATATGACTCAGAAAAATTGCCCTTCTTTGAAAGGTGAATATATCTTTATTTAATATATTTAAGAAGTAATTTATTGCATAAACTGTGGAAGTTAGGGGGAAAAGGAAACTACTTTTGAAGAACAAAACAATTCATATTGGTTTAATAATCTGGTCAAGATATATTATAGATAAGACAGTATGGAATGTTATTCTTTTTTAAAACAGAAAATTTCATAATAAGAAGGAAATACTATTTAGAAATAGCTTGATCACCTGTTGATAGCACAGCAAATTATATATTTGAATTTCCAATACGATAGCCCATTTTTGCCTTTATTACAATACAATTACTTAGATATGATACTCATTTGACAGATCTATTAAATATGGTTATGGTGCTTGAGAGGCGACACTATAATTTTGATATTTTTCTAGAGGTTACTTGTTTGAAGGAATTCATTACATATCATTTTGTTTTATTGTTGCTTATGTAGAAGACAGCTAAGTTAGTTTGAATTGGAAAGTTACTGTGGAAAATAAGACATAAAATAAAAATATTTTATGAGCCATAGAAAGGGAAGAGAGGAAGGAGAAGAAAATCAGTAGAAATTACAATAAAATATAATGCACATCTAAGAAATAACCAATCTTAACCCAATAAATGGTACATTGACATAGTGTTGTTGTTGTTGTCTTTCGGCTTTTCCCGGTTAGGGGTCGCCACAGTGGAACTCCGGTCCACTAATGATTGGCAGTAGATTTTCACAAACGCCGAGGTGCCAGCTTGATGGCCAACCTTCAATGAAGGCACGCTGTTTTACGCACGTCTTTCGAATGCCCACCCAACCACGGGGAGGACATGCAGACTCCACACAGAAGGCACTCCCTGCACTACAGCCGAGAATTGAACAGGAGAACCTCTTGCTGTGAGGCAGCAATGCTACCGCTGCACCACCGCGGTTACCTATTGAAAAATATATAATATGCATGGTTTATACTTGACTGTCTAGAGTTATACATTATCATCTATTTCTTTAATTTATTTAGATTAGCACATATATGTGCTACTTTATGAATTAATCTGTAACATGTGTAACTAAATTTTTGTACCAGTCTGTTGGTTCATTACATTGTCTGTGCAGTCAAGTCTTTTTCCCAAGGCTATTATAAATGATTTAATGGGTAGACTTGACTGTCACATAGCTAAATTTCAGCAAATATGGATATTTATGATAGCACAGAATAATGGAATACAAGTCGTATTTCCAACATGTTATAGGTTGTTGTTTGATGAGATGGTCATATTTGTAGCATAAAAATAGTGATTCCATAACATGGAAACAAAGCTGTTACAGATAAAACACAAGCAATGCATTCTAGTTGTATCACATATGGAAAAAATTGCTTTACAATTGCATTATATTACATCAAACACAATAATATAATTGTAAAACTAAACCAAACACAATAATATAATTGTATGACTAAAACAACAGCTATGAAATATTGTTCAGCTCTAAATGTGGAGGAGAGGTATTGTAGTTCCCTTAGGTGAGGAAGGGATTCCCATAGTTTAAGAGCAAGAATGGAGAAACAATGTTTAGTGCAGTGTAGCCTGGTGTAAGGAGGTTGGAGAGGGTCGTTGATTAGGAGAGGTGTCTGAGGTTGTAGTTTGTATGTTTGTTATAATGTTTGGCAGCTAGTGGTGGGAATGAGTTCAGTTGGAAAAGTTTGAAGATGAAAAAGCCTAATAGTAGGTCTGTTTTGTGCAACACTGGGAGCCATTTGGCTTTTTTGAGTGAGGCAGTGGTTGCCATGAGAGGATGTGTTAACTATGAAGCATCATATTTTTTCAATAGTCTGTAGTTTGTAGGAGATTTTCTTAGAGGCTGTGTGGCTATTATATATAGTCCATATTTAAGTTGTGCCAGAAGGAATCCTTGAACCCTAAAGCAGCCCTGGATGGCTTGGATAGATGTCATGATTTTCATAGACAAGTAGAAATGCGAGTTAACTTGCCTTTTATATCTCAATATGGATATGTAATATTGGTGACTTGTCTAGCCACAAAACAAGATATTTAAGGAGTTGGTTGTTTCTACTGGAGTGGCCCAAATGGTAGTGATACTTAATGACTTTGGTGATGCTTTAAGTTTTTGGGAAGCCACAAATAGCATTTTTGTGGGGTTACATATTAGTTTGTGATTAATGAGCCTGGATTTGTGTGACTTAAAATGTATTTGCAGTTGTGTTTGAATTGTAGGGTGATTTTGACTTGACCTAAAAATTATGGTATGATAAGTACAAAGGATGTGTCATAGTGTAGAAAGGTCATAAAATATTTTATTAATGAAAACGAAAAACAGAGAATAAAAGTGAAGAAAAGTTAGGATAGAGCAACCATGTGGATTTCAAGAATTAGAGATAAATTACCAAAAGAATAGTAAGAAATTCTAATGATCAAGACTGAGTGAAGTTTATTTTTTGTTGTACATTTTAATTGTCTTTTTATAAGTAATGACTATACAAGTCCAAGAAAAGAATACATGATGTCATCTGCTGTTAAAACACTGAAGAAATGGTCAGAAAAAGTTGGTCTTATGGACGTAATAGCTTTTTTTTTAGACTCTGACTCGTTTTTTTTTTAATTATTCTTATACATTTGGAACACAAAAATACATTGATTATTTATTTCAGATTATTTAAAAAATAAAATAAAATAGAAAATGTAAAAAATATTTCATAGCCCTTGTCTGAGCAGAATGTTGCCAATTTTGGATATAATGATAACATTAGAAAAAGTAATATTTGCAAGAATACCTGTGACAAAGCAAAATCATTTTGATGACTGGTTAATTAATGAAATTACTGAATATATGAGCTTCAATTACAGGGGAGAAGTAAATAATATTGTCTTATGGAACTCTTTCAAAATGTCTTATCTAACAAAATTAAAATTTGGTATAATAAGAAATATAAACATTGGGATAAGTAAAATTGCATCAAGCCAAATTAGAGGTTCAGAAAGGGAATAAACATAATTTAGTTAAATCCTTAATTAACATGATTTTTTTTTATCCATAAGACAAAATGTGAACTAGAGAAAGTTAAATGACAGTCTTATATAATAACTCTGAAAGTTCTTCACAGATGAGCTAATAGATCAAAACAGGTATTAACAAATAACCAATTGAAACAAGAAAACTGCTGATATTGAAGAAATACTAGTGGCATTTACATGTTATTATGAAGAAATTAATCAAATAATATTAAAGTAGAGAAAGATGTTATGGAATTATTTTTAAAAGAAAATGTAAATAAAGTAAACTGACATTCTGGTAAAAATATTACTTTGCAGAAACACATGTTCATAATTTCAAATAAAGACTATTAAACTTGGTAAGGCTCCTGGTTTGAATGGTATCATCCCTGAGAGGTATTAACTATTCCCAAAAAGTATTAATCAGTTATTAAAATGCTTCTCACATTTATATTATCCACCTACCAAATCACACAGTCTTGGAGATATCCTTTAATTATACCTATATGATACAAAAAGATAGAAATATGTTCATCATATAGACATATATTAAAGAAGGACTATAAAATGTTTATTTCTATCTTACCACACTGAATGAAAAGGGGCTTAGGTAAAATTATTCCTAAGGACCAGACTGGTTTTATAATTGATAGATAAATGCAATGATTATAGGTTTTTAATTGTGATGTAGTATATAAACAAGAAAACTACCAAATCACTTATAATTACATGAAAAAAAAAGCTTTTTATTAATAAGCTGGAATTACTTAATTAATGTTCTAGAACATTATAGTATTCCTAAACAGTTTATAGAAATGCTTCATAATATGTAGCCAGGATCTAAGGTCTAGGTTAAGATTAGTTTGTTTGTTTATTTCTCAATTAATTTATTTATTCACAACAACAAAACAATACTGTCCACTTATATCTTTCCATCTTTCTATAGCAGTCAAAAGTTTGCAAATTACATAAGACACTATATGAGATGAAAAGAAATTTAATCACTGGGGGATATCAGTCAAAATACAATTGTTTGCAGATTATGTTTACTAACTATAGGCATTAATAATTGAATACATAATATATTTGATTTTATTAATTTATTTGAGATGTCAAAATTAAAAATAATTCCAAAACAGAAGTGCTGGTAATTAACCAGTTTATAAGTGTATACTGGAATTAAAAATATAAACTCAGCTGGAATAAATTTTCTTTGAATTAATTATGGATAATTACTGATAGGGATATAAATTATTTTTCTCAGTTGAACTAAGAAAAAAAACTAGCAAATATACTTTGTTTAATGCTTAAACATGGAACATTTTTTTTACCTTTGAATATAGACTGATGTTATTACCAAAAAGTCTGCATATTTGACACAATGCATCAATCCTCCCAGTCAAAATATTATTAGAATGATTGGGCAAATTACTTATATTTTTTTAGACATCCTTCTAAGCCTAACATGGCATATGCTAATCACATTACAATATGAAAAAATGGGGCACAGGTTTTCCATCTATAAAAAGACATGGCATGATCGCAGTCTTGACATCACTCTGTATTAGGTGAATAATATCTATCATAATCAGAAGTAGAAAACTCATGGACATATTGGGGAAATTCAGCCTTGACATCATATACTTTAACACTACAACTGCATATCATAATATGTTGCAGGTTTTGAAGGATTATATTAATAATTACTGTATAAAGGCAACTACCTCCAATTTATATTTACTATTTTTGTCAGGCTTTATATTGAGTACTAATTTTAAATATGTTACAATAAAAAATGCGATTTTTTTTTTTATTTAATTATTGTAATGAAGATCCTTTCATACCAGTTGGTAATATTATGCAAAACCATAAGTTAGATAAAATGGATTAAATTTAGTAGGAAAAGTACTACATAGATGATATTTGAAAATATTACAAAAGTGCCTGAATAAGTGATAGAACATTTTCCTCCCTTGTTAGATTACCATTGTTCCATAATCACAGGCAAATAGATGCCAAAAATTATTTAGATAATATGAAATTGATGTTACAAAAATAAATCATGCTTATGGGAATTCTTTAAATAAATGTTATCAATATGAAGCAAATCACTATGGAAATAAAATACTAATTTTAAGACCATCTGGCCAAATGATAGTCACTTTGATTTAAAAATTACATACACAGTTGTTTTATAATACATTATAAAATGAAAAATATATACATATGGCAATGAAATAAGTTGTTGGAGAAGTACAAATGCTATAACGTTTGTGACACCCATGCCCTGGCCTAGCAATCAAGGAGCATCAGTCCTCACCACTAACACCAGTGAGGGGCATCTCATATAGGAGGAAAGGATAACAAATACACACAGTAAAGTGCAATTCCCCTTAAAAGCACACAGAGATCACAGTCAGTCTGGGGCTGGTCACTCCCTTGCTCTCCAGGTCCCCAATAAGACTCCCCACTGGCACAGCTATAGAGTCCATATCTCAGCCTAGTGGGTAAGCTAAAACCTCCAGCACCCTCTCTGTCAAACCAGTGCTTCATTTCCCTGCCCAAGTAGCTGACACACACACACACACACACACACACACACACACACACACACACACACACACACACACACACACACACACACTTTGAGAAGAGTTTATATAACCACACAGACACTCCTAGGGAAGGCTGGCACAAGTTCTCCAGCTGTGTCCCTTTTTCCCAGACTATACATTAGTACCAGCTGCCACCACCCACTAATATTTATCAGCTATTCAAAGGCCCTTAAAAGGGTGTCCAATTATTACTGTGCAATATTATTATCCAATTGGTAGTATAGCCCAGGGCTAAAGCTATTGGAGTGGCTTTGCACAATTTTACCAAACGTATGCAATTACTCTGAAGAGCTTAAATTATCTCTACAAAAACAGCCACAGTTGAAAGGGTTTAAAAATATTTAATAGCAAGTAGTCAAAACACAAGACAATACCTTTTACTACACAGTGCTAGTCAAGAGCTCAGAATCACAGAGAAATACTTAAAATAATTCAGTAGTACAGTTCTGACATCATAGAAAAACACTGTCTAATCTTTCTAGTTTCTAGCTATTTCTAAGAGAAAACACAAGTCTAGGATAAACTTACATCTAGAGCAAGACAGTGCTGCTGAGTTGGATGGTCAAGACAAAAATGCTTAATGGTCTCTGAGTCTCTCTGGTTTTAAAATCACATTCCTGGTTCACATTACATCATTCTTCACACTTCCCTGGGTTCCCAGGTTAACAGAAACTATATTTACATTATTCACCTCTGCACAGAAACCAGAGCAATAAAGGACATTTATGCATGCAAATTCTGGCCATTAACTCTGGCCTTAAAACAATAGGCAGGATGCCTCACTCTAGACTTACTGTCTCTGAGTTTTAACATCAAAGGGTCACAACATGCTTTACTTGGTTAGTAGAGTGTACTGTTGTTACATTTTTTTCCAGTTCCACATGTAACATTATTTTCACCATTTAAGACACAAACCTGTGGTTTACATTAATATTTACAGATGACAGAATTATCTCTAAAATTCTATCTGGCTAGGCTGGCAGCCTTCACCTATCTTCACACAATCTTCACAATGTTAGAATGGCAACATATGTTTTTAAGGGTCCACTTCTAAACCTTGAAAGCTCATAATCTCAAAATTCAAAATAATGAGTCCAAAATCTTGAAAGTTCAAAATACTGAAAACATAAAATACTGAATTTCATAATATTGAAAACAACTACAGGATACCAAGACTATACTCCACCAGAAGTACATACAGAGACAAATAAAAGACAAAGCATATTAATTTACTCCAACTATTAGCCCCCATGCACCCCCCATGTGGGGGGCTGCACCCACCACATCCCCTGCTACTTAAATATATAAACTCTGAGATTGCACTTTACTACACTAAGATGAGTTATGTTGTACTATAGCAAATTGAAAGGGAACATGATTAAGGTTACAACAGGCAGTCATGAAGCACATAATGGTATGTTTGCCATTTTCTTCTCTGGAGTGCGATCTGGGAGTTGATATATTTAAGTTGCAGGGGGTGTGGGGGGCTTACCCCCTTCTTATAGTTGGAGAAGAGTAATATGTTTTGTTATGTAGTTGTGCTGGAATATTGTAAGTGTTGGTGTACTCTGCTTTTTTAATATTATGAAATTCAGTATTTTAGTTTTCAGTATTCTGAACTTTCAAGATTTTGGACTCAGTATTTGGAATTTTGAGATTATGAGCATTCAAGATTTAGAAGTGGACCTGTTTTTAAATGTAACACGTTAAATTCTGGGAAGACATTTGAGAAGTTTTTAGATAACTGTGCTGAACAATTGTAAATTAGCAAGAACCTTAAAATGTATTAACTTTCTAATTGGAATTATTAAAAGTTCACTATACTCCTTAGTGTGAGGGCTTCTGCCATCTGGAAGAAAATAATAATTACAGTTAGGAAACATGCCATCCTTCCCTGACTTACTTGAGTTATCCACTGATATATGTCAAAAAGAGATGAAAATTATAAAGCTAAGACATAAGAAAATGATACCTTATATTAAGTTTTGGAATAATTTGAATTCTATATTAGAGAAGTATGTAGAAAGAATTGGCAGTCACTAATAATTTTAAATATTTTGTTGAAAAAGTGTAAATGATGTGATTTTTGCACTTTTTTAAATAGAGTATATATATATAATTATTTGAATGTTATTGCTGAGATAAACTAATAAGAATTATTTAAAAATAAAATGTAACCAAGTTTTTTATGGCACTCCAACCAAATGTTTATGCACAATGGACAATTCAACTTCATTTTCCAGGCCAAATCAAAAATCATTTTAGTTTATAAATGAATGATGGTACACATATTTAATGGTGATACTCCTAAAGGGTGTATCATTTTTATCCAATATGAGTGTCTGTCAGGTTTTGACTCATCCACAAAGTGGAACCACATCACATTTTTCTAGATCACAGTACTACCCACCATTTTTGCTCATCTCTTACCACTGCTACATAACAAAATGCTGCACAGTTGCTCATAGCTGCCTATCAGTGTCATCCTGAGAGCAGTGGCATTCAAATCTAAACATGTTTTTATCATTTTTTACCTGCCTTACACTTAGCACTTACACAGATTTAGCTTTTTGTACTTCTGAAACTTCTTGAAGGTTGGTAGCAAATCTCCATATAATGAAGCTCTATGAAGCACTCTTTGCATTATCCTCAACATCAGTATGTTTTTTTCTGGCCTTGTTTTGTGGCACTTTTACCATACACTTTTATACTAAAAAATTGTTCTGCTTCATCAGTGGTACTGACCTTTGATTGGATTTACATAATTTTGGTCATGCACCATTGGCAGCTTCTGAGCAGCTATAGCTGCTATAGCTAAATATACTGTTTTTTTAACTTGATTGTACTTTTGGTTTGGTTAATTCGTGCATTATGCAGCACTGTTAAATTGCATCACATTTAGTACCTGAGGACCATCTATTCTAAGAAAAAAAAAGTATTTTTATTTTTGATCATCTGTCTTAATTTTTAAAGGTCAGTGCTAATGAATGTTAAACCGTAGGCACTGAGAAGTAAGTTGTTTAATTTCTGTTGTTCTTTATTATTAAAGATCTCTGTTTTGAAATTAGATCACTAATATTCTGGGTTTAAAGTATCAACAGCTATTCCAGTGTCCCATTAATTGACTATTTATCCCCAGTTACCATAAACACTGCTCAAACCTGTCAGCGTGCACGCTATTTTCTTCTTTACTTCTACAATGATTACAGATATTTGGATTTAATCTAACACTTTTATTTAAAATTTTATAGCACAAACACTGATGGCCATTTAATAAACAAAATAATACAGTTTCAAAATGAAAACAGACTTAGCATGAATAGTTAACTTCTCTGCCCTTAAAACTCACATTCACTGAAAATTTACCTTTGAGCTGCTTTCAAACTATAGGTCACTTGCACACATTTGTAGGACCATGTATACATGCTTGTGCTCCTAAATTCACCTTCCCAATTGTATTAAATTATAGTCCTTGTGTAACACAACACCATTTGTTAGAGTATGTTTTAAATTTGTAGTTTTAAACATTTTTCTGGTCAATGAGACAAAACATATGAACCAATAATGACAAAGTTATCCATTTTAGAACATTTCAAAAATAAAAGGTAACTCAAACTTCTGTCATTACAGTCGGTCAATATCAGTCAATATGCACAATCTCTGTGGAAGTAACAGTCATCTGAAAAATTCCATGTTAAAGAGATCTGTAACTATCAAAAAGATTGCTTTTTGCTAACGACTTTACATTTCAGTGTTTCATCTACAAATTCAGAGTTTGATGCCCTTAAAGAATACATTGCTTATGTTACATAAACAATTGATAAGCTGGTAATATTGCAATAAGGAAGGGCTGGCAAACCAACAGGAAGTTTATAATTAGCAGGTATCTCATCCAGAGGAGGGCACACTTAAGAATACAGTACTTCCATGTCATTAAAGTACACCATAGTATTGGAAATCCATTTACATGGCATGGGAGTAGAACTCACAGCCTTCTGTATCAAAGACAAGTAAAATACCAGTTGTGCTACTAACACTGCTTTCAAGTTCCATAGCCCAAACAGTGACAGCCATTTTTAGGTTCATAAGTAGGTATTAGGCTATCAGCCCAAGGGCCTAAGTAAGCCTAGCCAACAAGGTTCCCTGGTTTACCCCACCCAAGAAAGTTATTTTCCTGTGCCACTGTCGAGCAGAGCAACAGAAGTGATCCTCGGGGTGTATTTCCTATTTCCCATTTCCCATCCACTCATCAAGATTTTTATTGAAGATTGCTAATGAGGAACTTTGCCTGGCATAGAAGGGTAGCTTGTTCCAAAGTATGGGAAGTCTCTGGGACAGGAATGTATCCGTATCTATCTACTTGTAAGACACATTTGCTAAACAAAACAGTTGTACATTGAAAATAGACTTAGCATGAACAACAGTAAACTTCTCCTTACTTGAAACTCACAATGCCTTGAAAATGCACTGAAACTCAGAATTCCTTGAACAGTTTGGTAGTTGGTGTAAAGGATTCAGGCTTTTATTTCCTGTAACCAAAGTACAGGGTTTGAGCCTAAGCAAGTTAATTAACTAAGCTGTTATCCCTAATAAGAGTGTGCAACTCATCAGGTTTACATTCCATGGAAAAGAAGAAGGAGGAGGAGGAGGAATGTACATCTGATCTTTTAAATTCCACATGTGCGGAAAGAAGAAGCAGCAGTAATGTTTAAATGCGCATGCATCAATGCATGCCAGAAACAGCTGTAAAGTAAATCTGTGTTGTATGCAGAATACATTCTTAAATAAAACATGTAATTTATTATTTTTTTTAATTAAAAATTAAATGTTGTGGCAGCCCTACTGACCATTGTCCCCATCACCCAGCCAGTGGGCCCTAGGCAACTGCCTAGGTCACCTAGTGCTGGATCCAGCTCTGAGTAAGTGTGCAAGTATTTCAGAAGCATATACCTCCTATCATATCTTTGCAAAAAGAATCACAATGTGTGAGAAAACAGACTGAGATAATTAATTTGGCAAATAAATATGCATATTATTGTAGAGAGAAAATATTTTTGCTTTTTTTTTTAATTTGAGTAACAGTCCCAAGCAAATCTATACAGTTTATTTCCAGCACCGGTCACTTTCCTTTCAGTAAAAAATAAATAAAGGATAAGAATATCAACAAATAAGATACATGTTCAGCTGCACTGATAAACTTGAGAACAACTATATGCTGTCTTGGAATGCATGTTGTATGTGCTGGAAGGTATATTTGTCACTACTCTGTTTCTGATTAATATTGTTACATCTTATGCTTGTGGCCTCATCTTCAAGCTAAATATTTTGTCTCTACTATATAGGTTCACTTTCATGATTCTTGTATTAAGACACCATTATCAGATTTTCATTTGTATTGTGTGTCAGTGATCCTGCCTGCTTCTTCATTCCTTTGGCAGAAGCATTCTACCAGCATATCAAGCTAGATTGTGATCAGTGACTGACTGTCATAATTTCACAGGCTTTCAATAACAGTAGAAGGAAGATATGCAACTCTTTCTCTAATGGGATGATTCATATACAGCTGGCAGAGGTTATGCTTCTTTCAAAACAAAATTGCTCTTTCTGTCTGCTTTAAGATAGACCTATATTTTTATGCCTGAGACAGCCAAATACAAGCACCATGCCCCTGTATTTAAATTTTAAAGTAAAATGCCAAATGGTGCAAATGTTAATTGTTATAAAATAAAAACAATGAAAAATATACCGTTTAATAGTTTAATTATTCTGTCACCAGCAATAATGACAGGCTTAATTTAAACTTAAATAGCAAAATATTCACCATCTAAAAGGTATATACAAAAATGATTATTTACAATGTTGTTAATGTATAAACTACCAAAACATGACTCTTTGCCTTTGTTTTGACTTTAAACTCACAAGACAGAATTAAAATTAGTTGTTAATTTGAAGAGAACAAAAAATGGAAATTTCAGATAAATTAATTTAATGACTGTTTATAGTCACTGTGAAATAATAAACAGTGTCACCTGAAACAGGGATTTTGTTTAGCTTTTGATAGAAGCCTCTTAAATAATAGAAGCCTTGGATGCAATCTGGGTAGGCATTCTGCTAGATTGCAAAAAGTTTCCAGTGTAGGCAAGATTTGAGCTTTGACTATGGCTCACTGACAGCAAATCATGATTTGAACATGACTCGAGTTTGTATGAAACAGATTATGGACAGTCTTGGCACTAACTGCAGCCTCAAGTTTATTTGTTGATAATTATGAAGAGACAAAGAAGTAACCTAGGTTCATTTGTTTTTTTTTGTTTGTTTTTTTTTATATAAGATTGCAAGCAATCTTATATATACATATCCCAGACATTTTATGATTAGCGGGATATTTTGATATGTTATCAAGGTTTCAGTTTTATTTCTGTTAGCATGTTATTAGCATTCTTAAATGAAATCAGAGTTTGGGCCTCATCTGTAGCAGGCTATCAACAACATTGACTTTAACCAGAGCTTACATGTTATCTAAAACATGTTTTAATCTCCTTTATGCATAATTAAGACTTCACTTGTACTATTGCTGATTACATATAGCTTGTTATATAACTATGGAACTGTGAAGAGGCTTTAAACTTAAAGTTTTATCTCTCTTAGATAATAGCTTTAGCTGTGACTACTGTTTGAACTTTATCTGTAGGAGATTAAAACTGTCATTCATGACAGGACTCAGTTAGTATTTGTTTCAGAGTATGACTGCCTTCATATTTGAGCTGGTTCTGAGTTTACCAGTAGCTTTTGGGGAACATCCCTAGCTACATGCCATGAATCCTTTTATCTAATAAAAAATGTGAGATTTTTTCTGGTGGTAGGATTTGCTTATTTGATTTATTAATTTGACTGTTTGTTTGTTATATTTTTACACACTGGATGGCTGGACCACACAGACTCATTTTCAACCATGATCCAGACACAATTTGAGGAAGCAGTGATAAGCAAGGTGCATAGTGGTAATTGTACAACAATGAGACTTAAACCTTGCCTGTGATATAAATAGGACATGCTGGAGAGACAGGTATGTAATCCCAGAGACTGCTCCTTCCCTGGAATGGGCGCCACATCCATGTGAAGCAGAGTTCCTCCCTGGCCCAATTCAAGAGTAGCTTGAACGGTTGGATAGGGAATGGGAAGTTTATCCTTGGTTTGGCACCTATGATTCTGGTGGACGCAGGCAGCCTGTGAATGGTTCATCTCCCAGGCCCCCACCTGTAAATGTTTCACCTCCCAAGCCCTTGCTTACCCTTATCAGTGGTACCAGAACTTGTCAGAGATTTGGGATGGATGGCTAGGCTTAAAAAAGCCCTCATGGGCATTAACCGGATCTACTTCAGTAGATCGAGATTTTACATGTTCGAACCACATGTGGCCGAGACCATATTTTCGAACTCATAAAAGTTTGAAAACTGAAGTAAAAACAAATAAAACAACAAAACACAACACTAAACGTCTATAGCAGGGGGGATATGCCCCCTGCACCCCACATGCCCCCTTTTTTAAATATACCAACTCCGAGATTGCACTACATTGCGGAAATGGGAAATCTTCCCTTTCCGCTCTGTACAAAGATCTCCATTCAGTCCGATTGAACTTTTACAAGTTCAAACATATGGTCTCGGCCATATGTGGTTCGAACTTGCAAACGTTCGATCTACTAAAGGGGACCCCCATTAACCTAATAAACACCTATGAACCTATGAACCTAAACAATGAATGCAATTCATTATCGTTTATGTGGATTAGGAGATGAAACCACTATGATAATATTTAATAGCATACTTTAGAAGTAAAATGATGAATATAGATGGAAGAGAGCAGAGGGAGGAGAGGAGAGGAGAGGAGTGAAAATTCAAAACAGAAATATGACTATTTGTAGTCTGGCAACTCACTTGATTATGAATGCCTGTTGCTGGTGGGGCCTTTTCTTATATGTATCTTCACTTGAACTCCTGATTTAGAAGGCATAACAAGGTGATTGACCTTCAGGTGTATATTGACAGCCTGCTGACATGTCTGACAAAAAATGACTACAGCTGTCATGCCCAATGATCTTTTTCAGTCTCTCTATATATAATTATACACATATGCATGCATATACACTACCAAGCACTCTAAACATCATGTTTTACAGATACGAAATAATGCATCTGTATTGTTGAAGTTTACTATTCAATAGAATTTACTTGCATTATGGTTTTCATTCTTTCATCCTATAAATCTGTTAATTTCTGTTGTATATGTGCTTGCCTGTGAATAAAAAAGTTCCTTGGCTTAACCCAGAGTAACCCGCTGAGGAAATGCATTATCAGGTAAGTAAGTAGTTTGCCAAGTTTTATTCTAAATGAAGAATGCAGAATATAGAACAGTAGAATAATTTTCATTAAATGTCCAGGCATATATCCATCCCTATACCACAGGTCATTCCAGATGCTTACATCCCTGAGAATTGCAGAAAGTATGCCTTGTGTTCATAACTGCCTTGGAGTTATATGAGAATTGCCATTTATTGAAGACTGCTAAAAATAGCTGTGCAAAACATAATTTTCTTGGTATGTGTATGGATATAGGCTAAGTTACCATGACTGTAAATTAATGCTGTTTTTGAATATCAAGTTTCCAACTTGAGGTTTATTTTGCAAATTCTAGTTTGCATAAGAGCATTAGCAGCAAAATTGTAAGGTCAAGTCTTCAGCCTTCAAAGTACTAATATGATCAGAGTCTCAATGTATAACACAATACATGTACAGTGTATCAGCCAGACATTATTTTATTTATGTATAATTACTTGAACAAGGGTAGTGTGAACACTAGTTCTAAGTGATGGTTACTGTTTATGTGACACCCTGACTTTCTGTACAAAAATGGAAGAAGTGGGTTGAGACAGTTGCTAATATGGACAACTAAGTAGAAAAATTAAGGTTATAATCTATGTTATACTACACATGGCTGTAATCGTTATATGGAACAGCATACTTTTCCATTTAAAAGTGATTAAATTAAATTAAAATATTAACAAACATAGACCTATAGTTCTTGTTTTGCTTCCCTAGGTCCTACGTAGTTTATGAGTCTGAGCACAACCTGTTGACACACACAGCTGTGCACAATGACAATGGACTTATTGTGAAGAGAAGTTATACTGTGATATTATGATCAGCTAGAATCTCTTGTCACAGTGCAGAAAACAATACACAGGTGGCATTATCAAGCACTGCATATGTAACAATGGTACAGATAACTGAAATGTCACAGACCAAATGATGCAGTGTGCCACTTCACAAGCAAGTTGTGGTATCACTAATGCACTGAAAATGTAACATGCATGCCTGAAAATTGCATAACTCCATCATTACTAGGGCTTCCCACCAGAAAGCCATGTATACTTCTTGAATGTATCCATATATAGCATTGTCCACCTTAATCCTTTCCAGTAATGAACTGAACGAAAAAGGGTGCCATATGTATGATTTCAGATTTCAGTAATGTTTCAACATGTTCCCAAGTTGTGACCTTGATGATATGAAGCTACCTGGCCAGGTTTACCACCATATGAGTTGTGTTAACCTGTTCTTTGGAGTCCTAACTGATATAAAGTGACTAGGCCAGGTTTACCACTATATGAGTTATGTTAACCTGCTCTTCACTTGAGTCCTTGTTGATATGATGCTGCTAAGGCAGGTGTACCACTTCATGAGTTACATTAACCCATTCTTGAGTCCTTGATGTTATGAAACTTGTAGGTCAGGTTTACCATCATATGAATTACATTAACCTGTTCTTGACATGAGTCCTGCTAATATGAAACTAATAGGACAGGTTGATTACCACATGAGTGATGTTAACTTGTTTTTCAGTAGAGTCCTTGCTAATATAAATAACTGACTTCAATAACTGATTTAGTGTTTGGTGTCATTCAAAGGGGGTCCAATATTTATCAGCCTGGGAGGATATGATTGACAGATGATGCTACCTTGTCAGGGATAGTCTGCATCTGTCCACTCCAGGGTTTTCATTATTAGCAAAGACATTTCCACCCCCACAGTGTCTTTTTTAGGCAGTGCCAGCTTGATAAACCTACTAACACAATGAAACAAGCAAAGGAAAATATAAAGGTGTTAATGATCAATGCTAGGAGCCTAAATATAGAAACTCCACCCCCTACAATCCCTTCTCACCTTAGAGGATATTGACATCTGTGTAGTGACTGGGGCAAAGTTTAAAACAGCAGAGAGCACTCCAGCTGTATAGGGCTTTAAAGTCATCCACATGTTTAGACCAGCAACTGCACAAGAGGGGAAAAAGGTGTGTGGGGGGGGGGTTCATTATTAGCAAAGACATTTTGACTCCCATAGTGCCTTTTTCTGGCAATGTCAGCCTGATAAACCTACTAACATAATGAAACATTCAAAGGAAAATATAAAGGTATTACTGATCAATGCTAGGAGCCTAAACAAGAAACTCCACCCCTACAAGGTCTTCACACCCTGGAGGACATTGACATCTGTGTAGTGACTGAGACATAGTATAAAACAGCAGAGAGTAATCCAGCTGTGCAGGGCTTCAAAGCCATCCACATGTTTAAATCAGCTACTACGTAGGAGAAGAAAAAAGGTGGAGATATCTCAAGCTACATCCAAAAGAGATTAACATCAAGGCTGGTAAAGCAGAGTGATGCACTACAGATTCTTCATGTCCAAATAACCATCATAAAAGTCTCGTACTATATATCAGTTAGCTACTGAACTCCCTCTATGACAAAAGTAAGTCACAATGCCTATCTACAAGAACTAGAATTTCTCAGTATTAAACCCAATACCACTTTCTAGGTGATCTAAACTATCCAACTATAGACTGACAAACCTACACCACCACTAGTGCACAAGCACAGGGATTCCTGGACTTTGTCAATACAAAATCCCCCTGGAACATATAGTCAGAGTACCCACTAGGGAGAATAACATCTTGGATCTTGTCCTTACTAATATGAGAGCATCTTGCATCAACCCATCTGTGTATCTTTATCACTTTTTAGATATGACTATAAAGCAGTCTCTTTCAAAATAAAACTGAAACTAGAGATCGCTTCACCAAAGGTACCTTTAGACATTTCTTTAAGGCAAATTACCTATTCCTAAATAATACATTGACAAGTTTCAAATCCATACCAAGCCCAATTAACTCCACTGAATATGCAGAAATGTACATCACCGCACTATACCAGCATGTAAACAGCTGAATAGATGCAGCTGTACCCCGTTGGAACAAGTGCAGGGCAAATTCCAGAAACAAAGCAACATGGTAACTATAATAGCAACAAGCTTTATAATAAAAGGAAAAGAATTTTGAGAAAAAGTAAGAAGATTAATTCCCAGATTGTTAAAACCCTTCTCACTGAAATAAGCAATCAACTGTAGAACTTAATAATATACACCAAAGCCAAGTTTGAGACTAAAATAGCTTGCTAAGCCAAAGACAACCACAATGGACCTTTTGATTATGTTCATAATCTCAAAAATACAGTGCAGCAATGTGTTGAGCTGATTGTGAATGATATTACCTACAGTGAGACTGAAGATATATTGAACCTACTGGCGAATAAATTTAGCTCTAACTTTACTCCACTCTTCCTTCCATCTGCCCCTCAAGATATACCTGAAACTGGCTCACCTCCAGCTATTACACAAGACCAAGTTCTAAAAGTGCTATCAAAAGATAAAAATCATCAGACCTATCATTGAGTACAATGGCCCCTTTCGTATGTACCTAACCAGACATATCCAACAACTGGAACGTCCACAGAGGTTCCTCACTAAAAGAATACAGGGTGTAATTAATATGTCCGATGCAAACTGCCTCAAGGCCCTATCCCTGGATTCTGTCTCCTATAGGCTTTTGAGGGGAGATCTATGCCTGGCATAGAGGGCATTGCCAGACACCACTCTGATGGACCTCCTGCATATCCACAAGACAAACAGCACCAGACTCACCCATTCTAAAGACTTAAACCTTCCCTGTGATATAAATAGGTCCTGCTGGAGAGATAGATATGTATCCCAGACACTACTGCATCTATGGAACAGGCTTCTCCTCCATGTAAAGCAGAGTTCCTCCCTAACCCAATTCAAGTGCAACTTGAACAATTTGATGGGAAACCAGAAATTCATTCCTGGTTTGGCACCTATGTCTCTAATGGACACAGGTAACCTGTAAATAGTTCATCTCCCAGGCCCATCAGAGATTTGGAATGCATGGCTGGGCTTAAAAAGGCCCTTGTGGTCATTACCCTAGTAAACACATATGAACCTATAAAATACTGCATCAATGTGTCCTGACAATATCCCTGGATGCATCTTAAATAGTGAGAACCATGATTTATCCACACTCATAACAACACCTTACAGAAAATGGAAAACAGCTACAGTTATTGTCATGCATAAGGAAGGACCTTCCAAAGACCCAAGCAATTACAGATCCATAAGTCTGACCAGTTTCATATGCAAAGCTATGAAAAGAATTATTATGGAATTAATCAATCAGGGCACAGGGGACATCCAAACACTGGACCCATCTCAGTTTGGATTCATCAAGGGCAGTTAATTTACTGATTCTGGTGGATTTTTTTAAAGGTCACCAGAACAAAACAGTGCACACTACCATGACCTGGCCAAAGCTTTTAACACAATTCCCCACTAAGACATAGTAGAAAAGCTAAATAAATTCTCAGCCACTGGATTGTCAACTGGGTCACAGACAGAATGCAGTTAATCAAAATAGGGGAAGTTACCACCACAAAGAGACCAGTCACCAGTGGACTCCCTCAAGGTTTTGTGCTAGGACCTCTCCTGTTTGGCATCTACTTTTCTGAAGGAAAAGGCCAAACCAAAGGGCTCTGGTTGACTAAGTTTGCAGATGACTTCAGTCTAGGAGCAGACATTGAATCCCCAATTGAATTAGCCATCCTGCAGGAAGGTTTGTCTTAATTAAATAATGTGTGCCAAAATCATGGACTGAAACAAAAAAAATGCATAATTATATCCTTTGGGAAGTATTCTAGCCCAGAGAAATACCATATTGGCAATACATCCCTAAAAGTTGACCCACTTGTTCAGGATTTATGAACTCATGTAGATAGTGACCTAATCTATGACCAATATGTATCTATTGTTATCAGAAAGTCCTTCTATATTGCACAACTTATAAACAAAGGGACCATGTCTAGATCTAGAGGTGTCATTGTCTGAATTTATTCAGCCATCATTAGGCCAGTCACTGAATATAATGCTCCCTTTGGCATGTAACTGTCCAGACACATTCAACAACTGGAATGCCCACAGAGATACTTTACAAAAAGGATACAAGGCCTAAACAACATGCCGTACATGGGCCAGCTCAAAGCTCTGTCACTATACTCAGTATCCTGCAAACTGCCAGGAAGTGACCTGGGTCTGTCATGCAAGGCATCCTCTGACCTATTACTGATGGTTTGCTGTCCATCAGCAAGTCAAATGGCTAATATTACCAAATGGGTATGGATACTTGCTGGGGATAAGTGGGTTGAGGACCTGGACTACTCCTGACTATGCCAGGCACCCATGTGAAAGGTGGGAGGGGTGTATCTGCCCATATTGGCCAGTGTGTGCCTACCATTAAGCCCAACAGCTCTGAAGCAATAAGCTACTCATTGGGCAGTGTCCAGTTACTCAGTCTGGGTTACCTGGGATAGCACTGGTGAGCAAAAGCTGGAAGCAAAACCAATCAACTTGCTAAACATGAACTAAGATAATAAGTAATGCAGCAGTGCAGTGGTGCAGCTATTAGCATTGTCCCCTCACATTTTTTCTGGTTTGATTCTCGTCTGGGGTGACTTCTTTGAGGAGTCTGCATATCCTCCCTGTGTTCACTTGGGTTACCTCTGGGTGCTCCGGTTTCCTCCAACATTCTAAAGACATATATCTTTAAGCATCTCTCCTGAGCCTCTGCTGAAAATGGGCTCTGTCCCAGTCAGACTTTCCCAGTAAACAAATGTTAAATAAATAAATACATAAATAAGAATATCTAACTCAATGTAGGTTCACTGACAGGATCCAACTTGGAAATGGATGACATGATGGTGAGGAGGAGGATCAACAGCCTATGTTTCCAGGAGACATGATGGAAGGGCAGTGCAGCAAATACACTTGGTTTGGAATCCAGAGTTTACTACTCAGGAGGACAACAGACTAAAAATGGTGTGGAAATTGAAGTGATGGAGAGACTTCAGAAGACAGTGAGGGATGTCATCAGAATTTCACACTCCAGTGTCTAATCATAGGGCAGCATTTATAATCTCAGCCTATGACTCACCGCACGGTTGTGATACTAAAGGAAAGAGTGCATTCAGACAGTAGTTAGAGGACCTGCTAGATAGAGCAGGACAAGAGGAAATGGTGTTGATAATGGGTGACCTGAATGCACATATTGGGACAAACAGAACAGGATACGAGGACTGCCTGGGTCCATATGGGTGTGGCAACAGGAATAAAGGAGAGATCATTCTAGACTTCTTTCTCGCAAATGGCTTGATGGTGGCCAACACATGGCTCAGCAAGAGAGACAGTCACAAGTTCACATGCAAATGTAGCATATGTGCAACTCAGATAGACATCCACATATTAAGGAAAGGACAGTGGGCAGAATAAGTGGTTGCAAAGTCATCCACAGCGAAACAGTTGGCACACAGCAAAAATCACTGGTTGCTACAATCAGCTGCAAACAGTGGTTAGAGAAGTTTTATAGTCAACAGAGACTAGGCTAAAGACCTGGAAGATGACAGGAGAGAAAGCACAACAGTTCAAGGCATTACTCAGGATTCTAACACCTCAAAAAGAAGAATAAGAAATGGGTGGAGTTGAATAAGAATGGCAGTGCTTCAAAACAGCATGTCTGAGAGGTACATAAAGAAAGCTGGTGGTGGAATGCAGAAGTCCATGAAGTCATCAAATGAAAGAAGGAGTACAGAAAAAAATGGGTAATAGAAAAGATAGACAGGCTCTGAATGAATACTGGTTGGTTAACTGAGGCTAAGAGAGGAGTTGCAATAGCAAAAAAGAAGGCACCTGAGGCACTTGAATGAGCTTCAGAAAGTGGCACAAAGAAACTCAGTCAAGTTGCAAGACAAAGACAGAAAGATAAAGAACATAGTCAGACACCCTTCATAAGGGATGCCAGCAACAAACTGCTCACCAGTCCACAGGACATAAAAGGCAGATAGAAGGAGTACTTCCAGGAGCTACACGCTCTAGGGGCCTAAACCTTGTCACCACAATAAACAGGACACTCTGAAGGGATAGATTCCTGTCCCAGAGACTTCCTATACTCTGGAACAAGCTACCCATCTATGTCAAACAAAGTTCTTCATTAGCACAATTCAAGAAAAATCTTGATGAAAAATAACTTTCTTGGGTGGCGTAAGCTATGGTACCTTGCTGGCTAGACTTACATAGGCCCTTGGGCAGATAGCCTAGTACCTATCTATGAACCTATGAACCTATGAGGCTGTACTGCCCCAGACACAGCCTACAATGAAAGGAGAAGACTAGCCCACCACAGAAGAAGTAAGAACAGCACTAAGGAAAATGAAGTGTCAGGGAAAGCAACAGGCTTAATGAGATCACTGTAGATATGATTAAGATGTTGGGTGATATAGGGGAGAAATGGTTCCTCAGGGTACTCATGGCAGTATAGAGAGAAAGGCATATCTCAGATGACTGGAGAATACGCATACTAGTGCAAACATTCAAGAACAAAGGGGACATTCACAATTGTTCATAGGTTCATAGGTGTGTACTAGGCTAATGGCCCTGGTGTGTTTACAAGCCTAGCCCATAGGATTACTCTGGCATCATGCCACCCGACCTTATTTCCCCATGCCTCTGTCGAGTAAAGCCACCAGAGTGATCACTGGGGTGAATTTTCTATTTCCCATCCACTCATCAAGATTTCTCTTGAAGAGGGCCAGTGAGGTGCTCTGCTTGACATGTATGGGAAGTCTATTCCATAGCATGGGCAGTCTCTGGGTTATGAACCAGTCCCTCCAGCACGTTTTGTTGATTGTGGTAATGAGGTTGAGGTCTCTGGAGCGTGTGGTGCAGAGGGATTGGGATTTCTTTAGATGGAGAATTTCTACCAGAGCTGGGTCAGACATGGCTTTGTAAGTCAAGCAGAGATTGCCTCTAAGTAGGCGATATGAGACAGAATAAATGAGAATAGTTTGAGTTTTTTAAGTCTGTCCATATAGGACAAATGTTTTAAGGCCTAGGATCCTCTTTGTGAGGTACTTTTGTGGCCTCTCCAGTCGTTGCAGGTGTCTAGTCAGGTACATGCCAAATGGGGCATTGTACTCAATGATTGGCCTAATGACGGAAGAGTAGAGGGAGACAATGACCTCTTTCTTCCTCTATGCAAAACCCTTAGTAATGTGATGTGTCACATAGAAGGACTTTCTGACCACTGTGGCAATGTGGTGGTCAAAAGAGAGGTTGCTGTCAACCTGTGTTCCCAGATCTCTTATAACTCCTTCTGTGTTCAGCAGACTACCATCAATGTGGTAATTCATGGAAATCCAGTTTTTCCCAAAGGGGATGATGACACATTTTTTGGCATTGAGTTTAAGGTCATGGTTCTGACACCACTCGTTGTTATCAGTGAGGCCTTTCTGTAGAATGTCAACATCACTTGAGGAGTTAATAATAGCTCCCAACTTGTAATCATTTGCAAACTTTGTCAGCCAGAGTCCCTTCTTGTTGGCCTGGACTTAAGAGAAGTAGATACCAAACAGGAGAGCATCCAGGATCAAACCCTGTGGGACTCCACTTGTGACTGGTCAGCAGTCTGACTTAGAATCAGCTACTTTCACACTGTGGGTTCTACCTGTTAGCCAGTTTGCAACCCACCTAGTGATACAGGGGTTGATGCCTAAATTACTGAATTTTTCTATTATTCCTGAGTGGAGAATAGTATCAAAGACATTGGCCAGATCAAGGTAGGCTGTATGAACCACCTTGCCTTCATCCACAGCTCTGGTGACTGACTTAAAAAAGTTGAGCAGACATGATCTCCCCTTCACAAAACCAAACTGTGTGGGCTCCAGAGTTTGGAGATTCCCTATATCCTTGTTTAAAGGTCAATGATGATGCGTTCCATAGCTTTGCATATCAGATTCATCAGGCTAATGGGACGATAGTTTCCAGGGTCTGTAGTCACTCCGCCTTTGTGGAGAGGGATGACTGTTGCAGTGCACCATTTGGTAGGGACAAAGCCTGAGGTAAGGCTGTGACTGAACAGGATACACAGGTGAGGTGCTAGTTCACTCTGTAGTTCATGAAGAACACAGCCAGAGATATTATCAGGTCCCATAGAAGCTGTATTCCTGGCCTTAGACACTGCTGTTTTAACCTGTGCAGCAGTAATACTGGGTGTCTGGCAATATACTGGTATTGTGACTGGTCCTTTGGGGGGAGAGAGGCATAAAGTTGGCAGCAAATCTGTCGGCCAGTATATTGTCAATATCTGTTGGCTCGGTATAGGAGGTACCATTGTGCAGTAGCTCAGAGCAAATCTGGGTATTGCCGTGGAGATTCTTTACATAACTATAGAAAGCCTTGTGGCTGTCTTTACTATCTGCTGCAATTCTGTTTTCATAGCTAGCTTCAAAGCATTTGATGAGAGATCTCAACTTTTTGTTGAGGCTGATAAGGGAGTTTTTCCAGTCTTGGGACTTTACCTTATTCCGCATCAGTTTCCTCCTTCTGTTGTAGAGTTTGTGCATGGAAGGGAGCCACCAGATTGACTTCCTTTTTTGGGAGTAGAGTTTGTGGTTGGATCTAACCAGGGAGCAGTTGACTACTGGTGTAGAGCAACAGTCCCCCATGTTAGTAATAACCAGGTCAAGAATGTTGCTACCTCTAGTGGGAGTAAGAATGAACTGGTCCAGGCCATTGGAATAAATTAATTTCAGGAAACAATGGGCAAATGTATTGGTACATGAGTAGTTTTCCCAGTTAATGGAGTGGTAGTTGAAGTGTTAGGTTGGACCCTAATATTCTCCAGGGTGCTTAGGAATGTGGAGTATGAGTCTTGGGACATGGTTGGGGGCCTATAGCAGGCTATGACTTGAATCACTTTCTTACCCAATGTTAGCTGCACCTGAAGTATCTCAGATGCGTTATATTTGGCTATCAGTCTGGAGGTATGTGCATCCTTTATGAATATGGAAACACCACCACCTTTGGAGCTTTGGTCCAAGTTCTGGGGCCGAAAGGTGTGGAATGAGTTATAGCCTGGTAGTGCAGGGGTGCCTTCTGCTGCCTTAAACCAGGTCTCTGTTACGGCACAAATGTCAATGTTCTCCATTTTAAGGAGTGCTTCGAGCGAGTGCATTTTGAGATTCAGACTTCTAGCGTTTAGCAGCATGACCCTCAGATTGCATTTATTTGTAGCTGTTATGGTGGTAATTTGGTCTTTGGAACACAACCTAAAAAAGGCACTATAGGGGTGGCAAGAGCTCTAGCTAGTATCCAGAAGCCCAGGGGTGACAGATGCAGGCCATCTCTGGCAAAGCATCAAAGTCTGTCAATCATGTCATCCCAAGCATACAGATACTAGATCCCCTTAGAATGACACCAGCAACTTAGCCAATTGTTGAAATCAATCATTTTCTTCTTGTACTATGGTATAATTTTGGGTGATGGTAGGATGCTGCTCAGGGCTAGGGTCATACCCCCCTGGGCTACAAAATCTGAGAGGTCCTCCATGTCTCTTTTCATGTAGTCCAGGGAGGTATGTCTCAGGTCATTCACACCCACATGTACAATAACAGAGTCATATTTGTATCTGTTGTTGAGGGACCTGAGTGCGTGTGTTATGTGGTGGATCCTGACGCCTGAAAGGCAGCTGACTGTTTTGCCTTAGGGGCTTTGGTTGAGTGGCACACTGTTTAGGAGAGTTATGTGTCTTGTGATTAGCGTTGTGTTGTGGTGGACAAGTGCATTTCTACCTTGGAGGTCTCTGCTGTTTGGGTAGATTTTTATTGAGAGCCTCCATGAAGGTGGGTGAGTGGTTTGTGTTTATATGTGAAGGCAGTGCTGGTGTGTGTTCTGGAAGGCTATGTGTCCTATGTGGTGTGGTGCAAGTGTTGACCTTCTTCTCTTAACCAGCTATTCCGGTCTTGGCTGGAGAGTGCGTGGCTTCCAGTCTGGATATATAAGTGCATCTCTCGCAAGTCTGAGTGTTGAGATGTAAGAGGAGAGGGTTGTCAGTGTACATGAGGCAGTTGCTACATTGCCTCAGGATGCCCTCAGTTCACCAGGTTCATAGGTTCATAGGGTGATACTAGGCTATCTGCCCTAGGGCATTTACAAGCCTAGCCAAAGTATGTTTGGCTTTCACCACCCTTTTAGATTTTTTGACTGTGCCTCTGTATAGTAGGTCACAGAAGATAGCCCTTTTAAGGTTGGTTTACTGTGCCTCTGTCTAGTAGGGACACAGAAGAGATCCCCGGGGTAAACCTACGATCTCCCATCCACTCGTCAAGATTTCTCTTGAAGAGGGTCATTGAGGGGCTCTGCCTAACATGGATTGGGATTTTGTTCCAGAGTGAGAGGAGCCTCTGGGATATGAATCTGTCCCTCCAGCATGTCCTATTTATTTCTGTGCTGAGGTTTTAAGCCTCTGGAGCGTGTATCTCTAAGGGATTTGGATTTCCTGAGGTGGAGCATGATTAATAGGAGAAAGCACAGGGAACTAAAATTTAAACATTCCTGGAGAGGTAGGCATTAATAATAAGTACTGGAGCTGTTTCCTTGTTGAACACTTAGTGCTGGTAGCACTTTTGTGTGCTACAATAATTGCTACAAGAAGTCTGGTAACGTGCTAGACTAAAAAGCAGTATAGAGGTATCAAACTCCTATCACAGTACACAAAAGTTCTGAGGAGGGTGAATGACAAATGAATACTCAGAGTAGTAGAAAGTAAGATGGGAGATGAGCAGTTCAGATTCAGATAAGGATGCAGATCAACTGACCCATTGTTTTCAGTGAGACAAATAGTTGAGAAGAAGTTAGAGATGAGAAAAGAGTCTGAGCATTCCTACAATTGGGAAATGTATATGACAGTGTCCCAAGAAAGCGGATTTAGGTAGTCCTTTTGTTGTTTCAAGTCCTAGAAACATTGGTAGAAGCAGTGCAGGCTATGTACAAGGAGTCAATGACTCAAGTACAAACAATGCTCAGCCTCTCAGAGGGATTCCCAGTGGGAGTGGGAGCAAATAAGGGTTCAGCTCTGAGCCCACTGCTTTTCATATTGGTGATGGACTACATTAACAAACAGATCAGAGGGGACAGATCAACAAAGTTGCTCTATGCAGATAACATGGCATTACAGGCAGGCTCTGAGTAAGAATTTCAGCAAAGGGTAGGGGAATCGAATGCAATACTGAAGGCACATGGGATGAAACTGAGTACAGATAAGACAGTTGTAATGGCAGCAAATGGGGGAAATCAGAAGCAGTTGAAAATCGAGGTAGAAGGGAAGATAGTGGAACATGTTAACAACTATGAGTATCTGGGAGGGGTGGTTGAGGGGAAGGGAAGCCTGAATGAGGAAATCAAGGCTAGAATCAGAGAGGCTGCAGCTAACTGGCACAGAGTGGCAGGGATGAGTACAACAGATGAATGCCAAAGAAGGTGAAAAGTAAGGTGTACAAAACAGTACTGTGACCAGTACTATTGTATGGTACAGAACCCTGGCCAGTAAAGGCAAACAGTAGTGTGACCAGTACTATTTTATGGTACAGAACCCTGGCCAGTAAAGGCAAACAGTAGTGAGACCAGTACTATTGTATGGTACTGAACCCTGGCCAGTAAAGGCAAACAGTAGTGTGACCAGTACTATTGTATGGCACAGAACCCTGGCCAGTAAAGGCAAACAGTAGTGTGATCAGTACTATTGTATGGTACAGAACCCTGGCCAGTAAAGGCAAACAGTAGTGTGACCAGTACTATTGTATGGCACAGAACCCTGGCCAGTAAAGGCAAACAGTAGTGTGACCAGTACTATTGTATGGTACAGAACCCTGGCCAGTAAAGGCAAACAGTAGTGTGACCAGTGCTATTGTATGGCACAGAACCCTGGCCAGTAAAGGCAAACAGTAGTGTGACCAGTACTATTGTATGGTACAGAACCCTGGCCAGTAAAGGCAAACAGTAGTGAGACCAGTACTATTGTATGGTACAGAACCCTGGCCAGTAAAGGCAAACAGTAGTGTGACCAGTACTATTGTATGGTACAGAACCCTGGCCAGTAAAGGCAAACAGTAGTGTGACCAGTACTATTGTATGGTACAGAACCCTGGCCAGTAAAGGCAAACAGCAGTGTGACCAGTACTATTGTATGGTACAGAACCCTGGCCAGTAAAGGCAAACAGTAGTGTGACCAGTACTATTGTATGGTACAGAACCCTGGCCAGTAAAGGCAGACAGTAGTGTGACCAGTGCTGTTGTATGGTACAGAACCCTGGCCAGTAAAGGCAGACAGTAGTGTGACCAGTACTATTGTATGGTACAGAACCCTGGCCAGTAAAGGCAGAGCAGTTGAGAAAGATAGAGGTGATGGAGATGAAGGGCCTGAGATAGGTGGTAGGATTTATACTGTATGACATACAAAGAAATGAGGGCATAAGAGCAGAAGCCAAAGTAGCTCCATTTGCAGAAAAGGTCAAAGAGAACAGATTATGGTGGTTCGGGCACATGTGTAGAAAAGCAAAAGACAATCTGGTAAAGAAGATTTGGGCCAAAGAGGAAGAAGGCAAGAGAAAACAAGGACATCCAGCAAAGAGATGAGTGGCCTGTCTGAATGAAGACCAGCAACAGTTAGATATGAGTGTTGAAGATAATAGGAGAATGGCATTGAATAGGGGGAGATGGCAACAGTTAACATGACACCTTACCCCATGTAGAAAATGAGAAAAGGGAGTTGGTGATGATGATGATGATCATGATGATGAAGAACAAGTCAAATGGCATCAGAAATACTCACTCTAGAGATCCAAACTTCTTTTGCCACATCAACAGAATGGTTTGGAGGGGCAGGTATATCTCTCAAAAGATACTGCTCCTGTTTGTAAGACTGTCCATCCACATAAAACAAAGTTCATCCCTGTCCATATTCAAGCACAACTTAGAGCTATGGAAGAGAAACAGAAAATTTGCCTCAGGATTGCACCTTGTATTACTAATGGACAGAGGCAGCTCCCAAAGGCTTTATCCCATGCATGGGTACCTTCAAATTATCTATGGTATGGTTCCAGTTATACTCATTAGGGGTAATATATTATAACTGACCCTGAGATGGCTAAGGCCAATATATAACCAAATGGGATAGATTATTTCAAGCACAGAAGTGATATTGCCTAGGCATAAAATGGCCCACAAGGGCAGCTAGCCTAGTATATACCTATGAACCTATATGAAACTACCTGGCCAAGTTTACCACCATATGAGTTATGTTAACCTTTTCTTGAGTTGTATACTTGGAGATATGATACTATGAGGGCAGGCTTTCCACCGTAAGAATTATGTTAACCTTTTAGGTTCATAGATTCATAGGTTCATAGGTAGGTACTAGGCTATCGGCCTGAAGGCATTTATAAGCCTAGCCAGAATGAGTTGGCTTTCGCCGCCCCCTTAGATCGGTTCCCTGTGCCTCTGTCCAGCAGTGCCACTGAAGTGATCCCCGGGGTAAACTTTCTGTTTCACATCCACTCGTCAAGGTTTCTCTTGAAGAGTGCTAGCGAGGATCTCTGCCTAATGTAGATTGGAATCTTGTTCCAAAGCGTTGAGTGCTTGCTGATATGTTATTTTTACCTGTTCTTCAGTTGTATCCTCACTGATATGAAGCTAATAGGGCAGGTTTGCCAATATTTGAGTTTGAGTCACTAGTAATACACTGTTAATGTCAAAGGTCATAAGCATTGTGTGAATGCTTACAGATATCTCCCTCATTTTCTGCTGCAGTTGCAGTTTCTTGCATGTGAACTGGGGATGGTAATGTGACTCTCCATGTTATCATTTCATTTAATCTGGATTACTTCTAAAAAGTTATTGCTCAGTGCAGCAGAATATAGAGCAAACTATACTTTGTGTAGAAAATCTACTTCCATTTCCACAAAATACATATGCAGTTATTACTTGCATTATTATTTATTTGTCAGCATGCAATTGCTAGGAAAGACAATATACACAAACCATCTTTCTTTTCTTTTCTTTCTATTTAATTTCATGAGTGAATGCACTCTGTGCTAATATGCTTGCATCAGAAGGATTATTTTTTAAATTTCACCATGTTATTTTACTATTATGTCATTCCATTGAAATAAAAAAAATAGGTTAGTATGTATGCCACAGGAATTGCTGCCGGGCCTTCTGTATTCATTCTTCTCCTATATGACTAGTCTCTGAAAATGATACATAATGCAACACATGTGCATAAATAGGAATTTGCAACTGAAATAAATTTCAGGTTGGCATATATCTGGGCTGCAGCATTTGCAGCAAAGCAGTTGAATTATTTGGTGTCCAGAAAATACCAGAATAACACAATTTGGAAAATCTGAGTTACAATAATGATGTTAAAGAACAGAAAATCAGTGTGTTGACACAAAAAAGGTTTGGGGGTACAGATGTTAATTCTGTATTATTTTTAAAACCTTATGGGCACAAAATGAATGCCAAATCTTATAGGTTTAAAGGGTTAAAGGATAAGATTTACAGCAATTTCCACGTCATGTTGAAACTTATATATAACCATATATTTGTCTAATTCCTTGTTAAATATGGGGAAGGACTGACATTTTAAGATTAATGGGAGTTTATTCTAGAGTCACAGGTGATGTTGGTTGATAAACTTGTCTCACCTGCTACAAATGTTGATGTATGTTTTCAGGATAATAGTATTTCAATGTGTTAGGCTGCCAGTCTGATCAAGACATGTAATCTCAAACAACAGCGGATCTTTAATGGACCAGAATGTATGTATGGACTGCTGCTCAGGGGACACTATAAGAATGAAAATAAGTAAAGTCCTTTTAGCCTGCTTAAGTAACTCAGATATCCAAGTCCATCAGTTGTTTGTCACAAATCCGTATTCTGTCTCTTGTTGAATTATTTGTTTTTGCAGAAGCATAGACAGGGCATTGCACTCAATTACACACCAAAGCAGAAGTGTTGAGCTACAACAGACACAATGAGAGCCTTAGATAGACTAGAAAACCTTCTTGAGTTTCATGGGAGCTATGATACATGCCTTTCTTCCTAAGCTGGCAAAGGAAAAAATTCCATTAATAATTGTACTGAGATATTTAGGTTCATAGGTTCATAGGTTTATACTAGGCTATCTGCCCTAAGGCATTTATAAGCCTAGCCCAAAGTTTTGTGGCTTACGCCACCCCTTATATGAAAAAATACTGTGCCCATTAGTTTGTTGTGCCTCTGTCCAGCAGTGACACAAAGATGATTCCCGGGGTAAACCTACGATCTCCCATCCACAGGTCAAGATTTCTCTTGAACAGAGCCAGTGAGGTGCTCTGCCTCACATGGACTGGGATTTTATTCCACAGCATAGGGAGTCTCTGAGTGATAAATCTATCCCTCCAGCACATCCTATTTATATCCGTGTTAAGGTTTAAGTTGCTTGCTCTAGTGGTTTTGGTGGATTTGGATTTTTTGAGGTGCAGCATGTCCATTAATTCCAGGTTGGACATGGCATTGTATGTCAGGCACATGTCACCTCTGAGCAGACGGTATGCGACTGAATAGAGCTGGAGTTTCTTCAATCTGGCAGCATATGACAGATTTTGGAGTCCCTTTATCCTTTTGGTGAGGAACTTTTGGGGTCTCTCCAATTGCTGCAGATGTCGGGTGAGATACATCCCGAATGGGGCATTGTACTCGATCATTGGTCTGATAAGTGAAGAGTAAAGGGGAACAATGACCTCACTAGATCTGGATGTGAATCCCTTCATGATCAGGTGGGCAATGTAGAAGGTCTTTCTAACCACTTTAGCAACGTGAGTGTCAAAAGAAAGGCCACTGTCAACCTGGGTCCCCAGGTCCCTGATAACCTCTTCTGTGCTTAGTGGATTGCCACCTGTATGGTAGCTTGGGGTTACCTTGTTTTTCCCGAAGGGTATGACTATACATTTTTTGGCGTTTAACTTCAGGCCATGGCTCTGGCACCAGCTATCTGTTTCCGTGAGTCCCTTCTGAAGGATATCCGTGTCCGATCCGCTTTCCACTATGACGCCCAGTTTGCAGTCATCTGCAAACTTTGGCAGCCAAAGTCCTCCCATGTTGGCCTGTACTTCTGAGAAGTAGATGCCGAACAATAGGGGGCCAAGGACCGAGCCCTGTGGGACACCACTTGTGACCGGCAACAGTCTTAGCATAAGTGGACCCTTCAGAATAATTTGTGGCAGGAATGATTTGCTTATCAAAGGTGTCTGTACTACTTGTGCTTATATTGGGAATTAGATTATCATTTTTCAACAGGGAAGGGTTTATCTGTCACATTAAATATCAAACACTGGAGACAAGAAAGACATTTTTACCAAGTCTGACATCATCAGCAAACTTGGTGAGCCAGAGAGCACTAGTTTCAGTTTAGCCATCTGAAAAGATTATGTCAAAAGGAGATAGGAGAGTAGAGTACATATCTCTGTGTGATACAAGTGGTTGCTTCACCTGTTAGAGAGAAATCTTCCTCAGAACCATTTGTCAATCCAGGGGATCACCTATATATTTACCATGAGCTCAGTGAGTTTACATATAATCTCTTGGTAGGGGATGAGGTCAAAGTAATACCTCTTAAGTGACCTAGTCTGAGTGGAATTTTCTAATGTTAAAGTCAAACTGACTCACTATCCCAACACACTGATTTGTATCCTTTCACCAATCCCATGTCTAGTCTTGACCACTGGCTCCCACACAAGTTTTGACTGACAATTATGCAGTCATTCTTCTACCTTACATTTTAAGTGGACTTGCATTTGGCAGTCCTTTATACTTGTATATGAAAGAGAGAGAGAGAGTGGAATTAACATTGTGTGTTTGTGCCACTTGGAAAAGTTATTTAAAACATGATTTTCTTCTGATATCGGATCACTGCAGATTGATTAGATGTGTCTATGACCTTCTTGTAATATTTCTTTAGTTGTATACTTGTAATTTATGTATTTTCCTAATGAGGGTAGCTGCTGAATCTGGTGTCTCACAATCACGCTCACTTTCCATTACAGCTCTTCATCCAGTAAGGGCTAAGGTAAGAGTTCAGGACAGGAGTTGAAATGGTGGTAGGACACCATATTTTCCTAAAATAGCCTTCATAGATTACTTATATATTATTGTGACACAGTTGCCTAATCCCTCTTGGGTGCAGGAAGTGGCTCTGCGCATAATCCTTTCTTCTTGGAATGGGCAGAGTCATGGATAACAGTATGACATCTTTTGAAACAAGGCTTCTTTTGCATATCACATGATTGGCTCAGTCAGCATTTAATAATAATGACATTTGTCAGTCCACTAACGACCATATGCTGTCTGCCTTAATTTTGCAGGTTAAGTATATATTTTTCACATCTTACAAAAAAATTCAGATTTGAGCACTCTTTTTTCCTCTTGAACTAATTAATGGCTCCACTTTCTTCCCCTACAGGCCAATTCACTCCATCAGGATGGGAGTGGAAAGAGGTAAGCAGCCTTGGACTAGGCAAGAATCCTATATTCTTTCTTACACATGGTGCCTTATTAGCCCATCTCCTATGGAAGTAGTCAAGTGTGAGGGAGCAGGCCAGCTTAGCGGAGTGATGGGGCAGCCTACCCTTTTCATGCAACATCCTGCATCGTTTCTTGGTGACTCATTCTTTTCTGTCATCCACAATGAGGACGTCTACACATGTGCATGCATTCAGGCTGCATATGCTCACAGAATCATTATCCATAAGTACAATTCCTCATGCTTCCAATAGGTGTCATATAAGTGGAAAACTAAGGCTGTCTCTCTCCCCCCGAGGATAGGCAAGCTAACAACTGCTGCTCTCCCACAACCTCCCCAGATTACCAGACAGTACAGGAGGTTCACCTGTAGCTGAACCTTGGTCACCTGTATCATAAACAGAGCATCATGCTTCTATGTCACTGAGCTGGCTTCAATCTTCTTAATTTTGTTTATTTAGCAACCCCTTTTGTGATGAAAATATGCCAGTTTAACAGGGTAAATCAAGTTCATTTGCATTCTTTACAAATATATGATAGTACATTCCTTATCAAAAGATATGGACTGCAGCTGCTGCTTAGAATAGAAAATGTATAGTTTGAAGTAATAGCAAGGGTGAAGGTAGCCACTGTTTGCACTCTATTTCTATAACGTGTTTTTCTTTCCTTTCTTTGGTGACTTGCACAAGTATTATAGCTAAACTACATTAAACAGTTTGCTTAGCTGACATAATAGTGTATTTCAAGATGTAGTGCCATAAAGAACTTCAAAAAAATATAATGTGCTTTAATGCAGTGGTTTAATCTTGGGTTCACATTGAAATACAAGCATTAATATGAGTTAGTGTCTTTTAGTTTCAGTTTTATTTGCCATCTTGTGACAGGGTTTGTTGTCTAGCTAGAGAGAGAGATAATAACTGTATTACCTTCAGATATTTTGTTTTTGAGTTTTAAAATATTAACGGTGATATTCATAAGGATGACGTGTGTGTGTGTGTGTGTGTGTGTGTGTGTGTGTGTGTGTGTGTGTGTGTGTGTGTGTGTATGCATGAAAAAGAGATTGAAATATATATGTATATATATATATATATATATATATATATATAGAGAGAGAGAGAGAGAGTGAGAGGGACTGACACAGAGAGGTTACAGTAGTAAACAGGAGGAACAGAAAAGTGGTTCACACAGGTTTCATATAGGGAGTGGAGAATACAGCTACAGAATCAAACCAGTGGATATAGGAAAGCAAATGAATCTGACATTTACATGAAGAAGAGGAAAAATATCACAAAGGTGGAGTAAGTGGTAAACTTTTTGCATTTGTTTCTTAGTTTTGAATGTGAAAAGAAAGAGATAGATAGAGGGGGAAGTATTCTGTTTTGTTTGGGCCAGATGATTCTAACCTTTTGGTAAACAAAAACATCCCAATAAACTATAGGGAAGTAAGTGGCAAAGTAGATTCTTGAAGTTGCTAGATGTCTAATGTCACTTCATGAGTGTGCAATTTAGACAAATATAAATATACACATTTTATGCTAAATAGGAGTTCTAAGTTGTCCCTGATTTCGGAGTCCTTTGTCACTGAGGTTGAAAGGCGTAGTCAAATAGCTCTAAGAGATCTAGGTGACCCATGTGCACTTAGAATCCCCTCATAATATATATCTGTGACCAGGATTACAAGGAATGATTTTTTTTCTTCACAAAACTATGCAGCTTTATGTAGGAGAAGTAAAGTATCTATATTGTTCTGAATTACTTCCAAGAGCATCCTTTCTATAACTTTGAAGATGATTCAGGTAAGACTCATGTGTTGATAGCTGCCTGCATGTGTTATAGATCTGTTATAAATCTGCTTTTATGAATAGGGACCACTGTGGTCTATTGCCACAGACTAGGGACAAAACCTATGAAAAGATACTTGTTAAATAATATATGCATAGACTGCATTAGGTTTTGCTCGATTCCAGTGAGAAAGCACATGAAAATTGATTATGGGTCCATGGGGCTGGTAATTTCATTGTAGGCATGGTTGACTCTTTTTGATTACAAGTTATGTTGGGAGGGTCACCAAATGGGTGAAGTAGGGATCCAAATATACGTAATGCTTGCTGAAATTAGTGCTAAAGTTACTTACAAGAATCTTGGTAATATCTTGCTGTTAGGTATGTACAGTACTACTGACCTTAAATGCACAGCATTCTTGGGAATCACTCTTAAATTTCCATACATAACCATAAAAGATTATTTTCTGATTTGGGAGCAAGTTGGAGTTCAAAGACGGCCTTGATTTTGTGAAATAATTTTGAAAGTGCTTTTTCTCTATAAGATGTCTGGTTTTGAATGAAACCAAAGTGAACATTTTATATTTTGAAAGTAGCATTTTGTTTTTATTGTATAGTTGATTCTAAAATTCCACTACTGAGGTTTGCTTTTGAATTTTACACGCTATATAAATCTTTCAGGAATATTATAAGTAACAAGTTTATCCTGGATGCTGACATGCTGAGGTTATATAGAATAAAATTCCAGTTTGTATTGGTAAGAGACTTGCTTATTTTGGAATATTCACCATTCATTTGCAAAGCTTCTGAAAACTATAGCACTGCACACAAGTCTAACCTAAGTTTTAATGATTAGCATTTCAGCCATCTTGTTCTGCTTTCACAACAGAGGATAAAATAATGACTGACATAATACCACACAGTACCAAGTCATATATAGGGATTTTTGACCACAATATCA
>NC_056738.1:9018732-9061232 GCF_019279795.1 Protopterus annectens | reverse complement strand
AAAGCATGGGGAGTCTCTGTGACAGGAATCTATCCCTCCAGCATGTTCTATTTATTGTTGTGGCGAAGTTTAGCTCACTAGAGCAAGTGGCTCACAGTGACTTGGATTTCTTTAGGTGGAGCATGTCCATCATTTCTGAGTTGGACATGGCTTTGTAAGTCATGCAGAGATCACCTCTGAGTAAGCGATATGCCACTGAGTACAGCTGGAGTTTTATCAGTCGGGCTGCATAGGACATATCTTTGAGGCCAGTAATCCTCTTGGTGAGGTACTTCTGTGGTCTTTCCAGCTATTGGAAGTGTCTTGTGAGGTACATCCCAAATGGGGCATTGTACTCTATGACGGGTCTGATGAGTGACAAGTAGAGGGGCACTATAACCTCTTTATTTCTAGATGTGAAGACTTTAGTAATTAGATGGGCTACATAGAAGGATTTCCTAACTACTTTGGCAATATGATTGTCAAAGGAGAGATTACTATCTACCTGGGTCCCTAGATCTCTTATTACCTCTTCTGTATTAAGGGGGCTGCCACCTACGTGGTAATTCATCGGTGTTTTGTTTTTCCCAAACGAGATGACTATGCATTTTTTGGCATTTAGCTTGAGACCATGACTTTCACACCAGGTGACCGTCTCAGTAAGGCCCTTTTGGAGAATGTCCATGTCAGCCGGAGAGTCAATTATGGCTCTCAGTTTGCAGTCATCGGCGAGCCTGGTTAGCCATAGTCCTCCTGTGTTTGCCTGTACTTCTGAGAAGTATATGCCGAACAGTAGGGGTCCTAGGACCGAGCCTTGCGGGACACCACTTGTGACCGGTTTAGAGTTGGACCTGGAGCCCGCTATTCTTACCATGTGAGTTCTGTCTGTAAGCCAGTTGGCAACCCTTCTTATGATGTAAGAGTTTGTGTTCAGGCTGGTGAGTTTTTCTATAATTCCCAAGTGGGGAATGGTGTCAAAAGCCTTGGCGAGGTCAAGGTAGGCTGTGTGAATCACCTTCCCCTCATCTATGGCCTTGGTGACTGTCTCGAAGAAGTCAACCAGGTTTAGTAGGCATGATCTGCCCTTAACAAAGCCGAACTGGATCAAGTCAAGTGTTTGGAGGTTCCCAATGTCTTTGTTAATGAGTTCCATGATGATGTGCTCCATAGCCTTGCAGACCAGGCTAGTCAGGCTTATGGGGTGATAGTTACCAGGGTCAGTTGTGGCCCCTCCTTTGTGGAGCGGAATATCCATTGCTATGCACCATTCTATGGGCACATAGTCTGTGGAGAGGCTGAGGTTGAACAGTGTGTTTAGGTGGGGGGTTAGTTCATTCTGTAGTCCGTGCAAAACGCAGCCTGGGACACCATCTGGCCCCACTGATGCTGTGCTTTTGGCTTTTGAAAGGGCTGTTTTCACCTGTGCATCTGTGATTTTTGGGACACTACATTTTTCCGGTATTGTTGTGGGCCCTCCTGGGGGTGAGAGGGGGGTGAAGTTTGCACTGAATCTATCTGCCAGGATGTTGGCAATATCAGTAGGTTCAGTATATTTTGTGCTATTTTGCACTAGCTCAGAGCATATCTGTGAGGTGCCTCTTAGATTATTGACATAGCTAAAGTAGGCTTTGTGGTTATCTTTCGAATCCTTGGCTATTTTTCTTTCGAAGTTAGCCTTGGATGATTTTATGAGGGACCTTAGTTTCTTACTGATACTAAGCAGGGATGTCTTTCCTTCTTGGGGTTTGCTTTTTTTCTGAACTAGTTTCCTCCTTCTGTTGTATAGCCTGTTTATGGCAGGGGTCCACCAGACTGGTTTCCTTCTCTGAGGGGAGTGAGTCTTGGATTTGCTAGGAATGGCATGATCCATGCATCCTTGTAGGTGCTTATAGAGTGCATTTGTAAAGATTCCTGCATCTTGGACACTGTTATCCTTTAGCATGGGGGCTGTGAAACTTACCACCTCTGTCTTAAGTAAGGTGAAATTTGCTATAGAAAAGTTTTTCACTGTGGTTTCCTTGGTTGGGGGTGGTGGTGTGGTGTGGACATCCAGACTGATTAGTTTATGGCCTGATCTAACCAGTGACGGATTGACCTCCGGTGCGGAACACCTGTCGCCCATGTTGGTGATGACCAGGTCCAATATGTTTTCAGCTCTGGTAGGGGAGTTTACCAGCTGATCCAGGGCATTTGAGTTGATAAATTCCAGGAAGCGCTGGACCTGGGAGTTTGTACTTGAGTAGTTTTCCCAATTAATGGTAGGGTAATTGAAATCGCCCAATATCAGGGTGTTCGGTAGGACATTCATGTTTTCCAGTGTCTCCAGAAAGGTGGAGTGGTGGTCCTGGGTCATGGAGGGTGATCTGTAGCAGGCCACAATTTGCATTGCAGATTTGCCCGATGTTAATTGCACATGGATGATCTCAGAGGTTATCATGCTGCACTACTAACCTGGAGGTGAGGGTATCCTTGATGAATATGGATACACACCTTCCTTTTGTGTTTCGGTCCATGTTCTGTGGCCAAAATGTGTGGTATGAGTTGTAGCCTGGTAGTGCTGGGGTGCTCTGTGGAGCCTTGAACCAGGTTTCAGTTACTGCACAGACGTCGACGTTCTCCATACTGAGGAGTGCTTTGAATGCATGCATTTTGAGATTTAAACTCCTGGCATTGAGTAGCATAACCCTCATTTTTTTATTTGTGCTGTTTACGGAGGTGGGTTTGACTTTTGAGCATTGTCTAAAAAAGGCAAGAGACTTGGCCAGTATTCGAAAGCCTAGGGGTGACAGGTGCAAGCCATCTCTTGTGAAGCAACAAGGCTTGTCGAGCATGTCATCCCAGGCTGACAGACACTGGATCCCCTTTGAATGACACCAGAAGCTTAGCCAATTGTTGAAATTGATATTTTTTTCTTTATACTGCAGTATCATTCTTGGTGAGGGCAGGATGCTACTCAAGGTCAGGGTCATACCCGCCTGGGCTACATGATCAGAGAGCTCTTCTATGTCTCTTTTCATGTAGTCCAGGAGGTACTTTTCTTGTGTCTGTTCATGTGCTCAAGGTCAGGTTTCTTGCTTTTGTTTGATCAAGCCTGGATACTCGATATAGTTTTCTCATGTTTATTGACTTGTGACACATTGTAGTGGTGTGTTTGCTTGTGCTTGTATTGTTCTCGCTTTCAGATTGCAGCGCATTGGAAAAATAAGTCATGCCTATTTTTTACCATTGTTGCTATTACTATAAGTTGCTGCAACCTTAGAGTGAGAATTAATAAACTAAGTAGGCTAAAATTCTACACTTGGACTTAAAGTGCAGCTTGACTCCCTACAAAAACGTTTCATTCAATTTTGCTTCAGAGTGCTTTTGCATAAAACTCATTCTGCTTGAAATACTGGTGTATACCTTATGCATATATAAGCCAACAGCAGCAATTGTTTGGATTTGAAGAAATGTGTTTTAAGGGATCAGGAGTCAATGGAATATAGTAGATCAGAACTATTAGAATAGTGTAAGTGGCTTTTATGGTGTTTTAATTATCACTTGAAACATTGATGCTTTTAACCAATGATGACCATTAAACATAAGTGCTTTCTGTAGCTGGGGGGGGGGGGGGTGGCAGGACTTGAAACCTTTCATCTCGTTACTTTTCAGAACCAAATAGTAGACAAAAATACAGCTTGAAGTAAAAGAACTATGTACTATCTCATTAACGACTCTTAGCTTTATTCATCAGTACTAACTGCCAGACACTAGTGACATGTTTAGAATCACAAGGCATGCAAAAAAGAGAATACGGTGTTCCATCCCAAGCCTAGAAAACAGTGGATACATTGCCACTGTGGATTATACTTTGAAGCATATATAGTTTTTGTAATGATTTTAATGCTACAGTCCATTATTTCTGCATGTCTTAACCGCCTCAGTCAATTAAGTAGACCATCCCCTGATGTAACACAGTCTGCAATTTTGATGCGTGGCTGAGTGCTGGGCTATGGTGCATATGTACTGGTTGTCAAGCTGAGATTCTTTCCCTTATCAGTCTGCACATAAGACCTCCACACTTGCTTCCACATGTTTCTTGATATGGGATAACAACAGCTACTCACCCCCATCCCTCCCACACTGGCTCTGCAATCTCCAAGCCTACTAGTCAAATCTAGGTCACTGGAGCTATAGTCAAGGCTGTGTCCCTCTACATCACAGACCCAGAGTAGCTCTAATGTTTATTGTGTTGTGCCCAGGTGTCCAGTGGGTCACATGAATCACATCTGCAAGGTTTACAAATAGAACAGAATAGTAAAGTTCCAGTGTCAGACTCACAAACACACACACACATGTACACATTCACAGAGGCTTAGGCAGGCTTTGAATTTTTGATAGAATTAGATGAGTAGAACTAGTGCACGTTTTCTGAAGAGCACTATGGCTGTCACTCAAATTTTCTCATTTTTAGGATTATTCACTGAAAGTTTTTCAGAAAATAATAAACTTGACTAAGGACAGAGACAAATTCTAAGGAAAAATATAAGATGTTTCTGAAATCAGGGACATCTGAGCATTAAGTTGAAGTCCAAACACAAACTCACACACATACACACACACACACACACACACACACACACACACACACACACACACACACACACACACACACACACATACATGGACACACAGATGTACACACACATACACATGCATAACACACACGGGTCTACTTCAGAAAACTGAAAAATCGAAAGTCTTAATCCCAAAAGACTGAAAATTCTGATTACTGAATGATGGAATTTGTCCCTTCTCCACTGTTGCGTGATCTTGGAATTGGTATATATAGTTAGCAGAGGGTGTGGGGGGAAGCCCCCACATGAGAGATGCAAGGGGGCTTGCCCCTGCATTAAAAATGTGTTCAGTATTTTGAATTTTCAGTCCTTTGGGATTCAGTCTTTTGGTTTGTCAAACACACACGCACACATGCACATGCACACAGACACACAGGCACACATAAACACTCACCCATACTCACATGCACATACACTGTTGCAAGCATGCACATGTGCATGTGGTACCAGGGTACATAGATGAGCAAGTGACAGAATTAAAGAAAACTTTAATCTAAGAGAAACCACAAATATAGTTTTCTTTTAATTTATTTGCTTCATTATTCTGTTGTAGTCAGCAACTACCAACTGAAACCCACTCAGACAGTACCTTCCCTTCCAATACCAGCTCCCTTGTTTGAAGACCAATAGGGCTAAATCCAGTAGTGTCTGAAATGTGGTACAAAGAAGATCAGCTTTTTCCCCTTGAAATGTAAAAAAAATCTGCTATCATCTCCCATATACCACCCACACTTCCAAGTGTAGATGCGCTACACAAGACCTTCACCTACTGTAAATGCTATCTGAATCTGCAAAGTCTTCTGCTCTCCATCAGTAAGATGAGCGTATAACTCAGGACCCATTTCAACTTTGTTTTTTGCATTGTTGCCTCAAGAACTTTAAATAAATAGCCATAACTATGCTCATTCTTATTACTTTGGACCATATTTCCCACACATCGTAAACTGTGCTACTAAAAAAGGAATACTTCTTCCCAGGATGATGATTTACAAGTAACTGCAAAATCACCCTTTGGAATAAAATTGCATAATGATAGTTCCACAGTTCTAAAGACAAACCTCATAGTGGTATTCTGAATAATTTTTCAAATATTACAGATAATTGCCAGAGATGATTTGTCCATTCATTTTCTGATGTCTGCTTTATTCTTTCCATGGTCAGAAAGCATGGCTAGAGCCTATTGTATCTTTCAGAAGGCAAAATCCAGAGAATAAGTCATAGATGTGATCACAGGACATACCCAGTCTCATTCAGATGCAGCTTGCCTGTATACATATGGACAACTTAGAGACTTATCAATTTACTGGGTCTATATTATAACACAGAAGACGCGTTTAAGCAAATGCCTCTGTCAACACGTAAAGACTGAACGCACTAAAGTGTGAACAGTCATAACAGCAAATTCTTTCCCTGGGAAAGAATTTGCTTGCACAAATGCACACACTTCAAACATAACTATGTGGGGGGCTTCACACCCCCACACCCCCCTAACTAAATATTCCAACTCTTACATCGCACTACAGTGGAGAAAATGGCACCACAGTGTAGTTGGCCAACTACATCTTTGACCTGTAAAGTATTCATTGAATCGCTTAAATGCATTTCGATGAATATGTGTCGCTCATTTGGTGTTCAATATTACATTTCAATGCTGTAATATAGACCCCAGTTTACCTACTGGCACTTCTTTGCGATACAGCAGGAGACCACAGACTCCAACGACAAACTGTAAGTTTCCCACAGTTAATTCACAATTAATTGAATGGATGTTGTGAATAATTTTGTCTTTTGTTAGTACTTTTCTTGCAAATGTTAGCACCTTTGATGTATCCACTTCATTGAGCCAGAATCGTTATGCAGTTTTATGAGGCGATTTTATACAGTTACTGATGTGACTTTCAGCATATAACTGCACTGTGATATTGGCACTTTTTATGGAAAGTATGCCTCAAAGTGTCTTGAAACCCCATGAAAAATGGGTCTATATTACGACATTGAAACATCGTAATATCGAACACCTAAACATCAACCCGTATTCATCTAAATGCAATTATGCAAATCAATGAATACTTCCAGGGCAAAGATTTAGTTGGCCAACTATACTGTGTTGTCCTTTTCTCCGCTGTAGTGCAATCTCAGAGTTGGTATATTTTAGTTAGGGGGGTGAGGGGGCACAGCCCGCCACGTTGGTGGGTGGGTTTGTTTTCAGTTAGGTTAGTTATGTGGGATTGTGGGACAAGTGTTTTTTGCACTGTAAGTATTCATCAATTCATGTAAATGTGTTTCGATGAATACGGGTCGATGTTTAGGTGTTCGATATTATGGCATTTCGATGTCATAATATAATCCCCAAGAAATAAATTTACAATTTCCAGAAACCTGTACTAGGATTTCAGTTTGCAAATTCAGTGTAGTAATTTTAAAATATTCAATATTTTGATATCAAACATGAAATACAGAAATTTATTTCAGTAGATTTTAAATTGGATAGCTTTCATTTTTATGTGTAGCTTTAAAAAGAAATAAGTTTTTTATTTTTTGTGTGAGGTTGTATTCTGAATAGAGAGGGCAAATAGAAGGGAGATAAAGGAGGTAAGGAGAGCAAAGATGCAAGTTGGCACAAAGGGTAAAGAAGAGGAACTAAGGCTTTAAGTCATACTGCAGAAAATGGAATGAGAAAGACATACCACAACAGGCTAAAAATAATAATACGGAACAAGAAGAAGCACTTTATGAATGTATCTATTAGCCTTCAGCATGGAAATGGAGGATAACCTACCATGGTGGGGGTAGCTAGTGTAGAGTGCTGAGAGCAGTAATTAGACAATGGGGTAGAGGAGGAAGAATAGAGAGGAAAATTGCTGCCCTGTGTGAACAGGGTGCCCAGAAATCTGGCCAGTGTGTGCTGACATACCCTTCATGAAGATCTTCACTAACTCATTAGTCAGTGAGAAATGCCTGAAGGCTGGTACATAGCTCTTGTGCAAGGTGCAGCAGAAAAAATAGGGAATTGCAGACCTGTTAGCTTAACAATAGTGACGGCAGACCATGATGTAGGAAAATCCCAATGACAAAGGTTGAACCTTGCTAGCGGACAATAATGTCTATGACAGCAAAAAATGCCTTCATGACTGGAAGGAGTTATAGTTGAACATTATTAAATTTTGCAACTCTGATACATGAGAATTTGTTATTACACTGCTTTAGAAGCTGTGTGCTTAAACTTTAAGAATTTTGATTCTGTCCTCCAGAGAAGGCTGCAAAACACTGAAGGAGTTGAGGACAGAAAGGAGATTGAGGAACTGGATTGCAGCATAGCTGGTGGGCAACACAGTGGGTTGTGTTGAGAGATATCATCTCAGGAAAAAACAGTGTGAATAGATGAATACTACAGGGGCACTCTCTTGGGAACAATGATCCTTAGTTTATTTATTTCAAGCATATTAGAGGAAAGAATGGCAAGATCTGTCTTTTCAGTGATGACACACAAATACGTTTAGCAGTAAAGGAAGGTGAAAGGTTCTAAGGAAGGGTTCAGAAAGGGTGAGAACACAGCCAAAGAATGGCAGTTGAGGTTCAGTACAGACAAATACATAGTTTTGCACTTGGGCCTTAACAAGTTTATGTGGCATATCAGCCAATGGAGAGCAGAACTGATGATAGCAGTATAGGAAAGTGTCTGGAATGTTTATTGCACCTTGACGGGATCAAAGGCAACTGCATCCTCAAGAGAATAGATTCTAGAAGCAAAATAAGTCATGTTATCACAATATCAGTTTCAGATTAGGCCATACCTTGAGTACTGATTGCAGCTCTGAAGATTATATACAACAAGGAAATCAACCTGTTGGAAGGATCAATTAGGGAAGCCATCAAAAGGGTGTGTTGAGATGAAAAGGAATCATATTACCAAAGAATATAGTGCTTACAGTTAATCTCCGTAGAAACTGGTGGGTTATGAATCATAATATGGCTGCATAAGATCGTGTCACTGACATGTGACTGGGTCACCCTTCCAGAAAATATGACAGAAGAGGATGAGGACAACAGAGTGTAGGGCGCACATGTTCCCAGGATCTGTGAAAGTATTTCTTCAGTGAGCATTCTGGAGGCATGGAATGAACAATCAGAAGGTGGGGTAGAAAGCGAAGGCATGGGAAGATGCAAGACCACATGTGTTCTGATGAGTCTATCAGCTGTTTTTTTTTTTCATTGTGCAACAGGAACATGAAATGTATTTTCATGGGACATTGTATCCCTTGGAAGTGTTGCATTTGTTTTTTGCTTATTTTTAGTAGTTTTTTTTATTCACCATGGTAAGCTAGTGATATGGTAAAGCTACTTAATGTGAGATACTCTGAGTTTCCTGAATGATGAGACGGGCCCTGTATTCCTAACTTTTATTCACTGTCTTGGCAAGTAATATAATATATAATATCATTTGAAAGTGTCACACTCCTTCTCAAGTCCCTCATAAGTCCTGCTGTATTTAATGTTCATCCTTAACAAAAGAACTAGGTTATATATAACTGATGCACCACATAATGCAATTAAGTCCTCGTAAGAAGACACTCACAGCAAGAACAATTAGCCAGCAGAGAACAGAACTACATGCATTGAATAAAACTTAAAAAATTGAATTGGGTCATGCTTGGCATCCTTTTATATGTGATGCCTAAATAACAAAAAAAAAAAAAAAACACCACACTTCAAGGACTTTCTGAAATCTGCTTCCAGATTGGTTGAGCTATTCAGTTCAGAAATGGTTGATAAAACTCATGTTAACTTTGTACGAATCCCAGGCTGTTTTGATGAATGAGTATACATGAGCATAAATGTATTTTTTAAATATTTATCCTCTCTGTCTCTCTGTCTGTATATATATATATATATATATAGAGAGAGAGAGAGAGAGAGAGAGAGAGAGAGAGAGAGAAGCTGACCTTTAAGTAATGAGTTTAGGGGAGTTTGTTTTTCTGACTTCCTGCATGAGTCACAGCACTAATTAAGACTGCCACCTCTCAACCTTTAGATTAAAACAATCTATATAGAACTATACACCATGCACCATCCAAACCAAGACTCATCCGCTTTGTGACCATTTAATAAACTACCCTACTTTTCTTCAAAAGTTACTGTTGAATGTCAGGGGAAATACCATTTCAGTTCAAAAAGCCATTCTTAAAATACATAAAGGAAACCAACCGATAGTAAACTTTAAATGTTTTAAAAGCATCTTAAATGGTGATGGTTTTAAGTACATACAAAAAACCACTGGATAATGATTTGTAAACATTTTGATAATTAGATTAACCAATGTGAAAACAAAGGGCATATATTTTCCAACAGTTTTAACAATGGTAATCATCTAAGCTATTTGATAATGTAACTTAATAGTTTATAGATATAGGCTGTAAGAAAAGAGTCATTTGAAGAGCAGAATGCTGACAAGTAAAACCACTCACATGATACAGTATTAGTTAACCTGGAAGACCAAAAGAAAGCTGTAAAAAAAAAAAAAAAAAAAGTAACAGAACAAAGACAACTTTTAGAGGGTAGCCCAGGGGATGTAGAAGTACTGGAGGAGCTTATTTGGCTAGGTTTGCTGTAAAAAAGCATTTCTGTAGAAAAAAACAGTATGAATCTTCAATGCTTTGCGAAATCCAAAAACTTGCTGTTGAAATCTCCACATTGCCCTGCTCTAAGAAAATAATGTCTAGTGAAAGAAAGCAACAATAGAGCAAATGTAGATTTTTCACTAAAAATCAGGCACAAATAATTGGTATACTTTGCACCTTTTCTGGTGATTGCATGGCAAATGTGCCCTCTGACCTTACAGAGTGCAACTTGAGTTCAACATGGCTATGCCCAAGAGCAGTGTTTACATTTTCCCACAGTGAATGTTTCAGACATCTCTAGCTACAGTAGTGCTGTCTGTGTCCCTTTTACCTCCCAGTGGGTCAGTGTGTACATAGTCATGTCACAGTAACAGTCAGGTTCTCTGCCTGCAGCTAAACATACAATTAGAACATCCTGTATCCTCCTGTCAAGCACAGTACTGAACTCCATTAAAGCAGTGTTTGGCCAAAAGTCAGAAGCACTTCAGGGAGCAAATGTAAGCTGTAAAAAGTAGAAATAATTATAATAATAACAGCACTTACTACTCCCCTTAAGGCTCAACTACATTATACTTATTTGTCTGATAAAGTTCCAACTAAAGGAAGTCAAACATTAGGTCAGCAGCTGATTATGTGTCACGTGATCCATAAACTTTATTCAGTACATCACTATATGTAAAGGTAGCCAAGAGTTTGTATGAATATATTAAATCTGTCAATGCACTATAGGAATGAATTGTTAATTAATATTAATTCTTTTTTTAATTTATTGAGCTGGCAATAAAGGAAATTATCAATATTCCTGTAAGGAGTAATTTAGTTCCTAATAACTATAATTATATAACAGTTATTGTGAATTATTATAGCAATAACCCATGGCTGGGTGTGGGTAATGCTGGATTTACCCATGGTTGGTGTGGTTTGGTCACGAGGGCGAAGCCCGAGTGACCAAACAAAGCCAAATGTGGGTAAATCCAGCATTACCCACACCCAGCCGCGGGTTATTGCTATTATACAATGATGTTAGTTTTGTGTTGTGTTATGTTTGTGTTGTTGTTATTTAGGTTTTTGTTTGCTTTACATTGTATTCTTCCACTTTTTGTGAGATAAAATAGTCCACACTTTGATGGAGTTAACCACAGCCCTTCTGTTTTGTCTTGAACTTTTGAGAATTTTGACTCTGTAAATATCTTGATGTAGACTTAACTTAGTAATGCAGTAGAATGAGTATTCTGCAGTGTCTTGTTCTTCACCTTCATTTTAGAATGCACGGACTTGATGGCATGGCAAGGTGAGCTTTCTATAAATGTTATTGGTCATGGACTTGGCAAGTGCTTCTACCGAGGGAGATACATGATCTCCTATGTTGAAGCAAATTGTTTATTGTAAAGAGGTGCTATCCTTAAGTATCGGGTCAAAGTGAAGCAGTAAAATAAATGTAACAGCACTTATAATGGGAAGCGCCAATAGAAGAAATGTAATATGACTACTTCCCAATATAGAATGTATAATTAGACAGCTCAACCTCACATAATGAGAAAAGCAAAGCCAAGGAAAGTATAACGACAGGGTAATGTAACTCATTCATACTATAATTAGAACCCCTGTACAGTTTCATGTATTGATATATGAGTATTGTAGTCTTATACTAACAGAGCATATCATGTGGGTGTTACCTTACTTTCCTGTCAATGTGCCTACTTCCTTTGTAGTATTTCCTCTTTTGTAAAGATAGCAGAATCAGCATCAGTTTGGATAAGGCTACTCATTGCGGGTAGAGCATCTCTTTGTTGTATTCAGTGGGTGTCCTGTTTTGTAGCTTATTTCTAGTAGAGGGCCTACTCTGTTAATTTTTGTCCTTTTTATTACAGCACTCTTATGCTGTGCTGCACAGGGGGCTGCTTTTGTAGATTTGAATGATTACTTATTTGCTGCATGCAAGAAGAAACGCTCTCACGGACAACAAAGCAATACTTTTGTTAAGTAAAAAAGAAAGTGGTACTTACGTCTTTTCGCAATGACATTTAGAACAGGAGAAACTGCTATATGGCTTGAAAACACCCGTTGCTCCTGTTCAAAATGTGGTTACGATAATACGCAAGTACCACAGAAACTACCATTTTCTGTTCTGTCAAAGTGCCGCAGTTTAATATGTTAACTGCCAGACCTTTTTAATTTATGTTGGATTTACAATGTGCACGCTGGTTGGATTAGCCAATCGGCGTGCACGTTTCTCGGCTTTACCGAGTTTCCATTGTATAATGTCATTTTCTTAATTAGTATACTTTAAAACTGTGATTATGAATTATTATTATTAGAAGTATTAGGCACTAAGCTCTGATAAATACTGAAACTTTTTTTACAGCAATACTACATTTGTATTTCTGTTCTGCTGAAAATGTATTTAATGTCACCTCCTTAGTAGTTCAGTGATAAAGAGATAATTAGGTAGTCTGGACATTAAATGTACACTGTGTTCACGATCTGTATTCAAGAACATCCGTACCACATTTTTTGTGCTTTCTAATTACTCAGAAAGATGACATTAAGTGTACATGTAGTCTACACTTTGTGGTAACATTTATGAGTCCCCTCAGTATTTAAGGTTGTAAGAAAATCAGTAGGAAAACTCAAATTAGGTGGAAGAAGTTATGAGTTATTCTTGTGTTGTCTGTTCACTTAGTGCACACAGCGTAGGTGTTAATGAATTCCAGGAAGTGTCTTAATTCCAAGTAAATATGTGGTCATGTGGCTTGACTAAGTATTACACAAAAAAAAACTGTTATTTGCTATAGCTGCTGAGATGAATCCTAAATAGCCCATTGCATGCCCTTCCTGAACACTAAGTTAAGTGGGTGTGGGGGATAAGTCCATGATGGCTGAATAAGTAATAGTTTCTCCCAGATGACTCTCCCAACAGAGATCGTGAATAAATGTGTCAGCTGGCCAGGGAGGACTGAAGATCAACAAACAATGGGGAGTAAAAAAGAGCAAAAAAATCTCTTCGTTACCATCTGCTTCGCGACGAATACCTTTATTATGCCATGTTAGTAACATGCACTTCATTACTTAATCCTGGTATTTGCCAAGTAGAACACCTTAACAGAAAAAAATATCATCCTGAGAATTCAGAAACAGATCCATCTACAATAAATTGACTGGAGACTGACTACCAAGGTGCTTATTTTTTGGTTTAATTCTTTTTGTTAAGCACTTTTACATTACTTTACTGGTTTTACAGCTCCATCTCTCATGGGAAGGCCTACGGTAAAAATAGGTTATTTCTGTGATGTAGTAATTTGCATTTCAGAGATACATTAGCCACAAAGAGGAAAGACCTCACTATTGACCAATTTGCATGTCTCTGAATCACTGTTAAATACTATGAGTCCAGATTTGCACTTTCCTCAAATACTTGGCATTGGTGGCCCATGTATTGATTTGAGACAGATACCTCCCACTGGCAGCCCATGTATTAATTTGGGACAGATACCCCCTCTGGTCTCCCATGTATTGATTTGGGACAGATACCCCCCCCCCCCCGTACTGGTGGCCCAGGTATTGATTTGGGACACATACCCCCCATGGCTGGCCCATGTATTGATTTGGGACACATACCCCCCCCAGTCCCTCTCACAAACACATACTCACAGTAAAACACACACATAGACACACACCCCACATATCCTTTTCATGTCCCTGAGTTGTCAGAATGTCCCTGGTGTCTTTTTCCATGCCCTCATGAATCATTCATAATTACAGTCAGTCAGTCATTAATGACAAACATTAGAGTTTCAGACGTCATACCCATCAGTGAATGCATACTAATGCAAAATTTATTTTAGTAACTTTCAAAGTTTATAAGAGGAATAATTAAAATCTGTCCTTGACTATGTGTCTTTGACACCCATTAGTTTATGATTTGCCTAGATTTCTTGTGCTATGAGGATATGTATGCTTATATGTGCCCTGTCCCTCTCTCTTGTAACTCACAATCTATGCTTGAATAAAGCCCAAAATCCTCACTATATGATAAAGAAACCCTTGGAAAGCTAACATATAAGTTAGCATAGCAGGTTTATGCTGCTGCTTCCCATGTCAAATGTGCTGGATCTGAAGACTTCCCCCTCCTTTGTAATGTATTTTTGTGTTTTTATTCCCTCGTTTTACCTGGTGACTAGTGGTGGTGAGAAGGGCTAATATCCTCAGAGGGAGAAGCAGTGTTTGAATAATTTTTAATACTATTAAGGCATCCTATTTAGAGCATCCCTGGTGTTTAGTCACCTCCCCCAACCCACATTGTCTTTATTTTTTTAATAAGTGCTCTTAAAATACATTGCTAAAGAAATACCCATGGTGCTTAGTGTGCCCCCCTCCATTGCATCTTGTTTAAGTGCCCTTTAGGCACACTATGTTATCCCTGGTGGCTAGTATTCAGCTTCCTGCCCACATTTTGTAAAAGTACCTTTAAGGCACAACTGGTATAGTTTTCCCAGGTGGCCAGTGTTACCACTGACCATAAGTGCTGTTAAGGAGTTATACTGAATGTTTCTCCCTGGTGGTAGTTGTTCCCCAACCCTATGTTGCCGGATTTACTTGTTAGGGGAGTGTGCTATGAAAGTGCTGATGCCCCCCTTGCGCACACACACACACACACACACACACACACACACACACACACACACACACACACACAAACACACACACTCACACATCTAGCTAACCTACTTCCTCACTAACCACCCCCACTGTAACATCCTAAGGCAGGCAGACACCCACACATGTAGCCGCACACATACACCCATGCATACACCCCAAAACTAGCCGAGTACTAAAGTGCCTGGCAATTACCTCTACTGTAATTAGTGAACACAGGCTTTCAGCTATGTTCATTAGAATGGCCAGGAGTGACCATGTTATTTATGGAACTGAGCAAATCTCTTAATCATGCAAGTGTGTAAATGCCTTACATCAGGCACGTCCAGGGAAGAGCACGTGGATAATTAACATACATCTCGTTAGCATACAGCATGGCCACAGGGGCAGCCCACCATAGTGCTGCACATCTTCATGTTGTAGCACTGTGTGGGGGGGGGGGGCGCTGTCTCTAAATCAGAAATAGTTTCTACATCTTGTACACCTAATGGTAACCTTTCAGAATCAGGACCTTCCTGTAATATTCAAACAGCCTCTTCTCTTCTTTTCTCTTCTTCTCAATGTCATTTATTTGTGAAAAGTCATGCATTTAGGACTGGTGGAAGGCTTGCCAGATTTGAAATATAATATTTTTCATCTCTTAGGTTTATTTAATCTAGATAGCATTTACATCATGTTATTTAACTAGGACATACAACTTTAGCATAAAAGCCACACATAAGACTAAAAATAAATGTATCTTCTGCGAGATATACCTGTCCAACCAAACCATTCTGTCGATGTTGTTGAAGAAGTTTATATGCCTACACTGAGTATTGTTGATGCCATTTGACTTGCTGATCTGCAGTAAATCCATGAACCCTGGGTTGTAGGATGCTTTGCATGCCAGACACAGGTCAGCTGCTCGCAGTCTGCAGGATACCAAGTATAGTGACAGGGCTGTCACTTGGTCCATGTAAGACATAGTGTTTAGGCCTTGTATCCATTTATAGTAAGGTCGTTTTGTACTTATTTACTTATGTATTATTTATTTATTTATTTGTTTATTTATTGATTGATTGATTGCATTTGATTACCAGGAAAGTCTGGCTAAACACACAGACTGAAGAAACATTATTTATCACAATATAATAGGGAAAACGTGGAAATGTTCTTTGACACAAAGCCAAATATCTTAGAAGAAAAGTAGGACAAGCTGAAGCCTAAATGATACTAAAAAATAATACCTTTAGAATGTCACTGTTGTAAAGTATAAGTGTAGCAGAATATGTCAGTTAAGAGTTCAGATTAACAGCCACAGTTGTTGTCAAAAGAATTTTAGCAATCCATTCAAACATTTAATGAAGTAAAATGAAACAGGCATAATTCTCCTGGTCTTACAAAATGTTGCAGCAAAATGCAGTCTGAATTTACATACTCCTAATTTGAGATACAGTTTGATAGGTGGAATACATAACTGCTGACAATGAATGCACGGATATAATTACGTATTCCAGAAGTGATTTTGTTATCTGCTACTTCAGTGGAACTAGCAAAAAGTATATAGATGAAATGCATATTGACAGGAAAATATCTGTGTCATATTATGAATATAATGATTCTCTAGCATATCATAGTCTCATATTAAGATCATAGTGATTATCTGAATATTTACACAGCAAAGAAAGAAAGATGGAAAACAACGCTTGTATATGGTGTGAAGATTGGAGGAAGATGGGCCAAGGCTGCCAGCCTAGTCAAATAGAACTTGATACATAATTCTATCAATTGTATAAATAAATGTAAAATACAGGCTTGTGGTTTTAAATGAAAGAAAACACTGTAAAATGTGAACTTCGTGATTGTTGTAACATTGCCATCTGCTGTAAGGAAAACCAAGCCAAGCATTTCAAATGTGTCTTTTGAAGCTGAAAAGATCGTATGAATCTCTTTGATGTTTACAAGTTGACTCCAGTGAGTCTGGATGAAGGTTTCAGGCCCATTGTTTTAAGATTAAAGTTAAGGGCCAGAATTTATATGTGGAAGGTGTTTTATTGCTCTGGTTTCTGCTAGAGTGTATATGTGAAATGCCTTTTATTGCTGTAGTCTCCTGAGCAGGTGTTAGCTTGCTAAATAATGCAGTTTGTGGCCTGGGAACTCCAGACTAAGTGTCAAAACGATGGCCTTAGAGAGCTGTTGATTAGTGTTTAAAAACTATTGAGTGAGAGACTAAGAAGCATTTTGATCTTGGACATCTAACCCAGCACTGCTTACGCTTTCTGTATGTAAGTAGGATTATAGCACTGCATTTTCTCTTAAGATTAGTTAAAGATTAAAAAGTTAAGTGTTTTTCTTTGACATCATACCTGTCCTACTGTATTATTTTAAGTTTCTGTGTGATCTCTGAACTATTAGATATCTCTGTGGTGTAGTAGTATTGTCTTGTGTTTTAATTATTTATTATTAAATATTTTAAAAACCTTTACCTGTGGCTGGTTTATGTAGATATAATTTAACCTCTAAAGTACATTACATATTTACAGATTTTACTGTCTAAGTCACTCCAAATTAAGCCTTGACTGTGTGCCATACCACCATTGGATTATAATATTGCACAGTAATAACTGGACACTCTTTTAAGGGCCTTTTAGTAGCTGATAATATTAGCTGGGTGGTGGCAGGAATTACTACCGTATGGTCTGGGTAATAGGGGCACAGCTGGAGAACCTGTGCCAGCCTTTTCCCAGGAGGGTCTGTGTGGTTGTATAATTTCTTTTCAAATTTTGTGTGTGGTGTGTCAGCTACTTGGCAGGGACATGAAGCACTGGTTGGACAGAGAGGGTACTGGAGGTTTTAGCTTGCCCAGCTAGGCTGAGACCTGGACCCTATAGCTGAGCCAGTGGGGAGTCTTATTGGGGACCTGGTGAGCAAGGGAGCAACCAGCCCCAGACTGACTGTGATCTCTGTGTGCACTTAAGGGAAATTGTACTTTACTGTGTGCATTAGTTATCCTTTCCTCTTCAAGGAGACAACCTCCCTGGTGTTAGTGGTGAGGATTGAGGCTTCTTGATTGCTGGGACAGGGCACGGTTGTCACATATGGTACTACTAGAATCCACTGCAAACACCTACCTGTATAAATTAGAGCAATAACAAAAGTAGTCCTACTTTGGCATAATAAACTAAAACATTTGGTGAGTGAGATATATCACTTAAACTACAGCCAACTGAAATGGAATGGACAGTAGGATTATTTGCTGTGCAGAATTATATTTGATGCACTGTTTGCAAGGTGATTTTTTACTAAGTGAAGACACTTCCAGATATAATAGCAGTATCATTTTTGTAAGTGAATTAGGTCACATTTCAAGGTGAGCTACAACTTAATCATAATTACAATTTTCTGTTCCATTTAGTGAATTAGATCACATTATTATATAAACTGAGAAGCTGAGCTAAAAAGCAGAATTCATTAGAAAATGGTACCTTATAAAACACATCTGTAACAAAACAGCACAAAAGGATAAATATTCAGTTACCAAGATAAAGTTTGAGAAACATAACTTTGTAGTTAGTACTCTTGCATAGGACCAAAAAGAAAACTCATCTCACTTATTATTCCTTTCAAAGATTAGCTGCAATTTAAAATCATTTTACTTCCTATATACTGCAGTTGTACATTTTCCATGCAATTTAATTTTGTTGTGATAAAGAAATTATATTAGCAAACTACTCAAATTCATTTTTTCCATCTCAGTCTCCAGATAGCTCTCCAAATTCACAGCCTGTGAACAGAAAGGAAGGCTCTAGGCATTCAAGTGTCATCTCGTATTTTCAAGCAGCATTTTTAAAACACATATTGTACTAGTTATATCTATGCTGGAGTTCAATTCATTGCATAGCAGACACTACTAAACTGTTCTTAAATTCAGGTAGATAACTTTAGGTCATAAACATTATCACTCAGCCTACCTCAAAAATAATGCAGCAGATTTTACTCTTGAATTTAAATCTTACCTTTGCTACCATAATCTTAAAAAATCACACACGCTTTTCTTATACTTTACCCATCATTTCTGGCAGTTCCTTCAATTACTAATAATAACACATTTGGTCATATCCTTCCTCTACAGTCCAGCTTAATGAATGATGGTCAGCAGAGCTTAGTTTTGATCAGACTATACAGAGACAGAGAGAGACACTGCAATGTTCAACTAATAACTAAAAAGATTCAAATCAAATTTTAGACAGACCCAAATAACTCATTATATAGTTACCAGACCATTGATTATATAAAAGCAAAAGTATTTTCAATTGTTATGCACTATCATTCTAAAATCTACATGAGCATATTCTTTCTTATTAAAAATCAAACAACCAAATTTTTCACCAACTGTCACTTCTTGACAATTACAAATTTCTTAGTAACCTCTACAGATATTTACCAAACAAATATTAGGAATGCATCATTTAATAATATGCACATCTATCTGTGATAGCCAAACTATTAATTCTTACAGTTCTTCACAGTTCTCTATTCCTTGCTGGTGAAAAAATTCTTAAAAATTTCTGTACAGAACTTTTCTTCTGTTAGATTAATTGAAATAAGTGCTAATATCCTGAATTTCTTGAAGGCCGGCCACGGTGGTGCAGTGGTTAGCATTGCCGCCTCACAGCAAGAGGTTCTCTGGTTCAATCCTCGGCTGGGGTGCCTTCTGTGCAGAGTCTGCATATCCTCCCTGTTGTTGCATGGGTTTCCTCTGGGTGCTCCGGTTTCCTCTCACATCCCAAAGACATGCTGTAGGTGGATTGGGCACTCTAAATTGGCCCTAGGTGTGAGTGCGTGCATGTGTGTGTCTTCTGTGGAAGGTTGGGTGCCGGGCTGGCAACTCGACACCGTAAAACTCCACTGCCAATCATGAGCAGACAGGTGATCCGCTGTGGTGACCCCTAACTGGGAAAAGCCAGAAGAAGAAGATCCTGAATTTCTTGAAAATTCCTATACAGAGCTTTTCTTGTGTTAAATTAATTGAAAGAAATTTTAATATCTTCTGAAATCCTATGCTGGTAATGGTCTAATCCACTCAGATTTGCATGACAACATATGTTTTATGAATGGAACTTTGTGGCTAATTCAGAACTGTATGCAAATCATCACAACTGAGTACTTACTGAATTCATTTTTAATGCCTTATTTCCATACTGTATTAGTGCGTTTATATCATGCTATCGAAAGATGAAAATAGCAAACGCTATTTCATCGAACCTAAAATATCTAAACCACAAAATATCGAACATTCAAAACAGCAAATATTTTCCCATGGAAAAAATTTGCTATTCCGAAACACATACACACAACACAAGCACACCAAAAAAACAGCAATCCACACGCATACACTTAAAATCCTACATCTAACCCTACACTAAACTGTAAATACACTACTATCTATCCACTTACCTTAACCCAAACCCTAACCCGAAAGTCCATCACTATCGCACACTCACCTAACCCGCGCCCTAACCCTAACTCACTTAACCCACCCCTAACCCTAAAATCTGTCACTATCGGACACTCACCTGACCTGCGCCCTAACCCTAACTCACTTAACCCACCCCTAAACCTAACTCACCTAATGCGCCCTAACCCTAATGTCCACACAATCGCACACTTACCTGAACCCGACCCGTAACTTTCCACCACAGCGCTGAAAATAGCAAAACAACAGAAACAGCCAACCAAATTCTTTCCCTAGGAAAAAATTTGGTGTTCTGCAACTTCGCTATTTTTAGAGTTCACTGAATAGGGGTCGATATTAGAACATTCGAAGTTTTAAAACTTTGATGTTCTGATATAGACCCGTATTAGCAAACAATGCCCATTGCTATGCATAGTCCTGGCAGTGACCAAAAAGTACATTGCCAGAGCTTTAAAGACAAATATGTTTCTACTGTAGACAAATGGTTGCCCTTGCTCTATCAAATTTACTGCTCCAAACTTTTTACACATCAGTTACATCAGCAATCTGAAGGCACATATTCTAAATATTGGTCCAAATAACCTTGTGCACTAGCAAGCAATTTAAATATATATAATGTTGTAGGGCTATGAGTCCTAGACTATAAAGAGGGTTATCACTATGTAAAACATACTGTGATCAGGCGAATGTTGCACTTTTGGTCCAAAATGTAGTCATTATTACAGAAAAAATACACACATTAGAAGAATATTATGAGGATAAACTACTTGTGCTAAATAGTAATTTTCCCCAATAAACTGAAGACACAGGTTCATGCAGAATAGATACATTCAAAGTAACTAGACTTGATCTGCATAAATATATAGAATAATGTTTCCATATTCTGACTTTATGGTGACTTTAACAAAATGGTTTCAGTGCTTTTTTATGTTAATGTGACAGACTGTTCTGAATGCATTTTATAATACATTGTTCCTGCATTTTAATGTTTGAACTGGGATCATATTCCTTTCACTGTTTCTTTTTTCAGTCTTCATTGTGAAGTTCAATAAATCTCGTTTAAAAAATAAATACATCTGTTGCTCTGTCATCTCAGTTCTAAAGCACATGGGGTTCAAACAAGAAAAATAAATTACCTACATCTCACTCTTCAAATAAACACTGTTAATCTTCATCTCAGTGATATTATAATGTTTTGTACATCCTTTAGTGGACTGGTACCTCTTCTGATAAAACAATCTATATAAATATATAGAAGAAAACAAAACACATCTTGCTGTCATAATTTTTTACTTTAAATCTAATAGTGCAAACATCGGTACATGAATTTACCACTGAAGAAATCTAGCTAAGCAAAAGCCATGCAACATTTGAAACTAGGTTGAGGGAAGAAAATTGTAGTTTGCAAAATGGACTACAAAACAATAGATTTTAATCATGTATGGTTCATTTACTTCATAGACCATGAATTCATGCTCAAAGCTAATTACATAGAAACCTTTTCATAACACTATAATATGCACATTTTTAGATTGCCACATGAATGATTTTGACTTGAAAAGTAAGTTAAGTGTCTCTCTAATGAATTCAGTCAGCTTTGTGTCTTTCTATTGCCTTGGACTCTGATGGTCTTCAACTCAGATTACAAATCACAGACCCCACTGTATTGTGATTTCTTTTTCTGGTTGCACAAAATGATGAGTATATTGAATAGTCATTTGGCATAAATAATATTAACTGAGCTTGAGTGACTACTTGCAGAATTAACATTTAGGCCAGCCTTTTTCCCAATATAAAGAGGAGGGGTTAGCTTAATTGTTAAGGTTTTCCCCTCCTATATTCAAGATACAGGGCTTGATTATGACCTCTGGTTATTGGCCATGTTTGTAATACCCTGAAAACTAACAGCTTAGTATTTGCCTATGAGCAAATGAATCTATAACATTTCAAGGTGTTAAATGCAGCCTAGTAGTAGTACAGAAAATTAAAACCTCTTCTAATCCTCAAAATGACTGAAACTTAATGCAACATAAGGAGCTTTGCTCAAATTGGAGGCTAATGGCCTAATGATTTTGGGAACAGCAAGATAATCAGTTGAAAAGTGAAGCTTGGGCAATAATCCATGAAAACTGATATAACAAAAACACAAGAAGTATTATCAAATGGCATCAGAAATATAGAGAATTCTGCAGTGATTTTGATAAAGTCTAAGTGATTGCGTCTGTTGTCAATTAGCTGATTGATAGGTGACCTGGAATTCTCCTGAAGCAGTGTTCACTGTGGGTGATGGTTAATAAATCCTGTCTAAATATGAAGACGTGTAATATTTTATTAGCATGACTTGTCCAAGGATTACATTTGAAAACCTGTTTGAACCTTGAAATCTTGTGCCTTTTATAGTTATTTATAAATGTCTACATCAAACATGATTTATATATGTCTGCATCAAGCCTCGACTACAATTCAAATCACCCTAAATCTACTTTCAGAAGTAGTTTTAATTTTTCTTTCATGCCATTTGACACATTCGCTGCTTTAGTTCTCACTTTTCTCAATCATATTTTCTGTTATCTCTTTTCATTATATATCAGGATTTAAATGAGGCACAATTTTTAAAGTGGGAATTGTACTCTTTGTATACCTATTTTCAGTTTTGGTTAGAATTTAAGAGCAAAACTAACAGCAACTAATAGAATATCCACTGAGCAATTGTATCCTCAAGCACTTACCCTGTTATTAATCTATTTCTCTCATAAATTCAATAAGAAAGTGGCTTTACAGTAATTCTAGCCATGGTTATATGAGCTGTATTTGCTGCAGGAGGAGTGAACATTGCAAATTTCATTGTAACAATCATTGCAGTGTGAATGACTCAACAGCACACTTGCCTTTGGTGCTGGAAGATTAGAATGCTGTGGGTTCTATCCACCCCCCCCAGTACCTGAATCAATTTTCCACTACTAAGAGGATGCTGCACTTTTGAGTTGGCTATCCTTCAGATGAGATGATAAACTGAGGTCCCATCTGCCAGAGATGGTGGCAGCTCATGTGAATGTAACAGATCCCATGGCACTTATCAAAAAAAAGAGTAGGCAAAGTTCTCTGGTACCCGGCCAAATTTCATCTAGTCAGTATGCATACCACCACAGGTCTCCCCTAAAAAGAAACACTAGTTAAGGAAATCTATACTGAAAATTATAATGCCATTTCCCTCTTTGTATCCTTCTGTCATTTTGGAATACCGTCATATTTGAAGTTTTGGTTTGTGGCAGGTCAGAGATAGTGTTAGCTAAAAATACTCTTTTTTGCCCATTCAGTGGTTTCTACCAGTGTATATTTTTCCATGATTTAGCAATGGCTATACATCCCTTAATTGAAAGGATTCTTTAGTACAAACAAATGCATTTAAATAGTTTACTATTATTTTAAAAATCACTACAATGTCAAATCACTAATTGTCCCGGTCCCCTTCAATAACAGACATCACACCAAATGACATTTGACGACCTTTATTACATTTCCATAACATAGCTTTGATCACCAACTTTATTAATTACAACTATTCATGATATAATTGATTCTAAATACAGCATAACATCCTTGTACTGTTAATCAGGGCAGTGTACCTACTCACCCTGCCCCAGTAAGCAGCGTCCACACCTCTACTCACTTACTTTACTTATGAAGCAGCGTCCCATCTCACTTCATACACCATTCATTGCAATGTTAATCAGGGTAGCGTACCTAGTCACCCTGCCCAACAAGCAGGGTCCATACCTCTGCTTGCTTACTTTACCTATGAAGCAGCGTCCCAACTCACTTCATACACCACCCATTGAATTACCTTCCAAATAATAAGCACCATCCTTACCTCAGATCACTTATCTATTCAGCAATCTTCCTCCAACTACTCATTTCCTTTCCCCAGATACATCCAGACATCAGAGGGGGAACAGAAGAGGGCAAGCCTATCCCTCTTCTCCACCAACCAGCCTGACCAGGCTGTTCCCCCTCCCTTCTACCCAAAATTGTTCAATCCACTTCCCCTTAAAGGGAAGGGTCAAGCCAAACATCATTTGGTGTACCCATCATCTGTAAAGCACCTTAGAATTTCGTCATAAACCCCTTTGCCTTGCCATCACTGAAACACATCCTAATTAAACTAAATAAAATAGGATTACCATGACCCCATTGTAACACCGGAACATCCACACCAAGAGAACACATACCCTTAAAGCCTGCTGCCTTCAAAGCTGAAATCATGGCTGAACCTGAATGTATTGACAGCCTATAACCACAACAAAACCACAAACTATAACCCCTTGAACTCAAGACAGCACCCAGTCAAACTAGTAGCAAGTCTCACACCAAAGGCTCTGTTAACCGTAGCATATCACCTTAGCCCACCCACTACCCAACTCTATATGTGCAACAACTTCATTATTGTAGGTAACAGTCCAACTCCAACTTTAATGTCCTACCTTAACTGACAGAAAACCAGCACCCCTTGACCTAGTTCCCGAAAACCCACCTATGCTCAGCAATGAAATACTCTACATACCCAGCCATAAACACCCCCAATTAACTCATTACCGAACCATTCTTATCCCCCATTTGGCCCTGGCCTTTCCCCTGGAGAGCTCTTTCCTTATATTACCTATACCACTAGTAGGCAATTAAGACCTGTCCTACTGCAGCCTTATCTTGCAACCAAGCTTCCTTTAAACCTCCAAACTCTCCTGTAACACCACATCCAGTTTTAAAACTACCCCACGAACTACCATGCTTCTTAAAGCTCTACTCACAAAATTGACCCAAACACCAAGTGAAATGATCCTTGTGGTATTCTGTAAAACCTTAACCTGTTATGTAACATTAACACTACCTACTCAAGGGGCAAGTTTGTCACCCCAAAGATACCACCCGTTAGGAACAAACTCCAGCATCCTATCAAACACCTCATTGGTCCTCCCCTAAATATGGTTCAACCACTGAATGAGTAAATACAACTACCCCAATGTTCTTGAGAAAGCAAGGGTTGAACTTCACTGGCTTGCAAGAGCCATATGAGGTTTAGCCTAATAAGCCCTGCACTCCTATGAATATCATGACTACTCATCCCGTGGGAGCCCCCACTCCCCATAACGTTACTTGACCCCTATACCAATGCAATAATCAGCTCCCACTTGTTGAAGACATAGTTCTAATATGTCTTAAGGTGATTATTCAGACCCACTTTGAGGCCCATTCAGGTGGCAAAACATCCGACCTATCATAAACATTACCTTTCAGATCCCCTTTCAAGCCACCGCATGATGCCTTCTGCCCTCCAGTAATTTCAGTCAATAACTGTTGCCACCTTGAGCTCCCCATTTGTAGCATCTTTGTTCACTACTGCTTCCATCATCTTCGAATTCACTGTGTATTGCCACTCCTGGTACTCCCAATGATGCCACTGCTTCTTCGACACCAAAGCATGATCATCTGCAAACTCACTGTATCTCACCACTGGAACTCAACACACCATAATCTAAAAAAAAAAAAAAAAAAAAAAAAGAAGTAAATCCTCTAATATGTAAGGAGAAGACTCCATCTTACACCGACCTATTCCAAACTACAGCCACAGCATTCCAAGACCCCATCTGCAAAAAACAAAAGACATGTAAATCATCCAAAATACATAACACACATTCCAAGACATCTTCAAGGACAATGCAGGAATGAATGTACCACCGCCACCCACCTCTAATACAAAGCAGCCAAAACTGAAGCTATGCCTCCAATGCCCTATCATATAGCCTCATCCTTATCTTCTGTCCCATTTCACTCTCTCATTCTGCAAGATCCTAAGGCTTTCCTAACGCCTCCTCTGTTTCTATACCATATGCTTATGCTACTGCTCAGACTGTAATGCCTCTACTATTAACTCTCCCACTATCTTTCTTCATCACCAACTTTCTGGCTATTATAACTGAAACCAACATTTTATGCTTCATGTACTATAACAGTCAATGTCTTACACTGCACTACCTACATACTACTTTTGGACACTATCTACACATAGGTTATGTATAGGGTGAGAGTGACTATTATTGTATATAATGTTTAACTTGATAGAATTATCCAGATGTGTAGTATATATTGTAATATCCTGTAGCATAGTTTATGTTCTTTCCACTTATTTTGTATAGTATTCCTAATGTCACTTGTATTGTACTGGATTATACAGTATTTGTATTGTACTGGATTATACTATATTTGTGTGGTACTGTATGTGGAGCTTCTCTCCCAGGGCCACTGCAGCAAATGGATTCTGTAGACCCAGTCAGACCACCCCAGTAAACAACAAGCTAGAGTTAATGGGGTGGACATGGGCTCGACCTGGGAAGAATTTAAATATTACTCTTTACAAACATAGAAAGCTGACTAGAGTACCACTGCACAATCTGATAATAGGCCTGCTCCCTCCACCCCCAGAACTAAGACAGTGAAGACAATGTGCTGAAAATACGGTTACCTGCCTGGTGACATCCTCCAAGCCAAACACCCATGTACTACTATCGTGGGAAATCCGATGGACAGCACGGGACAATGAACCAGTGTTTTTATTTATAACTATATTTATACATACTATATATTTATTTATCTATTTATTTATTTATTCTTTTTTTTTTTTTTTTAAGATAAGCTCAGTCCCAAGAACGTAAAGGTAAATGAAATGAGTTGCATGCAGCTTTAGAGGAACACCTGCATATTACTAGAGTGAGAGAATGTAGTGAATTGCACGCAGCTTATGAGGAGCTAGGCAACTTATATACAAAACACACAAACCCAGTAGCTCACCGAGCCCAACTCCAACTATCCGCAACCTCTCAAAACCCAACTCTGCCCTAAGAACTAATGGAGCCGTGCACCAAATCTGCCCCAGTCAATGTCACCGCAAGTAACAGTTCCAGCGAGTTTACAGTGTCTGCTGCCATTAACAGCAGGGACTACTCTCTATCCAGTACAATAATTACCCTGTTGAAGATTTTATTTATCTTTTTTTTTTTTTTTTTACCTTAGTGTTTGCACATCAAAAGGCATCTGAGGCCTAAACACACACACCCAAACTAGCGCACCACTGGAAACCACCAGCAAAGACTTCACCACCTTTGATCTACATCCGCCTGAATCTCCAATCGACTGGTGCCCCACTGCACATGCCCGAGTCAGTGCCATGACACAAAACCAGCCTGCAGCCCATAAAAAGGCATCCGCAGAACCTAAGAGCCTGTGCTTGAGAAATCAGTCACTGCCAAAACAATTTCACTGTGAAAATGTTAGAACTGCTTTTAAAACTTACTGCTCAAGCTTCACTACCTTTGGAAACAGACCACCAGATGCCAGTTTCCAACAGCAACCCACTCTTTCCTCTCTACATGTCACCCCATACTTCAAAGACCTTGGTAGCCACCAGAGTGCAAGGTGGCTAATACGATGAACCTGCTCCTAGAATTATCCTACAACACCACAGACGACAAAACTAAACTGCTGCCTTCATGAAATCGCACTTACTTTGGCTACCAAATATTCATGATCACAGTGCTCAATTCAAGTGTCATTCAAGATAGCCTCAACACCTACCACCAAAAACATCCATCCAAAGCATTCACTATGTAAAGCTGAAAAACAGCAACAATTCATGAAAAGAAAGTCCATTGATGCTACCCATTCAGTATGCCACCTAAATCTCTCTTCCAACGTGCACATCAGCCCTCTCCTTTTAGTCTCAACCATACGATCCATGACCAAGCTCCAACCATGCAACAATAGTTATACCTAGCCATACAAATTACATCACTGTGCAGTCTAAGAAATGAACTATTATAATGCCAGCAAAACTCTACCTTTACACTTGATACTATTTGTTCAGCATTGTTTACAATGATGAGCCGCCAGCAGCCACTCTGCCCAACCAAAGCCCGTGAAAGACACCAGCCTGGAAGATACAGGGAAAGCCCATGAATACCATGCAAAATCCCTCAGTCAGTCTTGTCAAAAGAAAGTCAAGCCCCGGAGCCTCCCTATGACCCACCAGAAACCAGAACACACTTGCCTCACCATTACTATTACTATTTTTTTTTTAAACGGACCAATATATCTACAATTCCTCTTGATGCAGAACTCCGGAGGAGCCAAGAACAGGGGGAGGGACAAAGGCCCACACCCTGACAGATCTCACACATGGTGCCCAGAGATCCAACAAAAGCCCACAACCAATGAGACCGAGACCAAAGCACACCCCCCTCAACCACCTCGGTGTAGAGCAACCACTATACTGCGGCAAGCTCTACAAACCACACCACCTTTAAAAACACCATCAACTCCACATCTCGCAAACTCGACATGCCACCGAGCCATGCGGCGAAAGAAAGACACCGGGCTCTGTCAACAAGAAAGTCAAAGCAAGCCACACGCAGACAAAACAAATGAGGCCCACAGAAACTATTGAGTGAAAGCCATTAATCCCATGAGAGATGTGGCAAACAATCCAAACAGCAGGGCTTTTCAGCCCAGTTACCAAGGAAAGAGGCATAGCAAACCAAAACTAAACTATATACCTGCCACCTATTTACACACAAAAAAAAATTAGTAATATATATATCTTATATGTACCAACCATCTGTCCCCAACCAACACCCTGAGACCTACCTTTCCCGGAACACCTACAGGTCGTCATGAACGTTCCTTGCCTTAGCAAGTTCAAGCCAAAATGTGATTGCTTAATCCAACTACACTAGACTAAACCTCTTAAGCCCCTCCCCATCCTTAGCTAATTTCCTCCCAACCATCCCTGCCTCCACTTAACCCCTTCACCTCCCCAACCCACTTAACTCCCCCTAATATTAACCTAACCCCCCAATGAAGATGTCCCGGGACAACTTAGTTTGTTGTCAAACATCATATAATGTGACCAGAATATCGCAAGATGAGAATGTAAATTTAAGAAAAGCAGAGATGACTTGGTTTCCCTTTAGTTCCAGTGAACTACATATGATACAAAACAAACTGCTTCTTTTGGTAAGTTTAGACAAATAGCCCACTGTGGTTTTCAAAGAAATTTCTATCAACACAACTTCCTGTTCTTTCACTCTTATTTTGTTTAGTATAATTTTTAAACATGATAACCCAGAAATACCAATGTAAAATAGACAGGTTCGCGGTTATTTGCTGTTCCTTTATAGAGTTAATTCTCAGAGCTGGTTCAGTTGCATAGGAAAAGTCTAGTTTCTTTGATTTGATATGTAACACTTGAGTGTCTGGGAGAGGCCGGAGATCCTTACATTGCTATGATGGCTCATTTTCTCTGTGTCATCTCTCTTTATATCACTCTCTCCTAATGTCTATTACTGTTCATTTATTGTGAATTCAGGTTCTTTTGCAGTAGAGTGTCAAGAATATGTCCAGTGGTTATGCTGTGTAGCACAAACCTTTCATTATCATATTTTGCCCCACTGTTTCATTTTGGTGTAGATATTATCCTGGGAAGATAAAACAATTAAGAATATAGTATTGGACTATGTTGCAGGCATTAAGACATAGTTAACACATTCTTTGTACTATTGGTACAGATTTAGGAAACAGATTCTACATGTTACTTTATATTCCAGGTGGTAGAGACAACTCAGTATAACAAGCAGAAACATTAGTTTACAGCTTGGCTTTCTGTATAATGTCATGTGTTGTGATATGCAATACCATATTATATCACTTTGCGCATATGCATGATCTTACTGACAAACTCACTGATGATAGCTGGTCTGGTGTCCTTAATTATATCTGCATATTTCATTCTGAATTGATGCAAACATACTTTAGATCATTACTTGCTATTTTGTGAAATTATATATAACCACATGTTGATTCTTTATCAGTTTGTTTATGCAATCATTTCCTGGTTCAGCCCCATTGAACAGTTTGCATTGCCATATAGTGTATACTGCTGTGCAATGTATAGTGTCTCGATTAATCTTGTATTGTTTTTTTTTTGTATACTGAATTCATCCAAAGCCAGATGAGTCACAAGGCATGTAAGCTGCCAGCACCAAAATTGCCAAACTCTGCCCCCTCCCATTCTTTCACTTTCACTCAGTATATGCATAACTCCTGTCCGTATTATGCTAAAGCTTGAGTCATCCCGTTTAATATCTTCCTACCAGCTTAATGCGCAGTCCGATCCCTCAAAATATCAACTCCTTTTTTCCATTTTCCATTTCAAATCTGCAACATGTGGGACAAGGCTACTTTTTATTGGAAATCCTTTTGCATATTTTGTGTATTCTTCTAAATTTACCCACACCCACTGCTGCTTTTACTTTACTAATCTAAACACCTAAACACTGGACAAGATGAAAAGTTAGCTTGATAATTTCACCTCAGTTGCCAACCTTTTAACATTAGGTCTCCTAAGACACTGTACTAACTGTCTTATGCTTATAGGCAATGAATGCATTCTCAACACTAACAATTCCATCTGTGAGAGGTGTAAATACCTAATTAATATGGGGGATTCCCTCTCACGTAAAACTAGTCTTGTGAGCTTCTTACACCATTACCACAATCCTTTGCTAAACACTACAAAATGTTTTGTGCTGAGGCTGTAAAAAGCAATCACAAAGCCTCAGAATATTAGGTCTGAGCAAAAGCTAGGCCACTCATCCATCTCATGCATTCCTACAGTAGAGTGTCGCCCTGAGCAAATCTACCTCTTTGAACAAAAGCAGCAACAGAAATGTTTTAGTGGTATGTGAGTCTTTTGGCAGGCACATTGACTCAGCAATCACAAACTTGCAAGGAGAGGTTTACATTGAGTTGTCATTCAGGTGCCAGAATTTCTGACATGCCAAGAGACCCAGGGACCATATCTCCTGATAAATATGATTATGACATGGTAGTGGAACATGCAGGAGTAAACGACTTGAGACATAAAACCCTGAGGAACATGCAGAAATGTCAGAATTTAACATGCATTTTACAACTGCTAGTAAGACTATTGTTCTGGGTGGAATCCTTCACTTTGAATGATGCCTAGATATAAAGAAAAGTTAATTGGTTTCAATAATTAAATAAATAGTTGATGACATTCTAGGGGGACCCAGTATATGTCAGCATGAGACAAGGTGCTCAACAGACCAGCTTGTTTCTCTAAGGAAGGCCAGGACTTCTTCTTCAAAGGCTTCTACATACTGGTTAGCCTCTGCTACTCCCTTAGTGCCTTTTTAGGCAGAATCCAATTGATGGACATTCCAACGTAACTAACACATAAGCCTCCAAATCGCATCACATTAGGGTGGCGTTCATTATCATCATTATTAAATGTCTAAACAATAAATTACTTCATATTAAGAGCACTCTTGCATTTGGGAAATATCCATGTCATACTGAAATATGGTTCAAATATAAAGAAAATACTCCCTCTGTACCTGGGATTTTTTGCTTTTTAGGTCTTTGGGTCCAATAGCAACTGTGGTGGAGTTCCCTAGGGACCCAAAAGGTGAACTCATTCAAGTACAGACCACTATAGACAGAATTAATTATCAGTTACTTGCTTGTTACAGAACACCTTCTTTGTCCCCTGATGACCACAGAAGATGCCTCACTTTTCTAACCGATCTTTGCATTATCTAAAACCCCATTATTTTGGAATCTAACTACTTGCCCGACTGGATTCTTAGAAATAGAACAGTTACTTGAACTACTCATCTGGTATTTCCTTCCCCCATGAAGTCTAATCACAAACATGTGAACTTCTCCTTTAAACCTCCAAAAGGTCCCTACAGGAACGCCACTGAATTTAAGGACTGCAAACATGCCAGACTCAACTTATTCTATGAAGAAATATCAAAATGTCCTTATGACTACACCATCCCTGACCTTATTATAGCAGTAATCTTCACAAAGAAATTCTACATCCATTTAAAAACGCATAGATCTAGCAGTTCCTACCAGAGCCAAGTATCATGAGAAATACAAATATAAACCAACATGGTGATCCACCGCCATAAAAAAATTTAATAGAAAGAAAGAAATTCCTTAAATGATCAAGCAGATCTAAAACCTCTCCTCTAAAGCAAAATACCAAAAGCATTAGAAAAAAAAATGAAAAACACTATCTGGTTCACTAAAGTATCCTATGAACTTTGACTGGCCTCTAAAGCCAAAGATAATTATAAATCATTCTTTAGCTATAGTAAAAAACTAAGAAACAATACCCTACACTGTTCTCACTTCCTTTCTGACCCAATTGACATTGTCAATATCCTTGCAAACAAATTTATTGTCAGCTTCACCTCAAAACATCCATCCAAAGCTCTGAAATATCCTAATCCCTTATACCCCAATTATCTCTAAAGCTCATTTACTGAAATGCTAACCAAGAGGAGAAATTCTTTCATCATGGGAATTAACAATGTACCTGGTTTTTTAATCAGTAGAGTTAAACATGGCTTTGCAGACCCATTCCTTATACGGTTTAACTTAAGGTTAGCGACTGTTTTCATCCCTAATGAATGTTTCACTGCAATGATGATGCCCCTCCATTAGGGTGGCCTACTGGCCTTTTAACAGAAATATTAGTCTTGCAAGCCTCATCTGCTAAGGCATGGAAGGTGTTGTAACTGACCTTATAAAATATGATATCAGAAATATTTTTAGACTTAACCCAACAATCTGACTTAGTGAAGGGGACAGCCTGTCTATTAAACATTGTAAACGTCTTCAAAAGAGTTAAGCATGTTGTACATTTTACAAGAAGTGCATAGTTGAAATGAGTTTTAAAATATTTTCAAGTAATTTAATGCAGTATTCAGCAGATGGAGTCTGCAAAATGAAGAAAGCAAGTATAAAAGTACTGTCTTATGAGTACTAAATAGAAGTAGTATGATGCACAGGGTTCTGGATGGATATACTGACAATTATTCAGTGACAATTTGCTGTAAACATTTCAACAGAAAGATTAAGGTTTATGTGGTTTGTTAGACAAATTACTAAAGAAACATGGTGTTCCATGTTTAGAGATATTTTGAGGTGAAATGTAAGACAAGCATAAAAAATGTAGAAATTGGGAGTGCTACTATGTACCGGAGAGTGAAGTAGTATAAATAAGGTTCTGTACCTGTTCTGAATAAATCTGAGATGTACCAGAGGCTATCCTTTTCTGAAAACAGCACAAAGGGATATGTAGGGGTCATTTACTCTAATGATGCATTCACACCCTGCTGAGATACACAGCAACTTTCTGATGTAGCATCTTTCTGTGGCATGACAGACTAAGGGGCCATATTAAGGCCCCAACTGATGTCACAGAACTCAAGGAAGCATGAAATCCCAATCCCTCAGAGCCACACGCTTCAGGGATCTAAACCTTGTCATCACAATAAACAAAACATGCTGGAGGGATAGGTTCCTGACCCAGAGACTCCCCAGTCTCTGGAATAGATTGCCCATACATGTCAATCAGAGTGCCTCTTTGGCCCTCTTCAAAAGGAACCTTGACGATTGGATGGGAGAAAGGAAATTCACCCCAGGGATCATGTCAGTCACCCGACTAAACAGGGGTCCAGGGAAGTAAATAGTGTGGGAAGAAATAGCCAGGGAATTGTTATGGCTAGGCTTGTATAGGCCCTAGGGCTGGCAGCCTAGTACCAACCTACGAACCTATGAACCTATGAAGTTGATAACAAACATGCTTCAGTCCCTGATGCAGACCACTTCTACTGTATGAACCACAACTGGTAACATCAGCATAAACTGACTCCCTCCAGTCGGAGGTACAAAGCTGGTTGAGTATTACCAAAGCGCAAAGATGTAAATGTGATTCCTGTAAAAGCGAAATGGCAGCATATCATAAATATCACTCTTCAAATCAAACTGAATTACTTAGAAAACATGTCTGATGAGTGGATGGGAGATCGTAGGTTTACCCCGGGTATCACTTCTGTGTCACTGTTAGACAGAGGCACAGTATACTAACCTCGAAAAAGAGCATAGCAAAATTAATTTAAAATGGGTGGCGAAAGCCAAACATACTCTGGCTAGGCTTATAAATGCCCTAGGGCAGATAGCCTAGTATGAACCTATGAACCTATGAACCTATGATGCAGTAACTGTTTTAATTGTAGTGACAGTAAATTTCAGAGTGGGGGGTTTTGCCTCATTTCTTTGTGTTCTTGCTGAAGTTAAATGAAACATCCCTTATAATTAGTAATCAAGTGAGGCCCTAGACATGTTCCTTACTGCATGCTAGTACTTTGCAGAAACCCTGCCAAAAAGAGAAGCTTTACTGGGAAAATCTCAGCAAGACAAGAATATGAAAGCACTGGGACAATATCTACTTCACATTATCCCAAGTTTGAAAATAACTTCCTAGAACAGCAGACAATGTAACATCCTGGTGACCTAAAAATCAAGGGACAACAGACAGGTAATACAGTGCACGTTAGTTCAAAAGAAGCACCAGCTCCAGTCATAATATGTGTTGTAAATCTGTTATACACATTCAGCAATTCCTGTTTCATAATCAAATCACAGTCATGGACATTGTGCTTGTTCCAAATACAGAAGTTCTGCTATGTCTGTCTAACGATATTATGGCGTTTATAAAGAATGACACAAAGGTGGTCACAAACAAAACTCTACTCCCCATTCAGTAGGATAGCCCACATGCTTAATTTCAGACTGGATTTCATTAAAGAAGATAGTGCTGGGATAAAGAAGTAAACAGAGGATTTAAAGCTTATCCAAATAGCATTGTGAATGATGTCAGGTAAATATCATTTTGTCAAAGCAACTACCCATCAAAAACCTATTTGTGGAACTTAATCCATCAAACACTAATTCTGTCGAACATTCATTTAAGTGAATTTTGTCTCAGGGGAAAAAACTTGTTGGCCATCAACGGGAATTTGCCCCTTTCCCTATTGTATTGTGATCTTAGAGTTGGTATATTTAGTTAGGGAGTTGTGGGGGGGCATAGCCCCCTACATGAGTGGGTTTTAAATAATGTGTTTTTTGTGATGATCACTCGGTTGGCCAAATTTTTTTTTTCCCCTGGGAAGAAATTTGCTTAAATTAACATTCGACAGAAATAGTGTCTGACAGGTTAAGTTCAACGAATAGGTGTTCGGCAGGTAGTTGCTTCGATGAAATGATATAGACCCCATGAGGCTCCTCAAGGTGAAAGAGTTGGCTGATGTCATCACATGATGCATGCCTATGTGTGGTCCAGAGAAGTGATATTACTGTGCTCTGTGCTTTGCCTGTTTTTTTATGATATTTCTTGCCCACAGATATTATGGAGGTGAAATCATAAATGTCCTACTCTTAAAACCTCTAATAACTATATCAGCCTGCCATGGTTTCATGGCTGGTACCTTACTAATAATAACATATTTTTACTTGTTGAATCATTTTTTTTCAAGCAGACCTATAGATATGAACATGTCTTTAACCAGATAATTACTTATGTCTGCAGCAGACGTAGTACACTGTTAACGTGCTACAAGCCATTTAGTTGTACAGATTAATCTGTACTATATTAGTATGAAACTGCCTTGCCCCCCCCCCCCCATACACACACTCCCTACACTGACGGCCACAGCTGCAACTGAAAGATTTTGTCTTCCAGCAAACAACAGTTAAAGAAAGGCAATGAAGTAGGAAGTAGAATGCTAAAATGGAAACCCTTATTTTCTGTTTTATATGATAACTGATTATTCAGGCATTCCCACTCTTTCACCAAGGAGGTTTTATTTAATACATTACTATTTTTTGCCAGTCTGCTTGCTTAATTATCCACTTTTATACCTTTTATACCCCCAGTAAAGCATCCTTCTAGCCAGTCTAGCAAGAAATGTATCCCCGTCATAATCAAAGGTTAATAACAAGCTTTGATTACCCTGTATCATAAGGTGAGATTCGAGCCACTGGTGGTATATTTGAGGCTACACCTTGCCTGTCCTGCAACAACTGTCCACTAGTGAAACAGGAGTAATAGTGCTGCCAACCTGGGAGATTGTTAGTATATCACTGACATTTAACTTGACCTCTCTAATCTCCTGCCATGTGAAGAATCACCTGCATGCATCCCTTGTTGTTTCTAGAACTGCTGCTTTAATAGTGCATTTATGTACTATACATTAACTAGTAGTGTTTGTTCTCATGTGGAAGTAAGCTTTAGTAAATTACCCCTAGACACTGAAATAAACCTTAATTAAAGAAGCCTATGTAGCTGAGATGGTAGAATGTCTGCATTCTGTAAGGCTTCCCAACATGCTTTATACTGTAATGTGATATAGAGTTTGTGTGTGTGTGTGTGTGTGTGTGTGTGTGTGTGTGTGTGTGTGTGTGTGTGTGTGTGTGTGTGTGTGTGTGTGCGTGTGTGCGTGTGTGCGTGTGTGTGTGTGTGTGTGTGTAAAAGTTTGCTCATGTAGCCATTTCTACAAAAAAAACGCGACCTCTCTGGCTTCCATTCAGATCTCTTACCACACCAAGCATTAATGTTACTTAAGGTTACTGTTATCTAACCTCAGTTTCTTGTGCCCTCCTGGTGACCTGTATTTCTGGCACAGCTTTAAACTTTAGGTCCTTTGCCCCTTCAGATGAAATCTGACCTGCCATGGGTGTCTGCTCCTGCAGGCTACTGCCTCATCATTCATGTGTCTAATTGAAGAAGTGGTCTGTCACAGACTGCAAATTTCCAGCACACAAAGGATACACTCATTAAATATGTTACAACTGTTTTCATTTTCTTTCTTACACAGAGAACCTACGGTTATGATGATTGTTTACCTGGATAGCATATCAATTTATTTATTTTAATACTTGGCTTCCTATATCAACATTTCATTGAAGGTTTCATCTACTATCATCAACAGCCATTATTTTTTTGATGTGGAATTCCATATCTGCTTCTCTGAGACAGCTAAAACAATGCTGTATGTTAAAGGAACTCATACATTCTACAAGTAGTGATAGTCTTTTATACATAAGGGTCGGATAGCTGGCATTTTGGTATTCTGAGAAGACCATGAGCAACTACACAAACTTTGTAGTTGATGTTAGTGAGTGAATATTCATGGTTATCTCCAACGTTTCTCATTTTATCTTGTAGATGTTATACTACACCCTCATATACTATTTTTACTCTGCCTTACCTCTTTTAAATGATATTTTTTTTATTGCCATATTTCTGATTCTATGTACTGTTTAATAGTTGTTCTTTCTTCAACTGTTGTACACCTATTTGCTTAGTTAATAGATAAATAATTACATGAGCTAGATGAAGAGGCCTTCTTCATCTATGACCCTAGTAAAAGACAGGACACAAGAACTGCACAATCCAGCATGTTATACTGGGAACACATATACAATATCTACATATAACGGGTCTATATCAGATGAACGAAAAATCCGTTCATCGAATACAGAATAATCGAAACGCCACAGAAATCAAAATCGATATTGTGGGGGGCTGCACCCCCCCACCCCCTGCTAAATATATATTCTAACTCCGAGATAACACTACAGTGAGGAAAGGGCAAATACCCCACTCCTCACTGTACTGAGAGCACACAATACTGTTTTCAATGTCCATGAAGCTTTGATCTTTACACGTTCGATGAACGGATTTTTCGTTCATCTGATATAGACCCACATATAACAAACATATTCAGCAACAGACTTAGTAGAAACCATTTCTTACCATAAGGCTTTGCCTAGAATGACTAAGACTCATGCATTTGTCTAGCATGATTGGATGCTCAAGCACATTTTCTTTAAAAAAATTATATTTGGAAATGTTTCTGATAGCAGTTGGGGAAAAGTTTTGAAATTTTCTTCTCACAAGACTGAAGGTCATAATTCAGTTATTCGTGGTCAATCATGCTACTTTTTTGAGGTTCTAGAAAGTACCGCTATGGTCAAATCATCAGTTCTTTGGTAAGTAGGGACAATAATTGCCAAGGATTGATTGATTGATTGATTGATTGATTGATTGATTGATTGATCGATTGATTTTTGCAGAGAGGACTGAAAGAGGAGACTCAAAACTTATTTGAGAGATATCAAGATGAAAATAAGTAAATAAATAAAAATATACATATGCCCATAAATAGATAAATAAACAGATACACACATGCATGCCTACACACATACATACATAAAAAAACAAAACCTTTAAAGAGAAGCTGCTTACACAACTTTTCCTTTTTGAATGAAGACTAGACCCCTGCAGACACACATACCACACCCCGTAAGCTGTATATATAACAACTGCCAGATTGCCTACAACAAATAAAAGTCAGTGCACTGTATCTTTCCATTCCTGGTTTTCTCAACTAGTGCTTTAGAGGAGAATAGGGATAACGATGCTATGAGGGAAACAAATCAGGATAAAACGCCTTTAAGGAAACATTCCTCAAGAAAACTAATCTAGACAAACCAAAATCATCCAAAGGTGAATCAAACCTCAGAAGAACCTTTCTAAAGTCCATATTTCCTTTATCTACATAACCATTGGAACACTACAAAGTCTTCCAGATGTGCAACGATAAGCATGCGCTTTACTGTGAAAGAATTTTTTTGTTGCTCGACATCATAGCTTTGTTTTTGCCTTTGCCACCACATTTTCACACTGCACATGATAATTCTGTACAGGGTAAGTAATACTCAAAAAATGTTTTCCTCCTCTGTCTTCCTTAACATTACCTCTCAAATACTGTATGTTTTCCATCTGTATCTTCCTTGGAAAAAATACCTACTTAAACTCAGCATATTGCTTCTACATGACTTTGACTATTCTTCCATCAGCTAGCCTCCCTATACTACATATAAATAGTGCACACAGCGTTTCTTAGATTTTGTGAATTCCACTTCCCTAGACTAAATAAACTACCATCCCACTTCAAATGTTCTTGACCTTGTACTCACCAATGTTGTCCATGCCTGTACCCAACTGTGTGTCTGTCCCTCTTTGGTTAACCTGACCAACAGGTTGTTATTTCCGCTCTGAGAACTATCGCCACTTTCTTTAACTATATCATTTATCAGAGATGTAACACTCAGATCTGCTCCAAACTAATATCTAACAGTTGCCTTTTTTGATCCTGACAATATTGCCTACATCCTTGCTGATTAATTCAGCTCCATTTTCACCCTACCTAACAAAACCTCATATCCTATTATTACTAATCAGACCACACAGCACCTTATAATCTCTCTTGGTCAAGTCCAAACATCTCTGTCAAGGACACTTTCTTGGATCAAAACAACATGGCTGGCTGTCTACTATTAAGCCTCAAATACTGCTTTGCTCAACCCCTTCTTAACATATTCAGCTTTATCTTCTCTACTGGTTATGTACCAGACATTTGGAGGGCTGCCATAGTGATCGGTCTGAGTGAAGGTGGTCCCACCACGACTCAAGATAATTAGGTACCCAGACATCCCACCAGTATCATTTGTAATGTCACAATAATTTCATGAACTTTCATCGTACTTTGACTTAGGAATGGGATCTCTTCCTGTCATGGTATTAGAAACCCAAGAGGCTTGGAGAAATTAAACACAGAAAAAAACTGAATCATAGCAAAATCATAAATGATGTTACAGGGAACATGCAGTCCCTTGATTTAAATCAAATTTGCTTTGTTAAGGGCAGACCTTGTCTATTTATTCAGACTGATTTATTTTATAGGGTCATAGAAACCCATAGTCATGGCCACTCCTTCCCCACTGCTTCTCTGGACCACGTATTCAATACAGTTTCTTATGGAGGTATTACTGACAGACTTAAAACTTAACCGTGATACTTACACTGACTGGTGGATGTTCAGCTGGCTCATTGATAGGACCCACACAGTTATGGATGAGGGTACCTCTTCTGAACAAAAGAATGCTACCAATGAAGCTCCCCAGGGTCTTGGGTCCTTCCTGTTTTTATCTATTTTTCTGATGTTGTGGCATATGTCTGTGGGCTGTGAGTCACTAAGTCTGCCAATGACTGCAAACTGAGTCACATCTAAGTTGTCCTCCAAAATTTCACATCATTCAATGAGGGTTGATCAGATTAATGCCTGGTGTGCAGATCATGGGCTAAAACTTAAAATGTAGTGTAGCTTTGTTTGGTAATCAATACCTCCAATGTGTCGTTTGTAGTCATTAAACCATTCTACCTGACACAACTAACTTCCAAAGGGATATCTCCTTGGAATAAGAAAGTCATAATTTCAGTCTATACTTCCCTCCTCAGTCCAGTCAGAGAATGCAATACTCCCTTGGCATGTGCATCTCTTAGCATCATGTCCAAATAGAAAAGCTCCAAAAAAATCTAACCAAGAAAACTACCAGGCTAAACTCTTTAAACTAAGCCAGTAGATAAAAGGCCCATGCCCTGAAGAGCTGCCTCATATAGATTCTTCACAATGATCTGTACCTAACCTTCCATGCCATGAAAAATACTATCCTGCTATCCTGTTTGATCTCCTGTACCTATGTAAGTCTTGCAGCATCATAAACACCCATTCCAAGGACATTTACCTTCATCAACAGATAAATGCAGCCTAGTGGTGTCATTGACTTCTAACCCAATGTATTCTCTATTTATGGAATAAACTCCCCCACTCATCAATCAAATCAAGTCATTAGCTGCTTTCAAAGCTAATCTGGACAACTTGATTGGGTAAATGTAAATTCACCCCAGTTGTACATAGTATGGCATTCCTTGACCATGCAACCTAAATTATTCCTAGTATATTGGGCACAGCTTCCTAAATTTCACAATGGTCTTTTGGGGCCACATACCTAGTCTATACCTCTGAACCTATGCACCAGTGAATCAAAGTGTTTAATTGGTATCTTTCGGTTTTAAATAACAGTTGCCAGTTAACAGTCAACAATGCCAGTTGGTGCAGTTCTACTGGAGCCTTCTATTCATCCATCACAGTTACATAACTCTTTGAATTCTCAGCCTATAGGTTGTTCTGCTCTCTAATCTAATGTGATATGTAACATAAAAATACAGAACTGGACTGATACCATCTTTGACTATGCAGTGTTCTACTGTTTGCTGGACTTTCTTCTTACAGGGCCTCTGAAAGAACACTGTTTGCTTCCAGTGAGATACTAAGCTTACATCAAACTCCAACATTAGAATGAACACTGTGCCCTTTACTTTTTTTTATAAACCTTCAATAAGGCACAGCACAAAAGCCCTTGTGTGGTCTGTTATATACCCTGTACACACAGGATTCCCCTTGTCCACTTCAGTGGGTATCAACTCATACAACAGAATCAAGACAGAGTGAGAAGATCTCTACTGAGTGACAGTTAAACTGTCAGTAAGCAAAGAATAAGCATTCAGGAGCTCCACCAGTTTGCCACTCAGAATCTTTATCATGCCCTTGTAAAGAAAAGAAGTTAGATTGACAAACATATAATTCCTTAGAATCTTTCTCAACCCACCATAATGGAAAGGAGCTATCATAACCAGCCTCCAGTTTTCCTGCTCCACACCATTTGCGAAGAAAAGAAAAAAATATAAAGTTTCTCTAGAGAATCAGTGAATATTCCTCTTAACTCTTTTAACACCTTGAAGACAGCTTATTTGTGCATTGCACCTAACCCTATTAAAGGCTCATGACTTCTTTCCCTACTTCCTTTATAATCAGTCTTCACTCTAACCATGTTATCCAATTGTAAACCTATTTTCATGTAATGGCACATTGCTTTGTTGATTATGGTAAATGGAGAAGTGAAAAACTAATTTAATACTGTTACCTGATACACTATATTTTCTAACATTCCTCCCACACTCTAAACATTTATTTATTTATTTACATTTATTAACTAGGAATGCTAAGTGGGTAGGTCCCAACTTCACTACAGTTTTAAGTAGTAACTGCCCCAACCAACATTAAAAAAGTAAGATAGTTTCCCCCCTTACCATATGCAAGCATCGTTCTCATTTCACTTCTGTGTAAAATCAAAGTCCTCTATCACACTCTTTCCCCATCTTTGCTCCTACATTGATTTTTCTCTCTGAACATAACTCACCAGGGATATCATGATTTCCTTCCAGCCTCAACACCATGCAAGCCCACCATCCCATCCACTTCATCTACAGCAACAGCATCATCT